>NW_028258297.1:10000000-10306562 GCF_053883595.1 Heterocephalus glaber | reverse complement strand
AACCACTGAGCTAAATCCTTGGCCCTCTCCATCAATTTTGAAAGATAGTTTTGCAGAGTACATCAATCTGGGTTGGAAGTTTTTTTCTTTTAGTACTTGAAATACTTCACTCCAAGCTCTCCTTGATTTCAAGGTTTGTGTTGAGCAGTCTGCTGTGATTCTGTTGGGCTTTCCTTTATAGCTGATTTGTTTCTTTTCTCTAACAGCTTTTATTATTCTGTTCTTGTGTTGAATCTCTGGAGTCTTGATTATTATATGCCTTGGTGTAGTTTTTTTTATAATGGCTAACTGGAGTTCTATATGGCTCATTTATCTGTATGTCAAATCTTTTTCTCTGCTTGGAAAGTTTTCTGCCATTACTTTTGTGAACAAGTTTTTTATGTCATTTATGCTACTTTTTCATTGACTCTAACCAATCTTATGTTATTCTTCTTTGCATCATCTAGCAGCTGCTGGATTGATTTCTCATGATCCCTTGCTATTTTTAAGAAATCTTTCTCTTCATGATTTTTAACTGCAACCCTGTTTTATATATCTGATATTCTGTCCTCACATTGGCTCATTCTGCTACATGCACTTTCAATGGAGCTTTGAATCTCCTGGATATCTGTTTGAGTTGTTTCATGGATTTCATTTCTTTCCTATGTTGGACATTCATGGTTTCCATCATTTTCCTAAGCTCCTCTATTTTTTTAATCTGTATCTGTTCTAGAGTCACTAAGCATGTCATTCACTATGGTCACTGTATACGTAGTTATCTGAGAAATTATTTCTGATTTCATTTTTTCTAGATCCTCATTCGTGTGCTTTGTTACTTTCGCTGTTACTACTTCAGAGTCCAGGTGGGTGGTTTTCACCTTGTTCTACCTCATTGCCCCCTAGGTTTGCCTTTGGTGAGCTGGCAGTCTGAGGTTGCATCTTGCTTAAGTGTCTTCTCATTTTCTATTTTTTAAAATTTAATCCTCGGTTTGATGCTTTTAAATTGCTTATGACAAGCAGCTTTATTGCTAGTATTTAGAATCCTTAGGAAATGACAGCTTTTCAGAGATGTCTTCCAGGTATAGCTGGCTTTTGGGTTTTGAGTCTTTTGCAAGACCCTGCCTCTTCAATTTATTGGGGATGAGAAGTTGCTGCCTACTTGGCCCAGCCCTTAGTTCTTTGGCACTGGCCTATAGAATTGTTTATGACCCTTAGGCAATTTCAATCTTGCCATACTAGGAAGAACAACTGAGGGCCAGGGATTTAGCTCAGTGGTTCTGGCGCCTGCCTCATAAGTGCAAGGTCCTGAGTTCAATCCCTGGTACCAAAAAAGAAAAGAAAAGAAAGAAAGTAAAAGAATAACTGATTAGAACAGTAGTCACCTTGGCTAAAGTAGTACAATCAGCTATAACAATAGCATCAAACACAGCCTAGAAAATGACAAACAGTGATAACTATTAATTTGCCACCTCTAACCATGTGAACTAAATTTATAGTTACATAACAAATTCTAAAACAAACCAGAAAATTGTATCAAGTAAATAAGCCTTCAGTATGGTGATTTTACCCTCGGGGGAGAAATTTTAAGAGGTTAGTGGAAAAAACAGAGAAATAAAAGAGGAGGAAGAAATTAGAACCAAGGCTAGAGGAAGATTATGCAGACTTTGGGAAATTGGTGAAGAAAACCAGAGAGAAAGAGAGAAGGAAGAAATTTTAAAAAGAACAGAACAACAACCACAAAATACTAGAAACACTCATAAAAACAAGAACAAACAATCAAGAAAAAAACAAAACAAAAACAAGAAAAAAAAATGTCTACTTCCAGGTCTCTGCTGTCACTGGTAGACAAAGTGGTCAGAGTCCAAATTAATTTTGCTGTAAGCATTTCTTTTTTCTTTTTTCTTTTTTTGGTACCGGGGATCGAACTCGGGTCCTTACGCTTGTGCACCAGGTGTCGAAACCACTGAGCTAAATCCACGGCCCTTCCAGATTCATTTTGATTAATCTCAGCAGGCCAGCTGTAGCTTTCCCCGGGGGCGGTACTGGATAATCCCAGCAAGCCTGCACCTTAAGTGCCACTGAAGTTCAGACTGGTTTCTGGCTGTTAGGCTGAAACCCAATCTGTTCAGTCCATAACACTTAGTGTGTCTCCAGCCCACTTGAACTCAGCTCCTTGGGCTCTTGCCAACTTGAACTCAGCAGCCTCATCCTGACACTGTGAGCCACTGTTTTTGGAGCCAGCAGTTTCTGTTTTTGAGACAGGGTCTTGCTAAATTGAGATGCCCAAATTAGGCTTGAACTTTCAATTCTCCTGCCTCAGCCTCCCATATACGCTATACAATCTGCTCATTGGTATTTAAAAACCAGCACACGTATATTTATTGCAATTATATTCATAGTTGGTAAAACATGTCCTTCAGTAGGCAAATGAATGAAGTATGGTCCATCCAGACAATTAATATTATTGAGTGCTAAAAGAAATGAGCTATCGAGCCTTGAAAAGGCATGGAGGGACCTTAAGAGCCTACCACTAAATGAAATAAGCCAATCTGAAAAAGGCTTCATATTGTATGGTTTCAACTCTGTATCATCCTGAAAAAGGGAAACTATGGAGATAGTTTTTAAAAGATCAGAAATAACTGGACATGGGGATGCACACCTGTAATCCCAGCATTCTGGGAAGCTGAAGCAGGAGAATCCAAAGATGGAACTCAGCCTGGGCAACTTAGGAACTTAGTGAGACCCTATTTCAAAATTTAAAATTCTAGCCAGAGATTTAGCTCAGTGGTTCCAGCCCCCACCTTGCAAGCGCAAAGTCCTGAGTTTGATCCCTGGTACCAAAACAATTTTTTTTTTAATTCTAAAAAGGGCTAGGGATGTAGCTCAGTGTGAGAGTCCTGGATTCAACCCTCATTACTGCAAAAAAAATTTTTTTAAATCAGTGATTTCCAGAGATTTCAAAGTAGGAGAGATGATACAAGGAACACAGGATTTTTTTTTTTTTTTTTGGTACTGGGAATTGAACTTGGGTCTTTGTGCCTTCGCAGCAGGCGGCAAAACCACTGAGCTAAATCTCTGGCCCCAGAAACACAGGATTTTTTAAGTAGACCATTATGGTAGACACATGTCACTAGACATTTGTCAAAACCCACAGAATAGGCCTGGGATGTAGTTCAGCTTGTCTAGTGTGTACAAAGCCCTTAGTTCCATCCCCAACACTACACTTACAAAAAAATTAACTATTGACCTTGAATAATAATATGTCCGTGTAGGCTCATTGACTAATAAATGTACCAATCTGATGTGGGATATTGATTGACAGGCTTTGTGTTATGGAGAGTGTTATGGCTGTGTCTAGATGTCCCCCCGAAGCCTCCTGTACTCACGCATAGGTGGGGCTTTTCAGAGCTGGCTGGATCTAGAGTGTATGATGCTGGGATTAAGGGTGCCCCATTCTGGCTCTGGCTGGCACTGCCCAAAGGGCGGGTAGCCTGGATGGAATATAAAGCCAGCCTTCCTTGCTTGCTGCTGCTGCTTCTACTGTTTTGCTATTTGTCTGATGCAGCCTCCTGTCTGCTCTTCGATGCCCCTGTGCTATGCTTCCCTGCCTTGGAGCCAGCCTACTATGAAAATGAAACCTCTACAAACTATGAGCCAACATAAATCTTTCTTCTTTTAACTTTAGATGTCAGATATTTTATCTTAGCAAGGAGAAAAGTAACAAAGATGGGGGGCCGGGCAGTAAGTTTGTGTACTTTCTGCAAACTTAAAACGACTAAAAAATAGCCAGGTATGGTGGCACATGCCTGTAATTCTAGCACCCAGGAAGCTGAGGCAGAAGGATCACTGACAGTTCAAAGCCAACCTGGGACTACATAGTGACACTGTCTCAAAAAAAAAAAAAAGAAAGAAAGAAAAAGAAAAAAATATATATATATAGTTTATTTTTTAAATGAAGCTATTTATAAGTGCATCAACTTTCTAGCAATAAATCAAAAAAATATTATTGTATATTACTCATTAGGAAAATGCAAATCAAATCCACAAGGAGGAGTAATCAAAAAGACAAAACAAATGTTGGCCAAGCCCTGGATAAGTCAGAACCCTTCCATATTGCTACAGGGAATTTGCAATGGTGCCCCCGCCTCTGAAAACAGGTTAATAGTTCTCCAAACATTTACACGTAGACCATGTGACAAGCAATTTCACGCCTAGGCACAAAATCCCCAAGAGACTGAGATTATGCCCACACAAAAACTTACGCATGAGGTGCACAGCAGCATTAACAACCCTAATGTCTATCAGTGGATAAGTAAATAAATATGTTATTTAGCCCTAGAAAGAAATGAAGTTTAACCAGGCATTATGGCACACATCAGTAATTCTAGCTACTCAGGAGGCTGAGGCAAGAGGATCACCATAAGTTCAAGGCCAGCCTGAACTACAAAGCGAGTTCAAGGCCAGCCTGAACTGCGTAGTGAGACCCTGTCTCAAAAAATCAAATAAAGAAGGAAAGAAAGAAAGTTAGTTAGTTATTGTGTGAAATCAAATGGACTAGAAAACTCAATAGGTAAACATACCAGTTATTCTCAAATTCCAGATTTAATGCAATTCCAATCAAAACTCCAGCAGTTTTTAGCCCCAAATTAATAAGCTGATTCTAAACGTTATATGGAAATGCAAAAGAAAAGCTATTTATATAACGTACAAAAACCAAGAACAAAACTAGAGAACCTTCTGTACCAGATACTGAGAACTCTGAGAAGCCGAGTCATTTGGACAGCGGGGGATCAGTACAAGAACAGGCAGAGAATAAGACAACAGAATTACGCCCCGAACTATCGGCACCCCAGCCACCCACACACCTGACTCGGGACAAAAGTGACAGCACAGGCCAGTGGGGGCTGGGTGGCCCTTCAGGGTTGGTGCTGGGTCAGCTGAAGAGAATGTCCAAGGAAAAAAACTGTAACCTGACCCTGGTTTTAGCTTCCTGAGGATTTTGTAAAAAATTACCAGCAGTTTGGTGACTTAAAACAATAGAGCTCTACTCCCTCCCAGTTCTGAGGGACAAAAGTCAAAAGTGAGTATTCCCAGCCCAAAACGAAGGCACCGGAAGTGCCAAATTCCCTCCAGAGCTAGGAAGAACCCATTGCTCCTCTCCTCCAGCTTTGGAAGGCTTTGGCTTTGCCTGGTTTGTTGCCACATTGATCTGAAGTTTAAGCTCGATTTCTGCTCCAGCTCCACATGGCAGTGTGTGTGCAAGTGAGTGAGTGTATGAAACCTCCCCGACTTCCTCCTACACATGGGACTGAATTCAGGGTCTGTCTGGGTAGTCCAGGATCATCTCACCATCTCAGGTTCCCTCACTTAATCGCATCTGCAAAGACTTTGCCATGTAAGGTAACAGTCACAGGTTCTAGGCATGAGCGCCTGCCTCTCTTTGGAGCCTGTGTCCCAGTCTATCACAACCCTGACCTCACATCAGGATCAGAAAGAAATTCCAGACCGAAAGAAAAAAAAAAAAAAAGAGAAATTCCAGACCACATTGTCGAAGACGAAAATTGTAAAGAAGAAAGAACAAGACAACATCTTCATGACCTAGGAATAGCTAAAGTTTTTTTAAACTAAAAACATAAGTACTAACCATAAAAAATTTTAAAAATAAAAAAAGATCAGTCAGGCTGAGTGCTGCATGCCAATAATGCCAGCTACCCAGGAGGCTGAGGCAGGAGGATCACAAGTTTAAGGCCAGCCTGAGCAATTAAACAAGACACTGTCAAAATTTTAAAAATTGGGGCCAGAGATTTAGCTCAGTGGTTTCACCACCTGCTGCACAAGCACAAGGACTCGAGTTCAATCCCCAGTACCAAAAAAAAAAAAATTTTTTAATTGTTTTGAAAAAAGGGAGCTGCAAATATAGTTCAATGCTCCCTGGGTTTGATCCCCAATATTGCAACAATAACAAAAAAAGGTAAACAAGGGCTGGGGATTTAGCATAGTGGTTCTGCTGTCTGCCTCACAAGTGCAAGGTCCCGAGATTGATCCCCAGTACCAAAAAAAAAAAAAGATAAACTAGACCAACCTAAAACATTTAGCACGGGGAACGAAAAGGAAAGCCACAGGTGGGAGGCAATAGTAACAACACACACTGCAGAGACCTGCTCCAAATAGTGAAAGAACTCTCACAAATCAATCTGAAAAAGGCAAAAAAAAAAAAAAAAAATAAGGGAGGGGGAGGGGGGGAGGAGGCAAAAAGAGCTGAACAGATCAAAGTAGGATGGCAAAAACCTCATGAAAAGCACTTGGCTTCTTTAGTCCCCGAGGCAGTGCAGATTGGCTGGTAGCACTCTGTACGCACAGAGCAGGTAGGAAGGGAAAGGGCAAGTGGCACACATCTGTAATCCCAGGACTCAGGAGGATTTCTTCGAGTTCAAGGCCAACCTGGGTTATGTAGCAAGATTGTCTCAAACCTCCTCCCACCCCACCCCACAAAAAAAGAAAAGAGCAGAAAATGCCCGTGGTCCACAGGGATGCAGGACCCATAACCAGTGGGCACATGAACCACTACAGTCCCTTGGGAAAACTCTTCACCCCTCTGCTGAATCAGAACACGTGCAGACTTTGCCGGCCATGCCCCTGGGAGGCCTGTGCCCACAGAAGGGGCACGTGTGGGCCCCAAAGCCTCACGGCATTGTTCACAGCAACACTATGTCCTCAGCGAAGCCTGGAGACTCCAGTATTCCACTGAGAGCAGAAAGGATGAAATAAAATCGGGCGAATCCACACAGAGAAGGATTACACGCTCATGCAGGTCAGTAACAAATCCAAACCACAGGCGCCGCACAGATGATCCCAGGAGCATGACAGAGCGGGAGAGGGCAGGCAGGGAGGATGGCTCCCGGGCACAGAGCAGGTCCAGCTGGGCTGGGAGTCAGGCAGCTTCCCTTGGGAGGGCCTGTGGGAAGGGGCAAGAGGGGTCACTTGAAGAGCGATTATTGGGTGCTGGGCACAGGCTATTTTATATATATGTATATATACAATATACATTTAATTTTTTTGCATTGCAGGGGATAGAACCCTGGGCATCACCCATGGCAGCCAAGTGCTCTACCACTGAGCGCATTCCCAGTTGTTTGTTCTGCTTTTTGAGATAGGGTTTCTCACTAGGTTACCCAGGTGCTGGCCTTAAACTCCTGGGCTCAAGTGATCCTCCTGCTTCAGCCTCCTGAGAGGGTGGAACTACAGGTGCATGCCACTGTGCCTAGCCAAATATGTAAGATTTCCATCAAAACTGTGTCCTTAGGGCTGGGGATTTAGCTCAGTGGTTTCGCTGCCTGCTGCGCAAGCGCAAGGACCCGAGTTCAATCCCCAGTACCAAAAAAACAGTTGCGTCCTTATTCCTTGGTTATGAGCTGAATGTGTCCCCCCAAATTCACATGTCAAAGTTCTAACAGCCCTCAGTTCTAACAGTACCTCAGAGTGTGACTGTCCGGCAACAGCCGTGCTACAGAGGTCATTAAGAATGAGGTTGTGAGGGAGGGCCTCTTCCTCCGGAAGAGGACATCTGTGCCAGGACCTGCTCAGGAGAAGATGCTGTGGAGACAGGCAGAGGAGGCATCTGGCTCTGCCAGTCTAGAGAAGGCCTGAGAAGAAGCAGCAGGGCCCACCTCCATCCTGGGCTTCCTGCTCCCAAACCTTGGAGAGAATAAATCCCCGTGGTTGTGTCTCCTTGGTCTTTGCTGCTTTGCCTCAGCACCCCCAGCAGACTCATGGGACCCCCAAACAGAAATTAAATGTAGCCAGGTGTGATAGTGCACCCCTATAATCTCAGCACTCGGGAGGCTAGGGCAGGAGGATCCCTGTGAGCTCAAGGCCAGGCCAGGCTGAACTACATGGTGAGACCCCATCTCAAAAGAAAAAAGGAGGGCCGGGGATTTAGCTCAGTGGTTCCGCTGCCTGCCTTGCAAGAGCAAGGACCCGAGTTCGATCCCCAGTACCAAAAAAAAAAAAAAAAGTGAAGAAATTAAATGTAATCTTGTGAAAACAACACTGAGATTCCACCTCACCCCACAAAGAATGGCTGCTATCAAGAAATCAACAAATAACAAATGCTGGCAGGGCTGTGAGGAGAAACGAACACTTCTCCATTGCTGGTGGGAGTGCAGACTGATGCAACCACTGTGGAAGTCAGTGTGGAGATACCTCAAAGAACTAGGACTAGAGGTCCCATTTGACCCAGCTATTCCCCTGCTGGGTATCTTCCCCAAAGAATTACAAGAATCATACCACAGCGATATATGTGCACCTATGTTTATAGTGGCACAGTTTGTAATAGCTAAAGCTTGGAAACAGCCCAAGTGCCCATCAACTGGAAATTGGATAAAGAAAATGTGGTTTTTTAATAAAATGGAGTACTACTCAGCCATAAAGAACAAAAAACTAGAGTCATTTATAGCTAAATGGATGCATATCGAGGCCATCCTCTTAAGTGAAATAGATAGGACACACATGTGTAAATACCGAAGTTTCACTAGTGTGAGAAACTGATAGTGTAAACAAGGGTTAAAATGATTAAAATGAATAATTGATAATTTGAAATAGGAAAAAAGGTCCAAAGATGAAGGAGTGAAGGGAGGGGAAGGGGAAAGGAAAAGAGGGAAAGGAAAAACTATGAGAAAAGAAAAAAAATGGAAATGAAATCTATGAAAATAGGGAAGGGTGGAGGGGGTGAAGGGTGCACATGGAATGGGGGGAAAAAAATAAGAACCAAGATATATCATGTACAGGTAAAAACACCCAATGATAAATGTAAATGAATTGTATACCTAAAATGTACCAGTAAAAGAACTAAAAAAAATAAATAAATTTTTAAAAAATGCAATCCTGTGGAATAAATGAAAAAAAGCCACTAAGTGACAAATGAAAGTACAGACGTGGCTGTTGAATGCTAACATTTGTTTTGAAAGAGGTTGTGGAAGAGGAATACAGGGCATATGCATACGTCCATCTATGGAGTATGTGCACACATGTGTGTGCACAGATCATGCAGGGAGAATATGGGAGAAACTGTCATTAGCTGCTGCCTTTTGGAGGAGAGCTACTTAAAGCTTTTACCCAGGAAGTCTATTTATAAATTATTGAGTAGTTCACACACACACAATGCAAGACAATGAACACCAAAAAATGCAAAAACAAAGCCTGGAGTTTGGAAAATGTCAGACCCAGCAAGGCTCCCAGGGCTAGAGAACCGGAAGGGGCCACCTCAGGGCTCTTCTGCACCCCTTCCCCTTCCACACGACCCTGAGAAGTCGAGGTCACCCTAGTCTACTGGCTCATGCCCACCCCCAAGCACAGCCTGATTTTTGCTTGTGGGTAGCCCGTGTGGGCGGGGTGTCACATAGCAGCTGCAGGTTGTCTCAGAGTGGCAGGTCTCAGCCTCTCTGAACCTCAGTCTGCCCTTCTGAAAAACTGAGCCAGTAACTCCCTTATACCACGACCGTGAGCAGGAGGACAGATGTGTGGGGAGCGGCTGCTGGATGCCAGGCCGCTGTGAGTGGCTGAGATGACCCTTTTCCGCCGTGGGGCGTGGGCCTCCTTCCGCACCGCTCCAAGACGGACGCACGGTGGCGCCCGCGGCCCGCAGCGTAGCAAGGCCCAGCCTCGGGCGGAGGTGGGAGCAGGGGTGCTGGTTCCCGTCGCCCCGCACGGTCCACAACCCCTCTAGAAGGTGTGGGGAGCGCTGCACAGTCCCCGGAGGGGCTGGGAGCTGGGGTGGAGTTGGTCTCCGTTGGGAAGAGCACCGGCTTAGGATTTTGAAGTAGGTTGAATGGCGTGCCCTGGCCCAGAAACTTGTCCCCCCGAACCTGTGAGGGCGACCTTATTTGGAAAAGCGGTCTTGACAGATGTGATTACGATAAGGCCCCAAATCCAACAGCCCTACAGGAAGACTCCGAGACCGAGGCGTGGAACTGGGCAGAGGCTGGCAGATGGGGCCACCAGGAGCGGGATACACCAGCCCCTGCAGTGCCTGGACTTCAGGCTTCTGTCCCCTGTAGGTTTCTGTTGTCTTAAACTATGAGGCTTGTGGAAGTTTGTTTTTTGTTTTTTCAAGACAAGGTCTCACTATGTAGCCCAAGCAGCACCTCAGACTTGAGGTGATCGTCCTGCCTCGGCCTCTCCAGTGCTGGGTTAACAGGTGTGTGCCACCACACCTGGCCTCCGTGCTGATTTGTTAGAGCAGCCACAGTGAACTGATTCAGATGCTTGAGTTCTCTCACTGCCACTCGGCCTGCTGACCTCACAGTAGCCTATTGGATGGTGCCCAGTTCCCCAACTAGTTAACCCACAATTTACCTTCAAACCCTGTGGGCGCACCCCCACCCCCACCCCTACCCCAAACACACAGGCTCTTTCACTTCTCTATGCTTCTGTCTTTACTAGCTTAGTCTGGGCTGCTCTTCCCTCACTGGGCCCCTGGAAAACTCCTACGCATCCTTCAAGGCCCTCCTTAAGCCACCTCTCCTACATATATTTCTATATTCTGAGCCGGCAGCTCCCAGCTCACCCCGTGCTCCTCCTCCCTCAGCCCAGTGCATCCACTCACTCATTGGACTGTCGCTGTCAGCTCAGCCCATGTCCCCCCATTAGCCCTCATTGCCTCCCCCTCCTGGAGCTACTCCCTTAACTCAGGCCTCCCCTCCTCCCCAGGACACTGTGCTACCTCCTCAGCAGTCTCTCTGCCCTGGGCTGGCACCTCAAGTCCATCACACTGTAGATCCCTGGTGCTCCAAGCTGTTCTACTCCTCCTCTGCTCAAAAGCCTTCCATAGGGGGCCAGGGATTTAGCTCAGTGGTTTTGCCACCTGCTGCATAAGTGCAAGGACCTGAGTTTGATCCCCTTCCATGGCCTTCCAAGGCTTCCAAAAGCCTTCCATGGCTCCCGACTTCCCTTGGAGCATGTCCACAGGGAATGACAGCACTTCACGTGCCCCTTCCCACTCGCATCCCTCACCAGTGCGCAACACATCCATGTGCCTTGGCAAAAGCAGTGCCCTTCACCTGGGATGTCCTCTTCCTGCTGGCCAGGCAGGCTCTGATGCCATGACTGTGTCCCCGAGACAGTACCCATTTTTCAGCAATGGCAACAGCTAACCCTTCACCACGCAGGCCACACATCAGGTGCTGCTCCAAGTGCTTTATATGCATCCACCCTTCGAAGTCTCATGATGAGGAACCCAGGGAAGAAGAATCACCATTCAGAAGGGACAGAAGGAGCTGAACCCAGCAGGCATGGTAGCGCACACCTGTAATCCTGGGGGGCATGGGAGGCTGAAGCAGGAAGATCACTGAGTTCAAGGCCAACCTGAACTATATAGCAAGTGGCTTGGAAATAGGACCTGCCTGTCTCAAACAAACAGAACTGCTGAACGGAATCTTAGAGACCTCCCCTTTGCCGTGCCAACCCCAGTTACTCTCCCTGGTGGGTTCCAAATTGTACCACAGCCCCCACTCCGCTCTGCAGGAACTGCCCCTTTGCATGGTGGTGGTCCTTTCAGAAAGGAGGCCGAGGACGCTTCCTTCCACTTGTCTAGCGCCCTGGTAACAGCAAGGTTGGAGCTTAATAAACTAGAATGAATGGGCGAAGGGGTGAATGGTTTCCAGGGAAACAGGGTCCTGGGAATTTCTCACCCTCCTCAAAGAAATGAACAAATTATGCAAATTCCTGGGGCCACTTCTCCTTCCTCCTCCCACTGCCCCCTCCTTCCTCTGCCCCCTCCCCCAGGTTTCTGGGCTCACCAGAAAGTGCCCCGGGCTCTCTAGTGGCCCGCTTCCTGATTACAGATGAAACTAGGGCTTAAGCTGGTGAATCATGGCAGCCGCCAGCCAGGGCGTGCTGGGGCCCAGGTGGGGAGGAAGGGAGAAGCAAGGCTGCTCCAGCCACCCAGCTCAGTTGTGGCAGTGGAGTGCTGGTGACACTAAGAAAGGTTCCAGCCTGGGGAGGGACACGTTTGAGCTACTTTATTTTGTTTTTTTCTTTTTGAGACAGGGTCTCATCATATAGTTCAGACTGGCCTTGATCTCACTATGCAACCCAGCTGGCTTCGAACTGTCCCCTACCCCGGGGCCACCACCTCCAGCCCCGAAGGTACCCACCCATAGCCTGAGCTGTTCACAAACTCCCTGCCCACACCTGGCCTAGGGTGACACAGTGATGACACCAGGGAGGTGCTATGTCCCCATTTTCGAGGTAGAAAAACTGACACTCAGAACAAGAGCTCTCGAGGTTGAGACAAAGCAAGCAGGCCAGGTCAAGCAGGCCAGGTGATGGCTCCTCTCTCCAGGGCAGTGTGGCCTGGAAACAGGACCCACCATGTCTTGACTCAAGGAAGTACAAGCGAGGCCTCCCAGCTCTCACCCCAAGACTCCTGGAGGGATTACCAACTGTCCCAGGGCCTTGAGGCAGGTAGAGAAATCACAAAGCAAGAGCCCACATTCAGGTTCACAAGTTAGAGTTTTTATGACCTTAGACAAGTGGATTAGCTTCAGTAGGTCTCAGTTTCCCCATCAGTAAAAATGGGAGCATCTCAAAGTACCTTCGGCATCCTAGGACTGCTGTGAGGGCGCCAGGGTTAGAAGTGTGCATCCATAAACAGAGATTAAGGGGGGGGGGCATAATTTGAAGGAGTCGCTTCCCACAGAGAAAACATTTGGAGCAAATCTTTGCTGTCATCAGCAAGGAATGTTCCCCACACCTGCCAGGGAGACACCCGAGGCCTGCTTAGAAATCCTGAGGCGGCTCCCACCTGGGACCTGCCCATCTGAGTCTGAGGAGGAAGCTGGCAGTGTGAACCAGAGCCCCGGGGGCTCCTGGGACTGGGCAGGTCGGGAGTCCCTGAGGCTGAGTCCTGGGCTTGTTGGAGGACTCAGCCAGTAAAACACCTTCCACCCACCTGTCAAAGTGTCCTTGGAGGAGACCCAGCTTTCTCTTTTCCTTGGCTAAGAATAACGCTTGCAAACGAACAGGATATGCAGGAGGCCCAGGTGCTTAGCGAAATTGTTAATTAATTAATTTCATCCACCAACGGACTCCTAGGCAATGACTTTTAGCTCCATCTGCAAAGGAGGAAACTGAGACCATGCAGGTTAATAACGCACCCAAGGTCACGCCGCTGGAACTCAACAGAGCCAAGGACCCTTCAGTGCCACAGCACGGCTTTGCCAGCAGCCCCAGCACCTGGCCCAGCACCCAGGGATGTCCCTGAGTAGATCCCCCGGGGCAGGAACACCTCAGCCTCTCCACCAGCCCCTGGCAGGGGCCAAAGAGGGCCCTCCAGAGCCACAGGACACCCAGCCCAGACAAATAACCTCGATCCCAGGTCTCTCCCTCCAGCCCCACAAACCTCCCTGTCCCCTCATCTGCCTTTCTCCAACCCCATTTCTCCAACCCTGCATTTCTCTGGGAATGTCATGCTTTGGCCGGGCTGATTCCTGGGCCAGGCACACTCTCCCGATTTCAGGGTTCCCTGAAGAGAAGGTAGCTTCCTCACAGCTGGCTCCAGCACCCACCTCCTCGAACCCACCTTCAGGGTCTGTCTCCAGGTACTCGGAACTAGGAGGGCTCCTGATGGGGAGGGAGACAGAGGACAGGTGTCACCTACCTTCATCCCAGTGGGGCGAAATGAATGGGGACTGGGCCAGTGTGCCTCCACCCCACTTTCTCCCGAGGGCTGTGACCATGAGGCCCACAGTCAATCCCAGTTGGGCAACCACAGGACAGATTGGCTGTGCGCCTGGAGGGATGCGCAGGGTTGTTTGCTTCTCCGGGGACACCTTTGGTCAGCTGCACCCCTCTTCTGTCACTGCTGGGACCTGGGGCACGAACAGGGATTCTTCCAGGGGGGAAGCACCACTTGGCCCGAGGTCCCCTGCTGGTCCCAGGGGGAAGCCAAGGAGACAGGATGGAGAGACACAGGCCGCCTGGCCACAGCTGGGGAGAGGATCTGGGCTCAGCCCCTCCCTTGCACGGAGGCGGAGCGCCAGCCGGGCCCCTGGAGCCTGGATCCTTTCTGCAGACACTCAGGCACTCTGCTCCCACAGGCCTGGCCTTCCGGCGTCTCCGAGCCCCCCACCCCCCACCCCATGTGGTAAGGCGTGGCTGGGCACGTGGAGGCCTCTCCGGGAGCTGGGCTTCAGGAGCTCCCCCAGGCCGGTCTGAGGCACCGCCCGGGGTCCTTGTGATTCTCATAAACAGGAAGCCCCCCCCTCCCGTGCAGACAGCCCCTGTGTTGTGCAGACGCTGGACTCTGGAGGCCCAGGACTCTTGACCTTTCTGGATGTGTTTCCTGTTAGCGGGGTTGGAGGAGGGAATGAGAGACTGGAATGGCCTGGGCTTGGGGGAAGGGGGCAGAAAAGAGCACTCTGAGGAGCAGAGGCCCGCAGCCCGGCTCCTAGTAGGTGTTTTAGTTAACTGTCTTTGGCCTGAGGGTAGGGTGGGTGGGTGGGGAGGAGGACACCCTCTGAGGGCCGCAGGGCTGCTGGGAGGGAGGATGTGGCCGTCCGGGCTTGGCCCCCAACTTTCCCCTCCTTGTCCCTGTCTGGCCCCCACCCTGCCCCTGGCTGCCTGGGCCAGGCCACTGTCTCAAGGCCCTTTATTTTTAAAATCCCTGCGGTGTTCCTGCCCCGAGCAGAGCTGAGGAGCAGTGCCAACCGAGCCTCAGCCTGCGGCCGGGCTCTGGGCCCAGAGGCACAGGGGGAGGGGGGCATCCGGCCACCCCGCAGCTGCCGAGAAAATTCTGGGACTGCTGCGAGGCCAGCTGGGCTGCTGGGCAGGGCAAGAGGCCCCTGGAATGCCCTGGCCCTGGCCCTGGCTAGGCAGCAGCCCTTGGGCCTCCGTGGAGGGACAGAGGCCCTGAGGGGTAGCAGCTGGGCTGCATGAGATCCAGCGCACGGTCTTCTATGAAGTCAATCTTCATTCCCTGTCAACAACCAAGCCAGTATGTGCACAGCACACACTGTGGGCTGAAGGGGGCACAGACCAGACCCCACCAGGGTGATGGAGAAGGGCAAGATGCACTCCCTTCCAGGGAGGTGGCGCCTGCAGAGGAAAGGCATTGTGTTGGGGGGTGGTCCTAGAAAAAGCCCAGGACTGGAACCTGGGCAACCAGATTCAGTCCTGGCTCCATCCCTTCCCAGCTGTGTGGCCTTGGGCAAGTCACTTAGGCTCTCTGAGCCTTAAGCTGTTCCCCCTGTAACATGAGACACTAATACTACCATGGGAGGCTGTGGTCCCTCATCAGACACAGCCAGGAACAAGCCATAGGCCTCAGGTAAATGACATGAGCTTCAACCTTTGAGGGAGCAGCCTTTCAGTTATCTGTGGAGGAGGAATGTTCTAGGCAGAAGGAACAGCAATGCAAAGGCCCTGGGGCAGGAGGGCATGGAAAGGCTTTGGCCTCTCAAGGGCTGTACTCCTGGAAAGAAGTGTGCTTGCTACTATTATTAGCACTATGTGTCGTTGAGAGGAGGCAGGGACGGCAGGTAGATTCATACCACAGCCTAGTGCCAAGTCCCTTTCCCTCCACTTACTCCAGTAGAGACAGCTGGGCTCAGGAGCCAACCAGCATGTGGGGGCCCCTGACCTACACAGCACATTCACCCTACCCCAACTTATTTCTGCCTTTGATCCTCCCAACAGCTGTGAGGTAAGGCAGGTGGGGCTTATTATCATAAACCCATTTGAGAGATGGGGAAACTGAGGCAGGAGGGACAGGAGGGGCAGGATGGTGATGTCAGCTTACTCAGCTCAATTAGCTCATCCGCAAAGCCACACAACCAAGCATCTCAGTCCCCAGGCTGATCCCCTCCCTCTGTGGCAGTCCCTTGTGGACCCAGCCTTCACCCCTCCCCCCAAAAAACATTTCCTGACTCCCCACAGCCTCCATCCCAGCGCCCACAAACCCAATGAGTTCCCCTCTAGCGCCAGGAGCTGCCAGCCACTGCCACCCACACACACACCAGCTCAGGCAGGAGAAGAATGTGGCCTGACCCTCCCTCGGGAGCTCTGGCCAGCAGGCCTTGGCAGGAGACAGGCGGCTGAGTCAACACAAGGCTGCCAGGGACTCCAGCTGCCCACCGAAGTGGAGTCCAGACACAGAGGAGCTGCCCATCCTCACTGCCCCCTGCCAAAGACCCTCATTCTTGCTGGTCCAGGCACCTGACAGCCTGGCTCACCCCTGTGGGCTAGACTGGAAATGGCCTGGTGTGAATCCTCAGGTCCCGTCCACCACCTCTCTGGCTGGCATCCTCACTCTGGATAGTGTCCCCACAAGATGTTGTCAAAGTCTCTATAAATTAATGGAGGTTACTCTGCCTATAAAACTGTATAAACCATTGTGTCCCCCCTGCAGGCTGAGGGTGCAAATACCTAAGTTCAAAGCCAATGGCCATGCCCTGTCACTGGTTACTGAGCTGGTGCTTAATTGTGCTTGCTGGGATAAGACAGTTACATCCATAGAACAATGGGGCAAGGACCAGGAGCCCGCGCAGTAGTCATGACACAGCCTCAGCGTGGGCGAGCCTGCTTTCCCAGACGTCGTCTTTGATCACAGGCCTTGTTCTGCCCCTTCCACAGACGGCAGTGCCAAGGAGAGAGAGGGAAAGGAGCTTGCTCGGGGTCCCCAGCTGGGGCAAGCTGGATCCAGGCCTCTGGAAAGGGGAGCAGTGGGGTGTCTCTGTGTAGCCCCAGGAGGAGCACAGGGGCAGAGAACATGGACACTCGGTGATGGTCTCAGAGCCTTAGCCCTCAAGGCGTGGGCACGGTGAGATGCACTTTGAGAGGGGAGGGAAGACACTGTACCCCTTGCTTTGTCTCCGTGGAAAGCGGAGCTGTGCAAATGGGAGCACAATGCCAGGTGCCCATGGGGGGCTCTGAGAGATGAGGGTTCACACCTGCAACTCCTGACCATCTTCCTCGCCTAACTGTCCCACGAGCACAAAGGAAGCTGGGAGTTATGAAGCCAGGTAGGGTAGCCTCCAGGGTATTCCTAGATGAATCAGGCTTGGGGGCAGAGCACTAGAGGTTCGAATCCCAGCCCTGGTGTGAATAGGCAGCTCCCGTGGCAAGAGCTTTTCTTCCTCTGCTTCTGTCGTCACCACACAAAGGACAGGGTGGACGCCGACGCCGAGGTGGACGGGCTTTTGTCAGAAGGACAGAGGAGACCACGCGTCCAGGAATGCACCATGGCGCTGGAGGTGAGGAGGCCGTGCTGGAGATGGTCAGCCGAGCCTGGCTGGCCCACCGCCCACCGCCTATCTCTCGGGCCAGGCCGGACCACAGAGAATAGCCCATTGTTTCTGGTCCTCAACGCATTTCCTGCCCCCAGCCCCCTCCACATCACCCCTGAACATTGAGAACAAAAGTCTCCTGGCAGACCCTTCCCCACCCTTCTATCCAGGCCTGATGACAATGACGGTGGCATGGCCCAGCCCTGTGGAGCCTAGTGTCATCACCCACGTCCCATCACTCAGGGACAATGGGATCACCTGCCCCTGACCTTTTCTGCCGCCCCTGCAGGCGCCTTGGACCCCCACCGGCTCCGTCCATCCATCCATCCGTCTGTCCTCCCCGGGGCGGGGCAGGAGGACCGGCCCCACATCCTTCCTCAGCCACCCTGGAGAAAGCTAGCCGCCTGGGGTGGGGGTAGGGTCCTTCCTACCTCCTTTTCCCTGCAGACCAGAGGCCAAGGAGCCAGAGCCAGCGGCCAGCAATTCTCTGCCCCAGAACACTGCTCCTCACGAGAGCCTCTTCCCAGAGCCTGGAATCCCAGAGGCGTTTCCGGCCTTGACAGCTGTCTCGGGGAGGGAGACATCCCTCTCTGGAGGCCCCTTGCCACGCCCTCCAAAACACCCAGGAGATTAACTCCCATCCTGACCCTCCTGCTCCCAAGACCCCTTCACACCCGGGCCTCGAGCAACAGCTGGGTGAGACACACAGGGGCTCCTGAGCCATTGCTCTGTCCCCAGGCCAGCACCGAACTCCTGAGGTCTCAGTCATCACCCACCAAGTGTTGCCTCTCGGGGATCTAGGGTGAGAGGAGAGAACCAGAGGGTGGGAGGCGCCTTCCAGGAGGGTCCCCCTCTCCTGGCTTCCTCAGAGGCCTAAGGTCAGCAAGGGGGAAAACAGCAGCTAATAAGGAAGCCCCCCAAGGGCTCTGAGTGGCCCCATGCCCCAGAGGTTCCCCCACACCCCTCCCTCCCTGAGCTTGGCATTTAATGCCTCTCCCTGCCCATTCTCCACCCGGCTCACCTCCACCCTTCCCCATCACAAACCACCTGGGGTCTGCCCGTCCCCATCTCCACCCCTGTGCTGAGGCTGCTCTTCCCCAAGACACAAGGCCACCTTCCCAAGGAAGCCTCCCTGGACTCCCCCGTCAGGGTTCTGCCTCCCTGGCTTTCCAACACTGCTGTAGCCCTTTGTTCCCACCAGCACCCTGGCCTCAGTATTTCCCACCCAACCCTGAGCCTCCCGGGAACAGGGCTGCACCCCTCAGTCCCTGCTGCGCCTCACGAGGTCCCCAGCCCAGTGCTGCTCCACAAAACACTGAGCAAAACTGTCTCCCAGAATAACAACAGCAGCTGCCCTTCCCTGGCCATTAAGGACAGGATAGGCAGTGAGGTGTTTTTGCTGGTACCATGATTGAACTCAAGGTCTTCCACAGGCCAGGCAAGCGCTGTACCACCCGGCTGCAACCCAGCTCCAGGCTTTCATTTCCCAAAGGTGCGAGGACCAGAGGAGGCCTCTCGTTGGAGATCTAGATGCCCAAGTGTCAGACGGGCCACTGTGGGTGGGAGGCTCACTTTGAAGGAGGCTAAGGGTGACCATGGAGTAAGCAAGCAAGGTATGCGTGTGGGAGAGAGACGAGGACAGGCTCAGGATCTGTGCAGGTCAGCAGAAGCCAGATGTGAGTCAACATAAGGGTACCTCAGGGTGGAAAGGGAGATGTGTGGGTGGATATAGGGGTGGAGATGGTTACAGGTATGGCAGTGGATGGAGGGATGCCGGATGGGGGGTATGGTACATGTGCGGATGAGGAGTGGGCCATGGGGAGGGTGAGCGCTTGGCGACTGGATTGGTGTGGGTGTGGATGACGGGTGGAGGGATAAGTAGGTGAGCGAGTGCATGGATGGGAGTGAGCAGGGGTAGATGGAAGGAATGGCAATTGCATCTCTGAAAGGACAAACTGCTGGACACTCAAGAAACAGAAGGCTGGGAAGACCAATCAGTAGGCCAATGAGTAGATGCATAAATTGACCTAAAGCCCAGCCTGACTTGGGGTGAAAAGGAAGCGTGCTCCCTAGGGAGCTTCTTAGGGATGAGGCTGATAGATGGGACTTCGCCTGCTGACTCAGCCCCAGCCTCCCACTCCAAACCTCACTGGATGCTAGGAGGCAGCCACTGGCATCCCTGGGTCCCCAAAGGAGGACGCAGCCCTCTCAGACTGTGACCCCGCTCCAGCCCAGAGAACACTTCCTGGGCAGAGCTTCATCCTTCCCTTAAACCCCACCTCGGCCGGCCCCCAGTCTGCAGGGCTGAGGTGAGGGGCAGCTCAGCACTGGGGGTGTAGCCCAGGGGCCCAGCTTCCTGAACCCCGGGGGCCCATCTCACCAACAGCTCCATTCCCCAGCTGGGAGGCATTTGTTCTGCTTCCCACATGGTGATTAGGCTCCACCAGGGTTAACCCCTGCACTGCTAGCACAGCTTCTAAGAAGGAAGGGGGATGGCAGGGAGGTGAGAGAGGCAAAAGCATGCAAAAGGGGGTCTGCCCATCCCCACACCCTTTGAGGGATATGGGGACCCCTCTTTTTCCAGAGGAACAAGCTGAACAGGACCCTTATATCAGGAGTGGAGCCAGGCAGGAGGATGTGACTTCTAGGGAAACAGACTCCTCTCAGGGACAGTCTGTGAGTGAAAGAGGGCTCTTCTCAGCCTCACTTTACCCATCTGTAAAATAGGGCAGAAATTCAGGGCTCACAGATAGCCACAAATGAGCCATAAAAGACAAAGTTGGGAGGTGTTCAACCACTGGTGCAGGGGTCCAGAGAACAGAGCAAGTGTGAAGCAGCTTGCTAAGACTTCTACTAGGACCTCTTTCCCCGACGCTGCTCAGGGCTTGCAGCACTCTCATCATTAGTAAATGCCTGCCTTGGCACCATACCCACTCCCAGTGACAAACTTGAGGTTCAGAGAGTCTCATGGTTGGCCATGGGGCCAGGATTGGAGCTCAGGGCCTTTGCCAGGTGCTCCAGGCATGTGTCCACTCTCTGGCCAGATCACCCGCAAGAGCAAAAGCAGCGCTGTCAGTAATCACCTCGAGACAGAAGTGTCCCGGGAAACTGACGAGTATGGCCTCCTGCCCAAGCTTAGGACAAGTACCTTTACTTCTCTGCAACATGTACGTGATGACAGAGTTGTTCCTGCAGGGCTCTCAAAAGGATAAATGAGATAGATAATGTGTGTGAGCAGCCACAGGGCTCCTCATGACTAATGCTATTAATGGCAGTAATCACAGTACCACTAGTCCCCACCTCTGTCGCTGCCCTTCAAGTCCATTCTTTGATCACAGCCAGAGCTTTTAAATATACCTGCTCGGGTTGATGGCAAACACCTGCAATCCCAGCACTAAGGCAGCTGAGGCAGGAGGCTCACAAGTTCAGGACCTGCCTGCACTACCTCTGGGCTCCCCATGCCTGCCTTGGGGAGCCCAGAACCTGACTCAGTGTTAAGCCCCCAAGATCTGTCCATCCTCGGATGGGCTGGGGATTTAGCTCAGTGGTTCCGGTGCCTACCTTGCAAGTGCAAGGACCAGAGTTCAGTCCCCGGTACAAGAAAAGAAATATACCAAGATCTGTCCGTCCTCTCTTGACAGTGCCCAGCTCCATCCTGGTCCCTCCTTGTAAGAGAGACTTCTCTCCTCCTCAATCGTGGTTTTCACTGCCTTTGAAACATGGTGACACTGCTGCCGTTCTCCAGGGGACAAAACACTTCTGGGCCTTACCCCAGGGAAAGATCCCTGACCTACCGACTGGGTCACAGTTCTAGTGCTGTGCCACAGGAGCAAATGGTAGGTTGCTCTGTGCCTCAGTTTCCTCATATGTCCAGCGGGGGAAATAAGCCTCCCTTGGTGGCCAGCAAGACTGAGAGAGCAGTGGAGGAGAGGCAGTCTCCTCTTTACTGTAAAAACCTCATTTTCCTACCTGTGTGTCCCCAGGCCCCTCCTCCCCAGCTGGGACAATGCCGGGTGACCTCTTCGTCATGCCTGCCTCTTCGTGGTACACCCCCCACCCCCTGAAAGCTGTGGCAGGGGCTTCTCTGTGCCACTACAGCCCCCAGGACTTCACGCTGTTCCTGGGGTGCTCACAGTCTGAAGGAAGAAGTCTGGGTGCATAAGTCAGGCGTGGTGGTGCACTCCTGTAGTCCCAGCACTCAGGAGGCTGAGGCAGGAGAATCATCTAGAGTTTGAGGCCAGTCTGGGCCACATAGCAAGACCCTGTCTCAAAGATCTGAAAACCCAAACAAAACGAAAGTTAGGGTGGGTGCCCAACAATACGAGGCAGGGGGCAGAGATCTCTCTCTCTCTGAGGCTGGCACAAGATCCTAGGCTTGGCCCTAACCCTCACCCTAACCCTACTCCTTATGGTAGGGGGCTCAGAAAAGTCCTCTGAGATGCGACCTCATTACCTGTTCAGCAAACCTCTTTATACTAACATAGAGCAGGGAGCACTTAATAATATAACATATGACACCAGCTTTGATTATCTAATGGGGAAACTAAGGCACAAAAACCGTAAGTAGTGATGGAGGCCGGCAAGGAACCCAGGCTGTGTAACTCCAGGGTCCACAGCCTTGACCACCACACTGCAACACTCCGCAAGTGACCGGCCAGGGGACACAGGCCCAGGGTGGCTCCCTGCGTCGCTGGCACCCAGGGCCTGTACAGTACTGGATGGAAGGGAGAGTTGGGTGGGAGAAAGGGAGGGGCAGCATGCACTGGTAAAATTTAAGGTCTATTGAAGTCTCCGGGAAGTCAAGGCCTTTCCCATTCCCCGAATTGCTCCCCAAATTGGTCCAAGAGCCAGGGCTGCCAATCGGAATGCCCCACGCACGCGGGGAGCTTGGGGCAGGGGCGGGCACAGGGAGCACAAGTTGCCTCCCCTGGACGGCAGCCCTTCTCCGGGACAACGTCATGCGCCCCGGATCGCCCTGCCCTGGCAGCGGTCAGAAACCGGGCCTGGCACCCCGCGTCCCTTATTCTAGTCTTCGCGGCCTCGCGGCGCAGCGTGGACCGTGCTGAGTGGGGGCGCGGCCGGGCCGCGGGCGGGAGCAGAGGGGCGGGCGGAGGGAGGGCGCCCACACCCCGCCCCCGCCCCATCAGCCGCCCAGCGCGGCCCCCGCGGCGCAGACCGGCCCAGCGACTCTCGGGGCTGGCCGCCAGGACTCGTCGCCGGCCACGGAGGGCGCCCTGGGACCCCCGCCCGAGTTGCCGTCCGAGGAGGTAACCTCAGGGCCATGAGGCCGTGCCGAGGGTGGGGGCGGCTGGGGACGCAGCCGAGGGCTCCACACCCTCCTAGGCGCTCGGGCGGGCGGGCGGGCAGGGACGCGGCCGGGCTGGGAGGCGCGCCGGGGCCAGCGCCGAGGCCTGAGCGCCCCGATGATCCGAGTTCTCGGGTGTTTGGGCCGGAGGGCCGAGCGGGGCAGAAGATCCGAGGGGGCAGCGGCCAACAGAGTTTTGGAAGAGGGGCTCGCAGAGGGCCGTCCGCTCTCCTCCCTGTGCGGGGAGAGAAGCGAACCATAGGGAGGGGGCGCTGGGTCGGAATGCGGGCCCCTCAGCGGGTCGGAAGCGAAAAGTTGGGGTGGGGGTGGCCCAGGCTCCCTGCCCCCTCCCCAGCCGCGGTGTTTCAGGCCCGGGCACCGGATGAGGTCATCCCGTCCGGTACCCCTCTAGCCCCCTCCCCCGTCAGCCTCACGACCCTCCACGGCCCCCCTCCGCGCGTCCTCAGGGGATGTGTTATGGCTAAGTCCTTCCTGGACTTCCCCACAGGGCCGTTCCAGATTGCTGTCCTTACTCGGACCATGCAAGAACACGAGCTCTGAAGCTCACTTCTAGATCGGGAAACTGAGGGTCAGGGAGGCACAGAGGCCGACAGGGAGACCACAAGGACACGACACGTGGCTCTGGGAGTGGAGGGCTGGCCGGGCTCTAATTTGGGTGGTGGAGCAAGAGGCGTCTTCCTTCCGTTTTTCCTCAATGGCCCAACGTCTCTCTCCTCCTAAACCCCTCGGAATCGAGAGCCTGGCCCAGCAGCCTGACAGCGATGGAAAGTTTGCTGGCCCTTTCTGGCCTCATGTTCCCTGTCTTCCACTTTGAAGCGGCTGGAATTTGTGGGGAAGAAGAGGCCAGCCGCCCCCCGCCCCGGTCCCCCGCAGTCAGCGCTAATGCCAGAGCAGGCTTGGGGAAGCCCCTAACCCAGTCGTCATGGTGGTGTCCGGCCGGATGCCCTGCGGGGGCGGGGGGGCGGCTCTGTGATGGAGCAATGGCCCCCAGGATGACACTGGCACTGGGGAGGTCGGGTGCAGCCCTCGGGTGACCCCAGCTGCCCCCCCCCCCCCGCCTGGCCGTCCTCCACCTCCGGAGCAGGCCCTGGCCTGGTGACCTCAACTGTTCCCATAGCGGCCCCTGTTGGCCCCTCCCAGTGCGCGTCCCCACCCCCAACCCCAGGCCTCATCCTTGCGGTCAGGTCCGGGTGGTTACTGTCCCCTGAGTGAGCTCCGACAGTGTGCCCGCACCCCGACATCCTCTTCAGGGTGAACTGACCGACTCTTGGGACAGTGAGGCTGCATGGTGACCACCATGCCAGGTCAGACACTCCAAATCCCAGAGCTGAGCTCCTGCCCCCAGGCCTGCCCTCTTGTTCGGGGCAGCCAGCGGCGGATCTCCCCAGCACCTCTCCCTGGCAGTCTTCATCCTAACCCTGGCCATTTACTGCTGATGTTGGCAGAAACCCAGGCAGGCTCCCAGACACCACTTTTTTGCTGTGATCTGGGTGAAATTAAATCAGTTGCCTTCTGAGCCTCGTTTTTCTCATCTGTAAAATGGGGGTTGTGAGCATTAACAGGTGATATTCCTACGCTGATTAGTGAAAGGACCCTCATCGTGACACCAGTGCCCTACGGCCTCCTGTGCCAGAAGGGGCGCAGCTGATGGCCTGCAATCAAGTGCCACATGACTGTCACCAAGGGTCCTCACAATGATAGATATTAGCGTAAAGGCATTGGGTTTGAACTCTGGCTGCCTTGCTCCTGGATCAAAGCATTGAGTTACCCACATCTTCCACCCTTCCTCTGTCCCCTGGGAGGGACCTGCCTACGATGCTGATCCCATTTGCCCCCCTGGAGACATGTGCCAAGGTCTCTACTGCAGTGGGCAGAGGCAATGGGAGGTGGGATGATCACCAGATGTAGGGGAAGCTGGGCTCCCAAGTCAGAGTAGCCTTGGGCTTGGGTGGGGGCTGGAGCCCCTTTTGCTGGGAGAGGGTCCCGTCTGAGAGGTCAGGGAGTTGGGAGTGAGGTAGGTGGGGCCACGTGGCAGACTAGGGCTGACCAAACCCCAGCCCCTTCCCCCAGACTACTTATTAGTCCCTGGAGATGGGGAAACCTGGTCCCTGCCTTGTACCTGCCACATGACCTTGGACAAGTCTCTTCCCTCTGAACCCCAGGCCTCCCTGTGCAGAGGGCCAGCCCCCCAACCTTGAGGGGTTGTTGAAGGATCCGATGACATCATGCAATGGTTGGCCAACTGTGGATGGCTTCATAACTTAAGCAAACATTCCACGAGGACGTCTCAATGCGGTGCCGGGGGTGTCAGGGAAAGGGATGATTCAGAAGTCACCCCCCCACGGGGAGGAGCTATGGTTGGGGGAGGATCAGATGGTGGGAAGGAAGAGAATGCAGTCAGAAAACAAAGCAAGCTTTGTCTTATGCAGTCTTTGTTTTTTATCTTGTTATTTAACCTATTTTGAATTTCAAATAACATTAGGACAAGATTGAGATTTTTTTATGCTTGGAGGTGGCAGCAGTGGTTTAGGGGGAGAAAATAGTTGAGACTGAAATCTAGGTGTTCTTGTTAAAGATCATTATCAGCTTTTATCTGCTGAGCCCCAGGTCTGTGGAGGTTGGTGACTTGCCCAAGGTCACACGGTGAGGACAGCGAGTCCCTAACCTACCCTCACCTCTCAGAAGGTGGCAAACAGTGGCCCCTTTGGCGTGAAGGTTATTGCAGAGATCAGTGATTAAGCTGGTGTTGACTTGGCACTGGCCATGTGCAGAGCCCGGGCTGGGTGCAGGAGGGAGGAAGGCAGGAAAATCCAGGCCCTGCCCTGTCTTCAAAGTGTGCTGCCGATTGGAGACAAGACAGGGCTCCACAAGCCAGCCCAGGGCTCATGTGAGTCACAGGCCCTGGGTTCAGGTTTCAACTAGCTCTCTAGATGCAACCTCGATCAAGCTTGGCCCTCTCTGGGCTACTGGAAAAACAGAGGCCAACCTTAGGATCCTAGGTGCCTTCTAGGCTGGACTTTTATTTTTATTTTTTGGCACTGGGAATTAAACCCAGGACCTTCATACTGACCTACATCCCTGCATCCCCAGCCCTTTTTTTCTTTTTGAGACAAGGTCTCATTTAGTCACTTAAGTTGACCAAGCTGGGCTCCAACTTGCAATGCTCCTGCCTGGGCTTCCCAGGGTACTGGGACTGCAGGCATGTGCGCCACCTCACCCGGCTTTTCCTGGACTTCACACAATGTGATGCTCTCTCAAGAGAGGTTGCACACCAAGAGATGCTTAGGGAAGGTTGGGGCCAGGGAGGATGTGACACGGGGAGACCAGGAAAGAAGACCGTGGACGAGGAATAGCTTGGCACCTGCTATGCCTTTTCCAAAACTTGCTCACCGACACAAGGCTCCTACATCAGTTTGACAGGTGGATAAACTCTTTCCTATGGGCCTTCGAAGAGCCTTGAATCTGTCAGGCTTGCAGGAGGCAGCTGGAAAAAGGCTACTTCTGGCCACAGAATCCCTTTTTTCCAGGAACCACCTTGTAGGTACAGGCATCCGGGACAGCTCCGTGCTGGCTGTTGACACAGAGCTCACGAGGCCTTGTTGAGGCACCTCCTTCCTCCTGGCTGCCCCGGATGGAAGAGATTTGAGCCTACAGAAGGGAGGTGCCCTGTTCCACGTGCCAACAAGAGGCAGTGTTGCCTGGGGCTCAAGGGTCCTGGGGTTTGGGCCCTGCTTCACCACTTCCTACTACATAGCCTTGGGCAAGTCACTTGACTGCTGGTGCCTCAGTTTCCCCATTCTAGTATAGTGTCTCCCCCGGGAACTTTGGGTTAAATTGCTGATGCAGGTGAAGCCTGGGTGCTTTCAAGTGCTTCATCCTAGGCCCCAGGCACAATCATGCTACGCTTTTCTCAGAGTGCAGCTGGAGGGGTGGTTGTGCTGCTCTGTCAGTACCTTCTTATGGGCAAAACAGCTCTGATCTCTGTGGCCATTGATTGTCGAGCCATCCTGCCCTTGAACTTTCTCTCCACTGACTCACTCAGCCTGTCGTTTGTGCCCAGCTTCCACTCAGCATTTGGTCTCAACCTCCATCAGTGTCGTTGGCTATAACTTTGTTCTCTTTGGCTGTCATGGTTTGGACCCCAGATTTCCTCCTCTGCACCAGCCTGCGGTCACGTTACATCGCTGTTCTCTCTGTCCTTCCTCCAGGTCTCCAAGCCTGGGCAGGAGAGGGCTGCCCACCTCTGAGGCCCATCTCGTGCCTGCTGTCTTGAAGACGGAACATCTGTGGCTGCTTCCCAGGGCCAGGCGCCAGGTCTCAGGGGGGATCAGCTCAGCCTTGAGGACAGCACCTTAGGAGAGCCACACTGCAGCCTCCATCCAGAGGAAAGAGCTGACAAAGGGGCCCTGAGCCCAGCCTGCCCCCGTACCCAGCCCCAGATGGGCCTGGACTGGCAGTCCTGAGCAGCCAGAGCTGATGCCCGGCCCCCAGGGGGGCGGAGGAGCCCCCACCATGAGCCTGGGCAAGCTGTCGCCTGTGGGCTGGGTGTCCAGCTCACACGGGAAGAGGCGGCTGACCGCAGACATGATCAGTCCCCCACTTGGGGACTTCCGCCACACCATGCATGTGGGCCGTGGCGGGGACGTCTTCGGGGACACCTCCTTCCTCAGCAACCATGGTGGCAGCTCTGGAGGCAACCACCGCTCGCCCCGCAGCTTCCTGGCCAGGAAGCTGCAGCAGGTGAGGAGGGTCAGGGTGCCAGCCCGGAGGATGGCCTCGCCACCCGGACCCTCACCAGCTCCACCTGCCATCTCGCCCATCATCAAGAACGCCATCTCCTTGCCCCAGCTCAACCAGGCCGCCTATGACAGCCTGATGGTGGGCAAGCTCAGCTTCGACAGCAGCCCTGCCAGCTCCACGGAAGGCCGCTCAGCTTACGGTGAGAGCCTGGGGGATCGCTGCCCATTGCCTGAGGCTGAGCCTTTTCCCTTGGTTTGGTCTCACCCTGCAGGTCAGGCCCAATCCCCAGGCAATGGACAGGGACAGGTAAAGAGCTGGGAACCAGTTTATGCCCCCAAAACACTTTGAGGCTGAGATGGAAGAGGCAGTTTTGAGTTCCAACTGCCCCTACCCCACTGTGTGTCTCAGACAAGCCCTTCCCCCTCTCTAGGCCAGGTGGGGCCAGCACACCCTCTTTCACTCTCTGCAATTAAAGCAGTGCCCTGCAGTCAGATTGATAAGATGCTGAAGTAAAGAGCCTGGGCTCTAGCTTCCAACTCTGGTTCTGCCTGACTCCAGCCAAAGCCCCTGACCCCTGCAAGATCAAGCCCTGGCCTGTAAGGAGTCCCCCTATGTCATTGCTAAGATCCAGTAAGATCATCCATGTGCCAGGCAAGGCCCAGAGTCTGGCACATAGCAGGTGCTTCAGAGACATGATCTGTTGCTGTTAGTGGAGTAGAAATTCCCATACCCTAACCAATTAGGAAGACCATTCACATGGATCTGCCTCCTTGGGCAGCTGGGACTTCTCACCTAGGCACTGCGGGCCTCTGCTGCCCCCTGGTGGCTGGGCTCTGCCATGTGGCTTTGCCCCTACCAGGCTCCTCCAGAGGGCTGGGAGAACCCCACTGAGGACTGATCCACAGTAACCTGTCACGCACGTCTCAGGCCCTGTGGTCTTGACCTGATGACTTCAGAGGGCAAGTGCCTGTCCTTGAGCCTGTGGTTTCCATGCAGTCACCTTGGCCGCTGGTTCCACAACCAGCCCACTTACTGTGGGTTCTCAGGCCCAGTGTCCTGGCAGGAACTGGGGTTTGTGGCCAAGTGCACAGTTGGGACTGAGACTCAGGAGATTTGGGGCACCACCTTTCCCATCTCAAACAGCCTCACTTTCTTCCTGTGCAAAATGGGAACAAGGATCATGACCACCTTCGGTTTCAGGGATCACACAAGGACTGTATGGGAAAGATGGGGGAAACTGAAGTGTCGGGGAGCAGTGACTTTCCAGAGGCCACACAGCAGCCAGGGTTGGTCCTGGTAAGAGACCTCAGCTCTGACCCACACCCCACTTCTCTTCTAGCCCTGGACTCAGGATTCTGCACCATCTCCCGCCTGCCCCGCCTGGAAAAGGCCAGTGAGCAAGACCGGGACCCTTCCTTCCCCTGTGAGCCAGAGCTGCGCCGCTCTGACTCACTTTTGTCCTTACGCCTTGACCTTGACCTCGGGCCCTCACTCCTCAGCGAGCTTCTGGGGGTCATGAGCCTCTCAGAAGCCCCTGCAGCTGAGACCCCAGCCCCTGCTTCAAATCCCTTGATTGCTGCCACAAACCCCTCTGCCCCTTCTGCAAATCTCAAGGACCTTGCCCCAAACCCACTGGCTCCTGCCCCAAACCCACTGGCCCCTGCTGCACAGCCCCCACCCCATGGACATTTCCCCAATGGGGTAACCGCTGGGTTGGGCCCAGGAGCTGAGGTGAGCACCAGCCTGGTAGGAGAGGGGCCCCAAGCACCAGCTGACATGGCCCTTGGGAGGCACTGGGGAGCCAGCCAGGGTGCCACCCAGGGCATCGGCCACTACCCAGAGCTGCATGCCCAGCCGGAGCCCACGGAGGGCTCCTGGGAGAGCCTGGAGGAAGAGTGGAGGGCACCTCAGGCAGGCAGCAGGGCCTCCGTGCCCAGCACTGTGCAGGCTGACACCTTCGAGTTTGCTGACGCTGAGGATGATGAGGTTAAGGTGTGAGGGGGTTGGGCTCGGGCTCAGGACCTGCCAGATGAGAGAGACGGGGCAGCCAGGTCTCCCCAGACCCCTGCTCGCCTCTGCAGATCAGATAATGGGAGGGGACACGAGAGGAGTCCCGGGCTGGGTCCTCAGTGGCCCTGCTGAGCAGACCTACTGTCTCTCGGGGCCCCACCCATGCCACCCCCACCGGCTGGAGGTCCAGCCTCTCAGTGTGGCTTTTGTGCCTGAGGAAGCTGCCCTTGGGGGGTGGGGGTGGGGACCTGACCACACGGAGCCATGGTCTGCTCTCCCAGGCAGAGTCCTGCCCCAGACCATCGGGGCTCCCCCCAGAAGGACCCCACCAAGTCCCCAAGTCCCTCCCCAGGCTGCCTCCCCAGCATTCCCGCTTGTCCCCGAAGCCTCTCAGAAAGGTCAGGTGTGACCTTGCAGGAGGAATCCTGCTCTGGGGCTTGATTAAAGAAGGCTTTTTCTTTTCTTTCTTTCTTTGGTACTGGGGATCGAACTCAGGTCCTTGTGCTTGCGCAGCAGGCGGCAAAACCACTGAGCTAAATCCCCGGCCCAAAGAAGGCTTTTTTGATAAAAGTTGTCTAGCTAGAACCTTGGGGACCTGGGAGAGCCGCTTAGCCCCCTACTGAGATGCCATCCCCTCCTAGACTTTGGAAAGCACTCAGCCCCAGCCAGGAGGCCAGGCTGGTACTGAGTAACCAGACTGGAATGCCTGCCTGAGATAAGGGCCCAGGTGCAAGCCTTATCTGCAGTTTCCGGGACAGCCCCTGGCCCAGGAGCCCGCAACCAGCACCCTCCCCACAATCCCACGGGGCAACTTGGCATTTACTCTGGCGATAACAGGGAGGTAGGCAGGCGTGGATACTTGGGGCCATTTGGGAGCACACCCAGCCTCCCCATCTGGCAGAGCAATGTCCTTGTGCCTCAGTTTCCTCTTTGTATCATGAAAATGCCAGGAGCTTTAAAATACCTGGAAAGCAATAATAACCACAGTTCCACCACAGAGATGCTGCATAAAAGTGTTTCCTCTTGATTTGGGGGAAAGGAAATGGGCCAGAGGGGCAGGAAGTGCAGGTGAAGGGCTGGGAAACAGCTCCAGGAGCCAAGGGCCTGTGATCCTGGAGGTGCTGCAGGAAGGCTCAGGACAGGGAGTCCAGGCTGGGGACTTGGATTTGAGGAGGTGCTGCACACTCAGTCAACCTTAAAGGAAGAGATGTGGAGGCCTCGGACATACAGGTAGCTCAGGTGGCTGTGGCCCACCCTGTTGGGAAAGGTCAACTCGTAGCCATCTGGCAGTGTCACCTTGAATTCATCAGTCTGAAAGGTCACAGAGAGCTGCAGTGGGGAGAGAGGTGTCAGCAAGGCAAGAGGGGCCCTGGAAATGGGCCAGCTCGGTGCCTGGTAGATTCATTCCCTGGCGCACATGTCCCCATGGGGCTGACCTGTGCTCACCCTGTGACGTCCTCCCTGCACCCTCCTCCCCTTTGACCTCACCTTAACCTCTGACCCCTGGCTGAAGCACATGTGACTGTCTCGCTGCTCTCGTCCCCAGTTGCCACCTTCCCGTGAGTTGCAGACAATGGTGGATTCATTGAAGCGAGGGTTAAAGTGCAAGGCCAGTTCATCTGCACCCTGGCCCAGGTTAATTGCAAAGCTGCCAAGAGGGGTTAACAGGTGAGATTTAGGGGCCAGCCCTGAGAAAACAGCTGGCTCAGAGCTGTGGTCAGTTGACCACAAGCTGAAAGAATCACCAGAGATATTTTAATTGAGATCTGTGCTCTAAAACAAGGGAGGTGACAACCACTCAGACTTGACACTGTAGTGGCACATTCCATTTGGAGCAGAGGCCATGGCTGTTGACAGTTACTGATGGTGACAGTTTCAGAAATTAGAGGCCTGGGGGAGAGGATTGCTGTCCTTAGATACTGAAGACCTCGGGTGGTGAGTTCCCTGTCCCTAGAGGTACGTAATCAGGGATTCTCAGCAGGATCACTACCCTGAGAATGGGACATTATGGATTATGAGGTTCCTTCACTGAGGGGAAGGGGCCTCTGGCCTGGGGCATCCTCACATTTCTGCAAACTTGGAGCTATGCAGGAGAAAGTCGTTTTTTTCTCTTGGCGTCACCTACTTCATGCATCTGCCTACCCCCTTCCCAACCCAAGGTGGGCATAGATTGGTCCCAAGAAGGGCTGAAAATGTCCCCAACGTGTGAGAGCCCAGTGCTGAGCTGTAAATTAAGACTCCCAGAAGTGGATCAGAGTCCCAGGTTCTAATGGAGAGGGGCAAATGCAGAGGTGCCCCCTGGTGGCTTCCTGTGGTTGAACTCCTAGGTTAAGGGGTGTGGGGTCCCTCAGGGGTTTGGGCTTTCCACAGAGCATGGGCTATGAGCAATGATGTCGGAATCTGGTCTCAGGCAGAGAGTTGCCCGCTGCCCTGACAAGACAGCCCTCCCCCTTCCCCCATCCGCCTCACCCATCAATGTCATCAGCGATCTTGCCCTTGAGCTTCAGGGTTTTCCCCAGCTTCATGTCCATGTTGGTAATCTCAAATTTCACCTGAGCCGACAGAGAAACATTGCACTGGAGAACCCACAGGAAGCCCATCACACACATGCCCAGCACCCTTCTGCTGGTGACCAGACACATGAGGGCAGCATGCTGCACAGGGAAGACTGGAGCCCGTGATCCAAGCTTCCCCGGGTCCCTCTGCCCTTTGTGCTTCACTGCCCTCCAGCCTACCCCGCCTAGGGAACAGCTGGGTCTGGAGGCACAGGCCCCAGCAGGGAGCCTCAGCTTGCTCACCTGTGGAAGAGGTAGAGTGGTCCCTGCACCCTTCAATTCCCAAAAGTGTTCAAGCCATGCAGATTTGTTACCCTTAGAGAACCTGTCACCCCGACATAATGCAGAAAATGATCATACTGTGAGGCAAGTGAGGCTCAGCCCATCCCAAATTAGACATCCACTCAGCTTTCTAAGTCTGCCTGAACCTCCTCCCCAGAGCTCACTTTTCCACATCTGTGAATTAGGCTGATTTGATAAACTCATTAAAAAACAGTCGTTGGGTTGGGGTGCCGGCCCATGGTAGAGCACTTGCATGGCTTCCATCCCCAGCACCACAAAGACAGCAAAAGCTACTGAGCGCACTGTGTGACAGATGCTGGCTGCGAAGGCCCTGAGCTTGTGAGACTCCAGCAGCCAACCCGGCCCAGGTCAAGGCAAATGGGGCCATGGTGCTTATGATCACTCATCACACTTAGCCACCTGCCCCTGCTTTTTTGCAGGCCCTGGGCAGTGCCTGGATTTCCAGAGAGGTCTCGGAGCTGGGCTTCCAAGACTCCTTCCTTACCCAAGGCTGAGAAATGTTTAAGTCCTTGACTGGAAGGGAAGGGGCTGAGGTGAACAGAACCAAGCAGACACCAAAGACTGAGAACCCAAGAGAGTGCTTTGGCATTGTGGGGTTTCTGCTCCTTGGCTTGGGTTTAGCTTGGAGAGGGCATTGTCTGAGAAGCCCTGAACCAGCTCCCACACAGACTGGGGGGCTTTGCCACCCACAGTCAAGGGCATGGTCATGGCAGGCAAGCAGTTCTCTTCCCCCAAGGACTGGCAAGGGTGGCCCACCGGTTCTGACCCTGACCAGCACTGTGGGAGCAGTGCTTCCTAAAACAAGGTCCTAGCCAGGTGGTGGCACTCGCCTATAATCCCAGCACTTGGGAGGCTGAGGCAGGAGGGCCATCATAAGTTTGAGGCCAGCCTGGGCTACCTAGTGAGTTCAAGGCCAGTCTGCACTACATAGTGAGACCTGTCTCCAAAAAACAAAAAATAAGATAAAAATAAAAGGAGGTCCTGAAGGAGGCGATGATCACCCCAGGAGTATGGAGCTGTAACAGGGCCACCTCAGACGCCATGACACCTGGAGCATCTGGGGCTGGATAATTCCCTTTCAGGCTGCCCTGTGCACTAGAGACTGGAGAACAGCAGCCCCGGGCTCTGCCCACTAGATACCAATAGCACCCTTCTCCCAACCAAAAATGGAGGTGGCCAGATGTCCCAGAAGGACAAAATCATCTTTGGGGACATTGGGATCTGGAGGCCGAGGCCTGTCTTCAGGTTTGCGCGTGATGCAGCAGCTGCCCCAGGTTTAGGAGCCACAAAGACTGGATTGAAATTCTCATTCACCTGCAGACTGGCAGACATGGAGTGGCCCCTGGGAGAGGAGGTCTCCCGGGAGGATAGTGACTGTCCCTGGTGCAGGGTGAGAGGGCAACCCTGCCTGCTGGGTGGCAGTGCTTACGGACGTGTACCGCGAGCGCACACGTGTCTCATACCCGCCCCTGTGCGCAGGCACCCTGGGTTGGGGGTGGGGGTGGCGAGAAGCACCCCGTTCCTGGCATGAGGTAGGGCAGGGCCGAGAGGGAGGCTGAGACCGGCGGGTGTGTGCTGTCCCCACCCAGCAACAGCTGAGGTCCAGGGAGAGACAGAGCCAGAGGAGCCAGGACAGGGCGGTTCACAGACCTGCTTGTAGGCTGGGAGCTAGGGGCCCTGGGATCAAATCCAGCTCTCCCCCTGGCTGGCCCAGTGACCTGGGGCTACCCTCGCCCTTTCTGGGCCTGGTCACCATCTGTGATGAAAGGAGTTTGGATGGGAAGGAGACGGGTGGGGTGACAGGAGAGAGAAGCCCAGGGAGTCTCCGTCCCTCTGTGAGGGACCTCCAGCCCCTCTCCTGTCCTGTGTGCCACCCATGCTGGCTTGGATAATGCCCCCCCCAAAGTTATTTCCACCTGAAACGTACAAATGTGACCCTTTTGGAAGTCGCAGATGTAGTCAAGATGGGGTGGCACTGACTCGAGTTGGGCCCTAAATCCAGCATAGTTGCTACCTGCGTAAGAGCAGGGAAGCTAGGCATGGTGGTCCACATCTGTAATCCTGGCACTCAGGAGGGTGAGGCAGGAGGATCACCACAAGTTCAAGACCAGCCTGGGCTACATAGCGAGACCCTGTCTCAAAAACTAAAATAAATCCAGGGAAGTTTGGATACAGAGGAGAGGCCACATGAAGAGGGCTAAAGCCTGGAGTGATGAAGCTGTAAACCAGGGGACACCAGGGGTTGGCAGTGACTACTGGAAACTGGAAGAGACCAGAAGCAACCTCCCCTGGAACCTGCAGACAGCCACAGCCCCACCTACACCTGCTTTCAGATTGCCCTTGAACTGGGAGGGAAGGACCAGACTATCTTGTTTTAAGCCTCTTGTTTAGTAATGATGTGTCCCAGCAGCCCTAGGGAGTAAACGCACTATCTAATCAGAGGATGCTTTTGAATCCATTCCATAGGTCAGAGGAGATAGAGGCTCAGAGAGGGTCAGCAACTTGTCCACAGTCACACAGCAAGCCATGGCAGGCCCAAGTATGAAATCAAAGAGGAACTTCAAAGAGGACCCACTCAATCGCCTGCAATTTGCAGATTGTGACCTTGGGCAATTTAACCTTTGGGTCTCAACTGGATATGGTGGATGCATGCCTGTAATCCCAGCATTCAGGAGGCTGAGGCATGAGGATCACTGAGTTCGAGGCCAGGCTCAGCTACATAGTGAGTTCAAGGCCAGCCTGAATGCATAGCGAGACCCTGTCTCAAAAAAAACTCTAAGGGCTGGGGATTTAGCTCAGTGGTTCCACCGCCTGCCTCGCAAGCTAAGGACCCGAGTTCAAACTCTGGTACCCCCCCCCAAAAAAAACCTCTAGGCCTCAGTTTCTTTTCTTTTCCCTTTCCTTCTTTTTATTGTGTGCTGGGGCTCGAACCCAGGGCGTTGTGCAAACTAAGCACACATTCTACCACTAAGCTACATTTCCAACTTCTAAATCTGTTTCTTTGTTTTTGGGGTTTGGTTTTGTTTTTTTTTTGGTATCAGGGACCAAACTTGGGACCTTGTGCTTGCGAGGCAGGCGGTGGAACCACTGAGCTAAATCCCTGGCCCTATTTTATTTTATTTTTGAGACAGGATCTTGAATTCACTATGTAGCCAGGGCTGGCCTCCAACTTGTGGCGATTCTCCTGCCTCAGCCTCCTGAGTGCTGGTATCACAGTCCTGTGCCACCACACCCAGCTCAGTTTCTTCATCTTTATAAGGCTCAATAGATACTAGCACTCATTATCATTATTGTTATTGTTGTTGCTGTTACTACTAACGAGGAAACTGAGGCCGGCACCTGTCAGGAGTCAGGCCCAAGCTTCTGAAGCAGAGCAACAGCACTGGAAGCTGAGAGCTCAACACTGAAGCACTACGGTGGCCAGGCGTCCAACCTCCTTGTTACCCAGAGCAGGGAAACAGACCCAGACAGGGGCAGCACTCCCACCCCACCCCAGCCAGGCAAAGTCACAGATGGACTGAGGGAGGTGGAGGCGGAGGCAGCATTCTTACCGACATGGTGGCAGCCTGTGCTCAGGGTCCTGATCAGGATGAGTGTATAGCAGAATATTACTGATTAACTCCGCACGACCAGAAATAAGGACTCTGGCCGCTGGGACCCAGTGTCCCCGCCTGCCTCTTCAGTGACCCGGACCAAACAGATAGAAGATTCCTCTCCTGCGCCCGCCCAGCTCAGTGCATCCTCCCCCCCCCCCTTCAGGGCTCCGGAGCTCCGCCCCCCCACACACCCCCGCACGAACCACAAGCCGGGACCCGTTGCCACCGACCTCCCCAGCTGAGACCTCCCGAACTGAGCCCGGCTCAACTACAGAAAGAGACTCGCTGTGTTAAAATGTCCAAGCTTCTATTTAAAACAATGCTGAGAGTCCATCTCACTCCAGAAAGAATGGCTGCTATCAAGAAATCAACCAATAGCAAATGCTGGCGGGGCTGTGGGGAGAAAGGAACCCTGCTCCACTGCTGGTGGTAGTGCAGACTGGTTCAACCAGTGTGGAAATCAGTATGGAGATTCCTCAAAGAACTATGGCTAGCGGTCCCATTTGACCCTGCTATATCTCTTTTTGGTATCTTCCCGAAAGACTTAAAAACATCATACCAGGCCAGGGATTTAGCTCAGTGGTTTCGTCGCCTGCTGCGCAAGCACAAGGACCCGAGTTCGATCCCCGGTACCAAAACAAAAAACAAAAAGAAAACCCATCATACCACAGCGATATATGCACACCCATGTTTATAGCAGCACAGTTTGTAATAGCTAAATCTTGGAAACAGCCCAAATGCCCATGAATGGATAAAGAAAATGTGGTTTATGCAATAGAGTACTACTCTGCCATAAAGAAGGATGAGTTTCAGATATTTATACCTAAATGGATGAACCTGAGACCATACTCTTAAGTGAAATAAATCAGACACATATGTTTAAATACCACATTGTTTCTCTGATGTGAGAAACTGAATGTGGAAATAAGGACTCATATATAATGGATGTTGGGAAAGGGGAAGAAAGTGTTCAGATGGGAAGGGGAGCAAGGGAGGAGGGAGGGAGAAAGGAAGGGAGGGACAAGAAAAAGTGAAAACAAGGAAACAATGGAAACAAAGCTTCTGTACATAGGGAGGGGAGGGGCTTGAGGGGGAAATGAGTTGAAATAAAATAAAATTTATTTTTAAAAAATAAAATAAAATAAATGTCCAAGCTTCTAATTTTCTTTTTTTTTTTTTCTTATTTATTTATTTATTTTTCTTCATTTCAGTTTTTTTTTTTTTTTTGGTACCGGAGATTGAACTCGGGACCTTGCGCTTGCAAGGCAGGCACTGGAACCACTGAGCTAAATCCCCGGCCCTGAAGCTTCTAATTTTCTATGGCGTCATGGATCATTTTGAAGACTCTTCTTTATTCACTCCATTGTTTTTCTGATTGTGCATATAAGTTTTAAAAGCAATATATGGACCTGGCGTAGGCTGAGGCAGGAGGATCCCAGAGGGTTCAAGGCCAGTCTGGGCTACATAGTGAGTTCAGGGGCAGCCTGAACTGCATAGCAAGACCCTGACTAAAAGAAAAAAAGTAATATATGGTAAATTTTAAGAAAATATCTAGAAGTATCTATAACCATTAAAAGTAAAGAAGTGCCTAGCTATAATCCCAGCACTTGGGAGGCTGAGGCAGGAGGATTGCCATGAGTTTGAGGCCATCCTGGGCTGCAGAGTGAGTTCAAGGATAGCCTTTTTGTCTCAAAAAACAAACAAAAAAGTGAAGAAGAAGCCAGACGTGGTGGTGTGTGCGTCATCCCAGTACTTGAGAGACTGAGTCAGGAGGATCACTGTGAGTTCAAGGACAGCCTGAATTATATAGCAAGACTGAAGAGAATGGGAGAGCTGGGGGCAGTGGTATGAGAGGAATGGGTACTGCGGGCTTCAATGCTTTATCCTTGAGTTCTTTTTTTCTTTTTTTAATTTTTGAGGCAGGGTCTCCCTATGTAGTTCAGGCTGGCCTTAAACTCACTATGTAGTCCTGGCTAGCCTTGAGCTCCTGGCAATCCCCCTGCCTCAGCCTCCTGAGTGTTGGGATTACAGACATGTGCTACCACACTCGGCTACCCTTGAGTTCTGCTTATATAATTAACATCCTTGCTGTAGGCAGTTAGAGATATTTAATAAGAAGGAAAGCAGTCCTTCATATCCCCACCACCAGGAGAGCATGAACCTGCTCCCTGTATTGGTGCACTTCCTTCCTGGCAGTTTTCTATGAATTTATATAATAAATATCTCTCCATCTGCAATTGTTTATCCTGCTTCATTGAAGAAACACTAAGGCCCACAAATCTGTATTTCAGAAATACGTTTCAACAGCTGTGAAATATTCTACCTTCCAATGGCTAAATATATTGAGCCAATTTCCTGCTGCTGAACACTTACATTAATTCTAAATTTTCACAATAAACAGACTGTGGTACTAAATCTCTGCTCGTGAAGCTGGGCCAAATCCTGGCAACATATGTAGGGCAGATTCCCGGCAGGAGAACTTCTGGAGCGAGTGCTCTGGGTGTAGCTGCCCACAGCAGTTTCCATCAGTGCTGGGGTGCGGGGTGCTCCGGGTGGGGTGTGGGGCAGGCGCAGTGGGGGAGGTACCTCGATGGCCAGGGCTTACGTGGGACGCCACCTTCATAGCCTGGCAGCCCTAAGGAAAGAGCAACTTCCTTATTTTACTTACAAGGAAATGAATCTTTTCTCAACCTTTCTCCCAGAGCAAGGCAAAGATAAGGATTTTGAAAGAGCTTCCACAACAGAAATGCTACTGGACCGAAACTGCAACTTTCAAGGTGGTATTTTTAAAGTTATATTTACAATACCAGCTCATCATAAAACATTTTGGAAAGTGGACCAGGTGAAAAGGATTTAGTTCATTTGTTTCAAAAGAATGTGCTGTTGTTGCTGCTATTGTTGTTTTTGTTGAGACACAGTCTGGCTCAATTGCCCAGGCTGATTTCCAATTTGCAATCCTCCTGCCTCAGCCTCCCAAGTGCTAGGATTACAGGCATGCCCCACCATGCCTGACTTGAAAAGAATGAAAATGGGAACATGACCATGTTTATGATTTGTGTGCTTTTCTGGATGTATATTTTACATCAATGAAAGGTTCTTAACAAAAAACTACAAAAGAAAAAAAAAATTGAATTCCCTACCACTTGCCCCTCCAACCTTACCCTCCTGAACACAGGGCCTCTTGGAGACCACGTCCCCTTTCCCAAGCCCCTCCTCTGGCCCTCGTCATCATAAGCTCACAAATCCTCAAGGCAATCATAATTCATGCCCCACTTGTCAAATGGGAACTAAGGGTCCCGGGACATAGACTTAATCCCTAATACTGAAAAAATTTCTTCTTCAACCTCAAAGCCTCTTTTGTTCTTCTGATTTTATGAGAAACTAAACAATTTTGGCATTGTGGGCCCAAGGCCTGCGGAGAAGCTGGCTCTGTGGCTGCTGGTGACCCTTGAGCACCCGCTGCCTTCGGTTGGGGGACTTTGGTCCTGCAGTGCCTAAGATCCCTGCCAATCTCCTCCAGTCCTTCCCCACCCAGTCAGCAAACAGCTCCACCCCACGAAGTCCTGTCCCGCTTCCCACCTGCCCACGGCTCCCTAACGGGCTCACTCCAAGGCCACAGAGGACACAGCCCGTGGAGCATGGCTCTCGAGGTCAAGTCATGCCTGTGTCATCTACAAGCTGCACGGCGTGGCAGGTGGCTTAGACGTGGCAGGTGGCTTAGACCTTCAGTTTCTTCATCCGAGAAAAGGAGCTAAAACCATCTCCTTCCTGCACCAGTTATGAGAATTTAAAAACAATTTTTTTTTATTTAAAAAGTTAACCTATCTATGTAGCATGTGGAGCACATACCAGATCCCCCCCAAAATGTAAATTTTGGGTGTGGTAACACACACCTGTAATCCCTGCACTAGGGAGGCTGAGGCAGAAGGATCGCCACAAGTTTGAGGCCAGCTTGGGCTGCATGGTGAGTTCAAGGCCAGACTGACCTACATAACAAGACCCTGCCTCAAAAAAATAAAAGGAAATGTCTGCGTTCCTCCCAGGGAGATGGCCTAATGGGCCACATTTCAGGTGTCCAGCTGAGCAGTGGGGGAGACACTGTCATGGGGGGGTGGCAATGAAGCAGGACAAGGGTCCTGTACCCCCGACTCTGGTTGGTGAGCACATTCCAGGGCCATCAGGGAAGTGCAAGTCACCTTGGGAAGCCTCGGGCACCAGGAAGCCTTTCCACAGCTGTGTGACCGTGGGGGAGTCACTTAACCTCCCTGGGCTTCAAGTTGTCCTTCTGTAGAGCAGGAACCACAAGTGTGACAGCTCACAGGGTAGACGGTGACCTAAAGGACAAGGCATGAGAGGCGCTGAGGACAGGCCCACCCGCGTCCATGCTGAGTGAGTGTCCCTGGTTCCCGGGTCTTTGGGGACGCTGGGGCGCCCCACCCTGCCCCTCCAGCTCTGTCCAGCAGGGATCTTCAGTGTGGCTCGAATGTGTCCCTCAAAAGGTCACCTGTCGGGAATTTCACCCCCAAATGCCGATGTTAATGGTACTGGGAAGCAGAGCCCGGGGAGGTATTAAGGAGCAGACAAGTCAGGAAGGTGTGGCTGAGAGGCCCAAGCCAGTGCACTTGCCGCCTGGCCTTGCGGTGTCCCCTGCTGTTACCACAGAGCTGAGGCTCAGAGGCTCACATCAGGGGCCAGTGCCATGCTCCGGGACTTTCCAGCCCCCAGAACCACAAGCCAAATAAATCACCCTGGTCAGGCTGTTCTGTTGTAGTCACAAAAGTGGATTAAGAGATCCCACAGAGCCAGGCCTCAGCAGCCCAAAGACCTGCCTTGCTTTACCCAGGTGTCAGTTCGGTGGTCTCTCAACACCCTTGGTGTCGGCTGTACCTGGTCACCTCCCCACCCAGTGTCCCTAGGGCCCTTAGAGCCCTTGGGTCACCTCACTTCACCCAGAATCAAGGTTGGCCTTGAGAAGGCAAGGAAGGAATTTAGAGTTGGAAAAAGGGGTTGGGTCATAGCCACCCACCTATGTCCCCTTCTCCTGTCCTGTCCTGCAGTCCTCTCATCATCCATTAGGGTATTTGTGACATGCAAATGACAAGGGAGGCTGAGGCAGGAGGATCACTGCAAGTTCAAGGCCAGCCTGAGCTACATAGTGAGACCCTGTCTCTAAAACACAAAACCAAAAATGCAAATGATGATGGGCTGCTCTGCTGCTGAGAAATTTCCTGTGCTTTCTCCTCACATGCAGAACAGCATCCAAGCTCCCCTCCTGGCTTGTGAGGTACACACCCTCTTGCCCCTTTCACCTCATGTCACCCCACAGGCTTTCTGGCCACACTGACCTCTCCATCCCTTGAATTCACCAAGTACATGTCTGTCCTTGCTGCTCCCTCCCCCCTGGAGCTCCTCCTCCACTATTGGCTGGACTGAGCCTCTCACTGTGTGGAGCTCACTCACACCTGCATAGGTGGGAGGCAGGGAGGGATGAATACATGGATGGATGGTTGATTGGTTGGGTGGGTGGGTGGATGGATGGCTCCATGGATGGGTGGATGGATGGATGAATGGACAGGTAGATAAACGGCTGCAAAGGTGAATAGTGGGTAGGTAGTTAGATGGTATTTCACAGCAGGAAACACTCATCTTAGAGCCCAGAGGCTATTTTTAAAGTTCCAATGTAGTGACACATAGCCCCTCCTGCTAGTCGCTTCACCTGGCATATTTTCCAGCTCTTTCGGACCAGCCAGCTCCTCAGGGCACAGCCATCCAAGCACACAAGAAGAGACCATAGCACTGTGTATCCTGCTTCTCCCAAGCAGCAAGGGGAGCACTTTCCATGTCTGTCTGTTTAGAAATTAAATGAGCAAGTTAGGCTGCTGCTGTTGCTTACTTGGGTGGTCCTGGGCTGTTCTTCCTCAGGGAGGGGAGACCCTGATCCTGAGCCCAGCTCCTCCTCCCTGGCCAGGCCACTCAGTTTTCCTGTGGACAATGGAGTCTTTGACGCTTTTTTCCCCCAATGCTGAGGATCAAACCCAGGGCCTTGTGCATGTTAAGCATGTGCTTCACCCCTGAGCAATACCCTCAATGCTATTTATTTATTTAAAGACAGGTTCTCACTAATTTGTCCAGACTCAAAACCTTCCTGCCTCAGCCTCCCAAGTACATGGAGTTACAGATATCCTCCACAGTGCCTGCCTCTTCTACACCTTGGCTACCCAGTCACAGCTGGGTGGAGGGTGTGGATACCTGGGAGAAGAAGAACAACACCTGGATCATAGCCCCACCTGCATCCCCACCCCCACACCTCACAAACCCAGGGGCCGGGCCTCCCCCACCCCTGCAGATGGACAATTTCAGAGTCCAGAGAAGAAGGCCCTTTGCCTGCCCTGCTGTGGTGGTAACCAGCAGGCTTCCCAGCCTAGCACAGCCCTCTACACAAGAGGCGCACCCCTCCTGAGGCCTCTGGTCCCCCCTGAGCCCCTGCAGCCATGGGAAAGCTCCCTCCACAGACACAGCCTCATCCTAGCCTACAAGGATCTGACAGGAAAAGAGCAGCAAAGCTCCTCACCTTCCCAGACGCCTTTTCAAAGTGGTCCAGGGATTCAACAACCGCTTTCAGCAAGCTCTTGCTGATGGCCTTCTGTGCACAAAGACACAGCGGCTCGGTGGTTACTAAACACGAGGTAAGGCTCATCCTTGTCCTTAAGGTGAAGTGGCCCAAAAGGAAAAGGACCTTTGCATAAGGTTGAAGGTTATTATGGCCCATTGAATGTATGGGAAAACCAAGGCTCAGAGAGGAAGAGTGACTTGCTGGGGTTTTAGAACAATAAAAGTAGGACAGAGGCAACTTCCTCATCTGTCACCATCAGCCTCCAGGGATGGAGCCTGGGGGTCCAGAAAGAGCTCCCATTCCAGGAAACTGTGGAAGGACGAGGTCACATCCCCTCCCCCCTCAGGCTGGAGGCTGGAGTAGGGACCTCTTCCTCGTGTACACACACCATGCTACGTGTCCTGCCACCCACCAGGAAGCAGTAATCAGACCCACAGGCACACAGGCCCGGCAGCACGGTGACAGAGGATGGGACTTAGAGTCACTCACTCGGGTCTCCGCCACAGGTCACAGTCCTGGACCAGTAGCGGCTCCTTTAGCTCCATCAGCAGCCATCAGCCCTAGCACCACACATCTTAGCATCTTAGAATCCGAGTCTGTGGGACTCCCAGGCCTTTTCGGGAATGCGCATTGCTGCAACCAGTCCTCCCTCTCCATGCTGAGGGGCAGGGCCTGGACCCCACCTACAGGGAAGTCAAGTTCATAACCTCAGAGACCCAGCAGGCAGGGCAGCAGCACCTTCCTCCAGCCCCCTGGGGAGGGCCAGGCTCTGGATGTGGCACTGGAGGAGACAGGGAGGTTGCCTGGGTGTCCAGAACTGCCACCTGCTTGGTGGACGGGCACTGGGCTCATGTCCTGACTGCCTCTTACCAGCTGTGTGACCTTGGCAGGTTGGTTAATAATAAAAATTCCTATTTCACAAGATTGTCATGGGTGGAATGAGAACAGACATAATGGGCTGGGCATACAGAGTCCGCACATAGTAGGCGCTCAACTATCCCTACTCTGCCATCCAGAGCCAAAGGACTGTCATTTGTCCAACATCTCCCAGGCACTGGGCCCTTGCAAGGCCCCTCGCCTGGATCACCAGGTCACTGCCAGCTGCTCAGCCAGGTCTTGCACAGAGCTGGCACTAGGGTCCCTGCTCTGCCCAGAGGACGCCCCCCACCCACTGGCCTCCCTACTGCAGCAGGAGGGGTTGGGCACTGTCACCTCCCAGCTTAAAACTGGGGGACCCCTGGGTCTCAGCTTCCTCCTCCGTCACCACCTCAAGGGCTAGCGGTCTCACTACTCTGTCCTTGTCCCCTGCACAGTTCTGGTTCCAGCCTTACGCTCCCCTCTCTCCACTCCAGATCCTCAGCCCCACCCAGTTCTTGCCAAGAGAAAGAGGCGGCTACACTGGATCACCTGAATCTACTTCCTGGCTGACAGTCACCTGTTTGGTTTTTTAAAATCAAGGGTTTTGGAGGGAAAGGAAAGGGGAAGTGAAAAGAATTAAGGTGTGTTATGTACATGCACCGACTCCCCACCATGAATGTAAGGCAAACATATGCTAATAAAAATGAGAAATAAAATAAGATCAGGGTTTCGACCCTTGATCATTGCTAGCAGGAACAGACAGCGGTGAGGGCAGTGTGGGAAAGAGTTTGGTGGTTTCTCAAAAGGCTAAATCTAGAGAGACTGGAGTGGATCTCAGGAAAAGCTCATGCTTAGCATGGGTGAGGCCCTGGGTTTCATCCTTGGCACGAACAAAAACAGCAAGCGAACGAGCGAAACATAGAATTATCCTTTGATTTAGCAATTCTACTCCTGAATATATACCCAGAGGAAGTGAAAGAGGGATTTGAACAGATACTTGTGTGCCAATGTTCATAAGCAACATAATTGTCAAGAGTCAGAAGGTGGGAAAACCCAAGTGTCTCTCCACAGGTGAATAGGTGAACAAAATGTGGTGCATCCAGGCCGGGTGTGGGGGGTACATGCCTGTAATCCTAGGGTGAGGCAGGAGGATTACCTTGAATTCAACTGAACTACAAGATCCTATCTCAAAAAGAAAAAAAAGTGGACCATCCAGACCTTGGACTATTATTCAGCCATAAACAGAAATGAAGTATGACGGCCACATAGATGAGCCTAGAAAACACGTTCAGTGAGAGAATAATAGTGTATGATTCCACCTATATGAAATATTTATAAAAGGCAATTCATAGAGCCAGGAAGTAGATTAGAGGTTTCCAGGATTTGGGTGGAAGGGAGAATGGGGAGTTATTTAATCAGTACAGACTTTCTTTTTTTTTCTTTATTTTATTTTTTGTTGCTAGAATTGAAACCAGGGCCTTCACCATAAGCTACATTCCCATTATTTTGTGAGACAGGTCTTACTAAGTCACTAATATGCCCAGGCTGGGCTTGAACTTGGGATCCCCTTGCCTTAGCCTCCCACTATGTGAGTACAAAGCTTCTGTTTGGGGTGATGAAAAAGTTTCAGAAATAAATAGTGGTGATGGTTGCCAACATGGTGAATGTAACTAATGCCACTGAATTGACCACGTAAAGTGCTTAAAATGAAACATTTGTGTTATGTATACTTTTCCACAATTTTTTAAAACCAATAATGTAGTCAGTTTTTTGGTAATCCCAGCACTTTGAAGCCTGAGGCAAGAGGATCACTGAGAGTTTGAGGCCAGCCTGGGCTACAGAGTGAGTTCAAGGCCAGCCTCAACTACAAAGCAAGACCCTATCTCAAAAAAGCCGAAAGCCAAAACAAAAAAACGAATAATGTAATATACAAAAAATTCACACTTTAAATGGGCAAATTGTATGATATGAAAATTGTACCTCAATAAAGTTATTTTTCAACATTTTGGTGTTCCTGAAGTTTGTAATGGCAACTTATTTCCCCACATTTCTTTTTCTTTTTCTTTTTTTTTTGGTACCGGCGATCGAACTCAGGACCTTTCACTTGCTAGGCAGGTGGTGGAACCACTGAGCTAAATCCCCAGCCCCTCCTACATTTCTTTTTAAGGCCCCAACTTTTAGGCTAAATGCTTCATCCCTGTCACAGAACACAGCCACAGTTTTTGGGGGGTTTTTAGGTGGTGGCTTGTGGGTGACTTGGGTGTTTAGAAAGATAAAGTACTTGCCTCCCCCTGCTGGCCACTAAGAGAATAATATCTAAATGAAGATGAAAAATAGCTTGTCAATTGCCACACATCTAGCTCAAAAAAATGACAAATTAAGGTAGGTAGGCAAGAAGGGCCAGGAATGTAGCTCAGCGGCACAAGCACCTGCCTGGCAAGTAGGAAGCCCGGAGTTCAATGCCCGGTACAAAAAAAAAGGTATGAAACCTGCATGTGGCACATATGTGCAATGGAGGATCTCAAGCCCAAGACCAAACTCAGCTACATAAGGAGTTCAAGGCCAGTCTGGACTACGTAGTAAAACCCTGTCTTAAAAAACCCAAATGAAAAACAAAAAAGACATGCATATGATTAAAAACACTTTGCACACTCAAAAAGAATTTACAAGAAATCTCCTTTACCCTGATCCCCACAGACACCCAGAAACCAATACCCTTTCACGTTTCCTTCCAAGGATCTCCTCCCCACCACACGGCCAGAGCCTTGGGACTATACTTTGGCCTTACTCTCTTAGCAGTGCATGTGGGCAACCGTTCCATCTCCACCTCTAACGAATCCAGCTTCCACTCCTAGAGAAAACAGACCCAAACAGGTTAGGGTAGAGAAAAAGCCTAGTGTGTGCATGGCCCTGGGCTTGATCCCCACCACCAAAAAGAAACAAAAACAGACCCTCAGCAAAAAGCAGCTTAAAGGTATTTAATAGGACAGAGGAAAGGACCACAGGCTGGGACCCAGGCTGCACCTGCTCTGTGACTCAGAAGTCAAAGCCTGGCTCTGTAGCGTCAAACTGCAGGCTGCAGAGGAACAGAACAGGAAGTCTCCCTGGCCCTGATATGTGGAACGACTGAGCACTGACCCCGGAAACAGAGCTTAAATTCCAGGGGCCCGGGGATTTAGCTCAGTGGTTCCGGCACCTGCCTCGCAAGCGCAAGGTCCCGAGTTCGATCCCCTGCACAAAAAAAAGAAAAAAAGTGAACATTAAATTCCAGGACCCTCCTTGTCTTGGAGGGGCCCTAGGAATAGGGCAATGAATGTTTATATTTTTTAAAAAGATGTGTTACAGTAGAAGACATACTGGCATTAATCCTCCTCAAAATACTTCCCTTACTTCAAACACACTTATCCCACTGTTCTTGGTTCTTTCTGAAGCAGTTCTCCAAGTGCTCTTTCATGAATGTCTTTAGTTGTGCTGTCATGCTGCTTTGATTGTCCTGAACTGATTCAAAATGTTTACCATGAGGTCATTTTGGGGCAGTCAGAGGTCACACAGTGCCAGATCCGGTGAATAAGGTGAATGAAGACACACCATAACGTTTTTATTCAACACACATTTCCATAAGCTTTTTTTTTTTTTTTTGAGACAGTCTCACTATGTAGTTCAAGCTCACTACGTAGGGCAGGCTGGCCTTGAACTCGTGGCAATCCTCTTGCCTCAGCCTCCCAAGTGCTGGGATCACAGGTGTGTGCCACCACACTTGGCATTACCTTGTTTTGTTTTGTTGACATAAACATCTTGAATCAATTTTTGAAAGGAAGGGATCTAAAGCGCAATCAGTTAGGGCTGCTGTCTCTTTCCTCTTTCTTTAGACTTGCTCTCTGTCACACTTTCCCTGGCGAAGGGCACTATGTAAGCATTTTTGAGATCTGACTAATGGGAGGCTGAGTTAAATGTACATCTAGTTGGAACTTAGTGGGTCGTAGTAATAAGGTTTACTGTCACTTGTAGGAATACTTACATGGTTACTCACAGTCCTAATATAGCAATGGCCTGCAGAAGTACTCCTACTGCCTGACTCACCTAGTTCCTGACATGACAGCACAGGGACAGGGCTCGCTACACAGCCACAGGACACAGCCCAAGTGCCTGGCCTGGGAAGAATCCAGGCAGTGGAAGGAAACAAGATCTGCACTGTGTGGCACCAGAAGCCAGGCTGTGGAAGTTCTGGTTATCAGATGAGGGGTTTCATTGTTTCTGTTTGGTTTTGGTTTTGAGACAGGGTCTCACTATGCAGCACAGGTTGGCCTCAAACTCGAGATCCTCCTGCCTCAGCCTCCTGAGGGCTGGGATTATGGATGTGTGCCACCGTGCTCAGCACAGATGTGTTAAGTCATGAGTGGGTGATTCATCTTCCACTGATACTTAGTAACACCAGGATCCCAGGCCTACCAGAGTTAACAATCCAGCATATGTACGTATAAATTCCCCACACAATTTCTCTTTTTGTTAGAAATCATATGCAACTGAATTTACAATAATACCCCTGTTGTAGAGTGCAAACCTGTAGCAGTATTGCCATCAGCAAGTATGACATTGATTTTTTTATTTGTTTTTTTTGGGGGGCAGGGATAGGGCCTCCTGTGTTGTCCTGGCTGTCCTTGAACTCACAGTCCTCCTGCCTCAGCCTCCCAAGTGCTGGGATTACAGGTGTGCTTGACCACATTGAATGTTTTATATATCATGACACATAGAGATGTCTTAGCCTTATATCAGTAATAGATCCTGTAGCTGAGAAACATTTTTCTAAAATAAAATTTTAAAAGACACTTTTGGTCAATCATACTAGAAGACTGACTTGATGTTCTCTTTTTGGAAAATACAGTACAATCATTGCAATAGGAAGAGTGTGCCACCCAAAATTGTATGAAAAAAATAGATTATAGTAGCATGTCAAGTAGTGAAGTAAAAATATCTTGTTTTGATGTATTGATTACAGTGTCAGTTTTCTAAAGATTTCGATTTGTACGAATTTCCTTCTCGCTCTAAATAAATACAAAGTTTTGCATTAGTAATGTTGCATTCTTCTTCTTCTTCTTCTTTTTTTTTTTTTTGGTACCTGGGATCGAACTCAGGTTCTTGCGCTTGCGCAGCAGGTGGCAAAACCACTGAGCTAAATCCCCAGCCCCAGTAATGCTGTATTCTTATTAAGAGGTCCCCCAAAACTCCAGCCAACTTGAGTTTCATCGAGTCCTGTGCATTTCTTACCCTAGCTTTCTGTCGTTGAGATTAAAAGCTCTGCGTGAGAGGGATGTGCTCAGGGGTTTCTGGCACCCCCATTCTCTAATCTTTGGGAGCTGCTCCCCTCCTCACCAGCAGCTGTGACTGTGATCAGAAGAGGAGGAAGCTCTTCCCTGGAGCTGTCCAAGTCTTCGCTGCTGTCCTTGGAGTCCTGACCTGTGGGAGGCAGGCGAAGTGCTCGGGTGCAGAGGTAGTGGAATGGAGGTGGGGAGAGGGGTGGACTGGTGCTTGGAAGTCACCCTATGCTGGGGGTAGGGAATGGAAGGAGACAGGACCAAGCCCTAAACCCAAGGAGTGGAGCAAGTGGCTCTATTCCAAGATCTCTCTCTCTCTCTCTCTCTCTCTCTCTCTCTCTCTCTCTCTCTCTCTCTCTCTCTCTATATATATATATATATTTTTTTTTTCCCACACTGCGGATTGAACTCAGGGGAGTCACATTGAGCTACATCCACAGCCCTTTTTAATTTTGATTTTATTTCATTTTTTATTTTGAAATGGTCTAAGTCATTAAGTTGCCCAGCCGGGTTTCGAACTTTCATTCCTCTTGTCTCAGGTTCTCGGTGTCCTGGGATTATAGGCCTGCACCACCGTACCCAATTTGGCACTTATTTTTTGTTTTTATTTTTTTGCGCTGGTGCCGGGGATTGAACTCAGGACCCTGAGCTTGCGAGGTAGGCGCGGTGCCACTGTGCAGCTCGGACTGGCCTTGAACTCACTATGGCCCAGGCTGACCTCCAATTCACAGCAATCCTCTTGCCTCAACCACCCCAAAGCTGGGATAATAGGCGTGCGCCACCTCGCCCTGGGGGTGGCGCTTTCTTTCCTTAGAACCTATGAAGTGCCTACCCCTTATTTCTAACCTTCCAGTGACTCCCAGAGTCGCCAGGCTCTGCTCTCTCCTGCCCAGCACGCTACCAAATCATACTTCTTGGATTCCCTAAGGTGTCATTTCGCTCACACTGCCCGCCCGCCCCCCCCTCCCCCCGCCGTGCGGCTCAGCCCGGGCGTCCTGTAGGTCTCGCCCTCCGCAGCATTTTACTACCTGGTACAGAACTGTGCCGGCAGCTCCCTGTTTGATCGAGGCACCAGCCCTATATATGTTACACGTATTGGTCCTTTATGTGTTTATTAGATCACTGGGAGGTAAATTCCTTGCTTCTCTTTTTTACCCCGGTGTCCCAGATCCTGACACCGAAGTTGGCACTAGGAGCTCAATAATTATTCTCCTTCTCTTGTAATCTCTACCTCCAAGTCTTAGAGCCTTGAATGAATATCCGCATCTGTCCACCGGCCAATGAGAGAGGGGGAATATTTGCATATTGCCTTCCTATTGGTGAAATCCAGGCTTCTCGGTTTCTTTTGGCCAGTGAGGTGAGGGTCATAGTAATCTTCCTCTGTGGCCACACTCACTCCTACCCCAAGAAAAGAGGTGGGGCGGTTAACAGGGAGGAGAGGTCCCACGGGAGAAGGTGGTGTTAAAAATAGCTGGGCCAGAGCAAGGCCAGGGGCCAGAGATCGCTTACACGGTGGAATCAGATTTTGGGGTGAGTCTCAGATCAGATCTAAAGTCCCTTGAGGAGCCAGGGCTGGGGCAGGGGCAAGGCAGGTTAAGGCTCTCTAGGCTGCAGGTTCCCAGGCCCTGTTCCCACAGAGTCCCACTGAATCATCTGAGCTCTCAGAAACCTGCATTCCTCCTTAGGGTGTGTGTGTGTGTGTGTGTGTGTGTGTGTGTGTGTGTGTGTGTGTGTGTGTGTGTGTGTGTGTGTTCAGTGCTGGGGATTGAACCTAGGGCCTTAGAACTGAGCTACATCCCCAGCCCCTTTTCTACTTTTTAATTAATTTATTTATTTTTTTGGTACCTGGGATCGAACTCGGATCCTTTCGCTTGCGCAGTAGGCAGTGAAACCACTGAGCTAAATCCCCAGCTCTACTTTTTTATTTTGACACAGGGTATTGCTAGTTTCCCATGCTGGGCTGGAACATGCAATTCTCCTGCCTCAGCCTCCCAGAGGGCTAGGATTACCGATACTCATTACCATGCCTGGCTTCCCCTAGGGGATTTTAACACAGCTGGTCAACTCCAGGAAAACCAGCAGAATAGACCCAAGAGCACCTTGGAAATCATGCAGAACATGGTCCCAGCTCCCACTTAGGGCTGCACTAAAGATTCCCTTTAACCTCTCTGGGCCTCAGTTTCCTACTGTGTGAAATGGGGAGAGTAATACCTACCTCGAAGGACTGACTCGCTATATAGGGAAAGTCACAGCACACAGTAGGTGAGCCTGGAGTCTCGAGAGAATTAGCTTACCATCACCAGAGCAAAGGCAGTGAAACACACTGTCACAAGGGGACCCCTCCCCCCGTTCTCCAGGACACAGAAACAGCCCAATGAGCAAGCTCATTTCTCTAGTGGCCGCAAACCTCCTTCCTCCCCTAGAAAGTGGCCCAGTTTCTCTTGGACCAAATCTTATTTTTGCTGTCCCAGTATTTCAGGCAATCCAGACTTTCTGGGAAAGCTTTAATTGCAAACAAACAATTAGCTCATCTTCTGTAACACAGGCATTTATATTTGCGCTGAATTGATATTTCCTTTCACCTAAAGGTCATTGCTTTTTGGGCTTGGTATGTAGGTTAGCGGCAGAGAGATTTGCCTGGCACAAGCAAGGCCCTAAGTTCAATGCCCGCACCCCCCACATACAAAGATCATTGTTTTAAATAAAGATAATATATTGCATGTGCAGGGAAATAGAGGGGAATTTCAATACTTTATAAGCCTCTTATTGTGTAAATTTTGTTATGTAAAACATGACAATGACCTTGCTTACACCAGATGCCCTAGTTTTGATTCAGAAAATATATCCTTGTCCCCTGTACACATATGTAAAGGTTGAAAATGAACATTCCACAGGCTCTACCATCTTCCTGATGTCTGCCCACTCCTCCCTCAGCAGTACACCTAGAATCGTGATTTTGGGGATCAAGCATAGACTCCGGGCATAGAGACTGGAGCTTGAGTTCAAATTTTGCTTTGAAAATTTTGGATAGTGGCACATTCCTGTAATCACAGCACTTGGGAGGTTGAGGCAGGAGGATCGCCACAAGTTCGAGGCCAGCCTGGGATGCAGGTGAGTTCAAGACCAGCCTGGACTATACAACAAGACCCTGTCTCAAAACAAACTTAAAAAATTCTGCTTTTGGTCTTCTTAGCTATGTGGCCTCAGGATCTTTGCATTTGCATTCCTCTGCCTGGACACACTTCTGCAACTGGTCCCTTCTTAGTTTCAATGTCAGCTCCTCAAAAGGAATTTCCCAGGCCTTTTCCCACATGGTTTCCATTCTTCCTCACACCAGCCCATTTGGGTTTCATTTGCTTTTGTGTTTTCTATCCTTTGAAGGGAGGGATTTGGTCTTATGTGGGCCCTTGTGATAGAGGCCACATTACTTGGGGCGTCAGATTTTTCATCCATAAAACAGAAAATAATATTCAATTGTGACCGAGCGTGGTGGCACTTGCCTGCAGTGCCAGGACTCTGGGAAGCTGAGGCAGAAAGATCACAAGTTTGAACCCAGCCTGGGCAACTTAGTGACTTAGTAAGACCCTGCTTCAAAATAAAAAATATGAAAAAGAGCTGGGAATGTAGCTCAATACAAAAGCCCTAGGTTCAATCCCTAGTACCAATGGGGGATAAAATTAACTGTGAGGTCTGCGTGAGGGTTAAAGGAACAATGACAACCATGGTCCTCTATGTCTTTGCCACCAGGGCTCTGACTGGATAGGACATGTGACCCAGGATTTCTCTGGGATCTTGGGCGCTGGAGTTGGGGCCCCTGGACCTCCTACAGTTGCTCTCAAGAAAGGTTAGCATGTGGCATGCCACCTCACCTCTCTGCCTTCCACGTTTTCAAGTGTCCCAACCTCCACCACTTCCTCCCTCCTCCCCACCCATCCTCACCAACATCTCTCCTGTCCCAGGGGTTTTTGGGGGAAGAGCTCAGGTGCTGAGCCCTTGGAGCTGAGCCTGGGGCTGCCAATCACAGCTGCTAACTGGACAGCTAACCCCTCCCAGAGGCTCCCCAAGCTCAGAGCAAACCATTTGCAAATGCTGGAAAATGATGGAAACAGCAGCCAGAGGCCAGATCCCCTCATTTCCTGTGTCTGTGTTGGACAATTCCATTCACCAGCTTCAGGACCCCTCTTCCCCTTTCCGCACCTCCTCCCCTGCCTCAGTCTGGGCCAAGCTCTCCCTGCAGAGACCCATCTCCTGGTCCTCTTTCTGTAGCCTGGCTCCTGGGGACTCCTGGGCACCCCCAACTGGCTCATTCATTCATTTGCTCAATGCCTATTTACTGAACACTGTAGGGGAGGAAAAGCTTCTTTGCCTGCCTAGAATTTCTGGCTGGGTCTGAATAAAAGTGGACAAAGACAGACTAATGGGGAGAAAGCATAACAAATTTATTTAGCCAAAGTTTAATGTAATGGGAGTGTTCAGAATGGAGACCCAGGGTGAATTGTCCATCTTTATCGGAGGTTTGATGAAGTGCAGGCAACATAGAGGAATCTGATTGTGCAAGGGTGTGACACAGGGGAGACAGACAGAGTGGGGCGACCACAAGGCCTGTCAGTTCCAGTTCTTCCGGCCTCTGGGTCTCAGGGCAGGACCCTCTGGGATGAAGGTTTTATGGCCTCCTCTCTGACGACAGCAGGTGAGAAAATACAGCTCTTACGCAGTAAGACAAGAAATTAGAGTCACATTTCCAAGTGTTACGACTTTGGGAAAAATTAGTTCCTAGATCCCACCTGGAAAAGAGGAATGCTAGTTTCCATGGCTGGGGAGGGAGGATGAAGAAGTCTTCTTTTTCATTTTGTTTATTTAAGTGGCACTGAGGATTGAACTCAGGGCCTTCACACTAAGCTACATTCCTAGCCCTTTTTATTTTTATTTTTTGAGACAAGGTTTTGCTAAATTCCCCAGTCTGGGCTCAAACTTGCCATCCTCCTGCCTCAGCCTCTCAGTGCTGGGATAACAATGTGCCACCATGCCTTAGCTGAGAGGTCTTCTGATGCCATTTCCAGTTTTCTTCTGTTCCAAATGCTGAGGCTCTATACTGTGGGGTACCATGCTCTGAGCCCCAAAACCACCAACTGGGTACCAGTTACTGCTTTAGGCCTTAGGGGATTCACCATAAGCCAAATAAATGAAACTCCTCATGGAAAGAAGCCCCTCAAGGAACATACATTCTGGTGAAGGAAACAGAAAATAGGATGCAAAGAAATATATAGTGGAGAGCTGGGGGTGTAGCTCAGTCGTAGAGGGTACACCTAGTGGGTATGAGGCCCTGAATTTGATCTCATCTCTGCCATATATATACGAGTTAAATGCCAAGGTGAGACGTTGGGGGAACCACCAGGACCTCCAGACTCACTTTCTCCGACCATGCTTCAGATGAGAACCCCTAGATGGAGAAAGGCCATGCCACATGCACAGGCCACACAGTTTAGAAACCAGTGATGTAAGCATCTGCACCCAGGTCAAATCTACACTTTTTTTTTTGGTGCCAGGGATCAAACTCGGGTCCTTGTGCTTGCGCAGCAGGCGGCGAAACCACTGAGCTAAATCCCCGGCTACACTGTCTTTAAAAGGTGGCTTGGGCAGGGGATTTAGCTCAGTGGTTTCGCCGCCTGCTGCGCAAGCACAAGGACCCGAGTTCAATCCCTGGCACCAACAAAAAAAAAAGGTGGCTTCTGAGCTGGACATAGTGGCCTATCTAGCCCTGTGATTTCACCACTCAGGAGGAGGAAGCTGAGGTAGGAGGATTTCAAATTTGAGACCAGCCTGAGTCACATAGTGAGTTCAGGGCCAGTTTGGTCTACATAGCAAGACCTTGTATCTAAAAAACAGGAATAGAGGGGGCCGGGGACTTAGTTCAGTGGTGCCACTGCCTGCCTCGAAAGCTCAAGGTCCTGAGTTTGATCCCGGTACAAAAAAAAAAAAAGGAATAGAAAAGTGACTTCTGACAGCGTGGATATGCCCCTAAATCAACACAGTAAGTGTGGCTTGCGTTTCATTTCAGTAATAATCCATCTCAGTAATAAAAGAAACAGCTCCAAGTACATATTATGTTACGGCCTTTAAGAATGCAATAAACATGCATAATCCCTTTCCTGTGTAATTTTAATGGCTTGTGGGAGAGAATTTAGAGTCCCAGTCAGCTAAATGGGTGAGTTTAGGGGAAAAACTGACCCAGATGAAGTCACTGCGGTTCTGCAAGGTGAATCGAGGTCACTCACCAAGGCGCTGGTCCAACAGAACCGGATTTGTCAGATGTTCTAGTCTCAGCTTTGCCTTAACAACTCATTGCGGCACAGGCCGGCCGGAGAAGGCACCAGGGCAGGTTCGCCCATGGGCCGCCAGGGGGCGACGGAGAGCAACCGACCCGGCTACCCGGGGGTGACGTCCCAGGGCGGTGCGAGGCCGGGGTTGGAAAAGGCCGGTAGGGAGAAGCATGAGACCCCAAGTCTAGAGAGTGTGTTCATCCTGTCCTCTCCTATCGCGATCTGTCCTCCACCAGTATCTGCGCTGTAGCCGCATGGATCTCTTAAAAGCTTGACTTTTTCACCATTCTTAGAGCTCTTTAGCGATTCCCCCAACATTGCTTAACACACACACACACACACACACACACACACACACACACACACACACACACACAAGCTAAACACAGGACCTGCGTGATCTTGCCCCAGCCTAATTCATGGAACCTTACAGAAATACTTTCATTCTCTTATCTCATCTTACCCTGTCCGGAACATCTTTTCACACCAGGTCTACCTGGAGAAATCCGACTGTCCGACTAAGTCATCTCCTCCTTTGCGAACTCTCTCCTGACAAGAACACCCCCTTGCGCACACCAACACCCCAGTTTGGGGAAGGGCCCCTCCTGTATTTGCACTACCCCGGGGGCTTCTCCTATCACTTTGTGCAACAAATATCTGGCCTTGTCTCTCTCCTCCAGTGCCTGTCATGGAGCAAAACAAAAGCACTGAGTTCATTAAATGTTTGAAGAATGAATGCAGTAGGGAATACAATGCAATAGGGTTCAGACTTTGACACTGTGACCCCAAGCAAACTGACTCACGGGTCTGTCGTGAGGAGTGAAGATGTATAAAAAGTGCTTAGAACAATGCCTGGGAGATAGCAGCACCAGCCATCGACTCATGCTCGTCATTTCCACAGCCACCAATGTATGTTATTACCCTTTTAAGAGGCCCTCCCACCTTTGGAAGTACCCCTCAGGGCTCCGGAAATGACCTCAGAGCCCCTCAGAAACATGGCCCCCGAGCATTCTTCCGGAAGCGATCACAGGCATCTTCGTGACGCAGGAGTTAGAGCGTCCCGTGGGGTTTCCATGGTGCCCGCCTCAGCCCCTGGTCTCTCTGCTTCCCCTTCGGCCTGAGCGCCGGGAACGGGAAGGCAGGCGACGGAACCCATCAGCGACGTAGCCGCCGCCAGGGGAGGGATCTGGCAAGCACATGACGCTATAGGCGAGCGCACCGACATCTCTATGATGCCCAGCGCTCTAGCGCGCCGCTCCCGAGCGTCAGGGAGGACGATGGCCCTTTAATCCGTGGAGGGCGGTGCCGAGGAGGTCCCGCGAGAGCTGCGGGGGGCGGGGGGCGGTGCCGAGGCTGGGGGCCTGTGGCGGATGGAGCCAGCTATGGAGCCGGAGACTCTGGAGGCGCGAATCAGTGAGTGTCCAGGAGGGGCGCGGGCCGGACCGGAACCGGAACCGGGGATGCGAGGCGGTCCCCTTCCCGGCGGGGGCGGGGTACGCGGCGCCCCCTCCTCACGCCCCGCCCTCGGCCCAGGAGGGGAGGTGCCCCAAATCCACCCCACGGGCCCTGGCGTGGAGGAGACCCCGCCAGCTGTGCGCCCCCTGGGCAAGGAGCGAGCTTCACCTGTAACCTCCGGGACCCAGAGAGCAGCCCCAGTCCCCGCAGGCCCAGGCTGCTCCCTCGAAGTGCGGGCCCCCAAGTCTCCCTTGGCCCCGGGAGGGAGCAAGCGAGCACTCTCAGGACTGCATCTCATACGCGGGAGGGACGGACCCTTCTCTCCTCGAGCCCCCCAGTGTATCCCTCTTGGGCCCTGCTCTGTGTGATTCCCTCCTGCCCGATCCTTGAGCCTGCAACTATTCTCAGATATTGCTCCTTCCCTGCCCAGGAAGGGGAGGACTCCCTGCCCCATCTCATCCCCCAGCTGCCCCCCAAGCACTGGCTACACCGTGACAAACCCCCAGACCCTACAGGCTTGGGAGGGCCCCGTCTCAGACTACATAAGTAAGCCCAGTTCATTGTCACTACCCCCAGCCAAGCCCTTCTTCCCTGCACGTCCATCCAGGATTCCTTTCGCAGCTCCTGCTTAGAGGCCTCTGCACCTCTTCCTATGTCTCCTCAGAGGCAGCTTCTTACCAGTCAAGCTTCCACCGCAGCTCCCTGTCCCAGGGGATCCTCAGCCCTCACATCCCTGGACTCTGCCCCCTGGAAGGTGTGGTTTGCTTCTCCCCGCTCTAGTGACAGCTCTCTCCTAAGGCTTTACCTCCTGTTGGACCCTTGTCTGTGCCAGGTCCTCAGGGAAGCCTCCAATCTGTCTACCCCCAGGTCAGCCTCTTGGGCCTGAGCACTCCAGGAGCTACTTAGTATGGCTTGGGCTCAAGGCCAGCCTTGAGCAGAGTTGACCCCTGAAGTTGGCCTCAGAACCACACATTCCCTGGGGATGTTTCAGAGTGATGGGGGGTGGGGAGGACGCACTCAGCGGCCTTTGACTGTTCAGAATGCCACAAGCACAAGTGCCCAGGTCTCAGCAGCACACTCAACTTGGGGTGATAGGCAGGGCCCTAGCTCACTGATCTCAGATAAGCTGTAGGATGTAAGCTCTAGATAAGGGCTGGGGGTGTAGTTCAGCGGTGGAGCACTTACCTGGCCTGCTTGTGGCCCCGGGTTCCATCCCCAGCATGGGAAAACAGTTTAAGGTTTAGCTGCTAGGGATTTTCAGAGAGGCCAGAGGCCAGAAACAGGCAGAAGTTGGAGATACTCGAGCCTAACAGGTTAATGCTCAGGTTGTTTTCTCTTTTTCTTTACCTTTGTGTTACAGCAAAATGTGAGCTTTTCTCTAGTGGAGTTTTGAAAGTAAAGAGGAGCTTCTGGTGGGGTAAATGATGACATTGTCACCACTATGGAGTGACAGGGTGGAGTCACACACTTGTGAAATAGCTGTCTCTCCCCTGGTGAGGTTCCCTGTTGCCTTTGAAGGTGCTCCCCTAGGGCAAGTTGAAAGGACTGGGGACCCAGGGCTCCAGGAGGTGGGTCAGCTCTCTTCGGACTCAGAGGTCCTCGATGAAAGCCAGTTGCAGGGGAGAAAGCTGGTGTCTCATGAGGCCGGGGCTTCCTGTCGCCAGTTTCTGACTCAAGAGCTGGCTCCAGACTCAGCTTCCCCACCCTTGCTCAGGGTCACATGTCTTTGACACTTGAAGAGACTTCCTGTTTTAGGGTCCCCACAACTGGGTATCCAGCAGGCAGTGTCCCTTTCATTGTCTCTAACTCCAGGCTGGTGTGTCCAGCCTTTGGCCCTTGTTGGGAGACTGGGAGGCAGAGGACATAAGATGCCTTCAAGACACCTTCTCCTGCCCAGAGTGAGTGCGCTCCTGAGGGGCCCCAGCGGTCAGCAGGGCTGACCTTCTGCTCCTCAGAGGGACTGGAGGGTCCTGCAGGCCTTCCGGAATCAAGATTTGTACCAAGAGAGAAAACACTTCATTCCCATCCCTGCCCGACCGCACCGCCTGGGGAGCAGCCCAAACCCTAGTCTGCGTTCCTCTGTTCCCCTCACCACATTTCAGTATTTTGTGTTAAGGGCTGGGGATTTAGCTCAGTGGTTTCACCGCCTGCTGCGCAAGCGCAAAGACCCTAGTTTGATCCCCGGTACCAAAAAAAAAAAACATGCAAAAGTATTCTGTGTTTATTTGTTAACCTGAGTGTTCAGTGTTTCTCTTCCTAGGCCTGAGCTTTAGGAGGGTTTTGTCTTGTTGGCTGCTATAGCTCAAGCACCTAGAATGTTTATTGAATAAATACGAGTGGAGTGAATGGTTGCCAGACAGGGGGATCCCGCGCCTCAGGCACCCTGGTCACAGCACAGGGCCCTAAGAACTGGGCAGGTGTCACATGCTGGGTCTCCAGCCTCCTCCTACCCCTCCTCCTGGGCTGTTACCGCCACACCCCGCTCAGTGCTTGACCGGGACAGAACTGGTTGGAGACGGGGAAGCCAAGAGACAGGCTATGGGGAAGCAAGGGCCCAGCTCTGGCTCCCCCGCAGCCTGTCCATGCCTGAAGAATTTTGTCAACTGAAGCTGGTCCATATTTCACTCCAACTTTATAAGTGTGGAAGTTATGTGACCTAGTAGATTGCTGTCTAACCAATGTCAGAGCTAGCTAGGCCTTGTTTGCCATCCCTTCCTGTAGACCTTTTGCCCTGTCCTGGCCACTACCCATTCCTGAATCAGATGTCCCCAAACCCCAACCCCTCCTGGCACAGTGATCCTTCATTCATTCACCCAAGGAGGGGAGGCAGGTGTGTGCGCAAGTGGCTGGGCCACCGTGAGGGACAGCCTGAGGGATGAAGAACTGACCCAGCATTGTCCCCTTGGGCAGGAGTGGAGGGCCAGGAGGACTACCTGGAGGAGGTGACTTGAGCCTCTCCTGGGAAGCCGGGGTTTCTGACCCCAGCATGGGGGTAAAACCCACACTTTCTTCCAAGGCCCTTCATGGTCTGCCTGGAGTGCAGGGATCCATGTGTCTCCTTCGCAGCCTGAGCTGGTCAGAACCAGCCCTCCCTGCCTGAGTATGTCCATTCAGTTTCTGCTTGAGTGCCACCTCCCTGGCTCCAGGCTAACCCAGTTCCCCCCAGCCCCTTGCCTCCCTCTGTCACACTTCATTAAGGACCTAGCTCCCCTGGGGCCCCTGCTTGGCCATGAACTCCTTGAGGGCGGGCCTGTGGCTTTTTTCCCCCCTCACCCCTGGATCTCAGCACAAATTCTGTGAGAATGGTAGGACCGTGGTTTTTATGAGCAAAATCAGAAGGTTAAGATGGCATGGGGCTGGGATTTAGCTCAGTGGTTTCGCCGCCTGCTGTGCAAGCGCAAGGACCCAAGTTCGATCCCCGGTACCAAAAAAAAAAAGATGGCATGACGGGGTACCACCCAGAGCGGAGGCAGTGGGACAAAGAGTAGCCCTGGGCACAGCCTCTAAAAGTGGGGCCCACTGGTGGGCAGCTGCGAGGAAGCCGGCAGCCAAGTGCTCATCTGTCCCTTTCCCCCATTGGAACATCTGCGCTCAGGGCTGCGGCTGCCTGGCCACACTCAACCCCTCTCCTCCTACAGACAGAGCCACAAACCCCCTGAACAAGGAGCTGAACTGGGCCAGCATCAACGGTTTCTGCGAGCAGCTCAACGAGGACTTTGAGGGGTAGGTGGCCCCCTGCATTTGCTGCCACACTCAATAGACCATGTGACCATAGAACCCAGTCACATGTGCTCCAGGCCCCAGACAGAAAGACCTGGCTAGTTTGAGACCAGCTTCCCTGCTAACACATTCACAGCTGGGCACAAGAGCAGGCCCTTTGTGTGAGGGCTACTTGTGTGTCACCCTTGGTTCCTTGGGGAACCAAGGCTCAAGGACTTGGCAGTTTGCCCCAAGATCTCAGTGGCAAGCAGACAGTGGCAGTTCTGAGCATGTCAAGCCCAGGCCAGGCTGTCCCTCAGCCAGAGGTTTGTGGAGGGCCTGCCAGAGGGAGGGCTGCATGCTCACCTGGTGGCCCATCGCTCAGGGAAGAGCCAGAACCACCAGAGGGCTCATCCAGAGTGCGCTCTGAGCCACCCCACACTTGACCCTGGGGTTGAGGGTTGGGAGTGGATGCTCCCAGGAGGTGCTGAAGCCTGGGGACCACAGCTCTGTGTACCTTCCCTCCACCCCCTGTCATGGGTGCAGGTGACCTATGCATGACACAAGTGCTGGGGAGTCAGGCCCATGGGAGAAGCCCATCTTCTCTCAGCTGAGTAACCTTGGGTGAGAACCTCCTTCCATGGAGGTTCCAAAGGCTTCCTCCCCTTGTGCAGGTCGGGCAGGAAAGGGCGTGTGAAGCACCTCATATGCTATTGGTGCTGTTACTTCCTGACAGTGCTAGTCCACACTGTCACTGATGACAGGGCTTTTAGAATCTGGTAGGCACCTTGGAGCAGCTCTGATTTCCCCCAGCAGAATGTCTCTTGCTCCCTCGAGTTCCCAGGAAGCTGTATCCACCCAGTTGTCCTGGTGTATCATCATGGTTTGCTCCCACCGTGGGCCTATGAAGGCTGTGGTCTCATGCTCTACTTGTCCCTACAGTGAGCCAGAGACAGAACATGTGGTTCTTAGAGCCAGCAGAGGGGTTGCGTTCACACCTCTTAGGGGCCGTGCCTAGCCGCCCCACCACCATCCCAGATCCCCATCTGATCCACAGAGCAAGTTGGGCCTTTCCTTGTGCCTGCAGATGCTGCAGAGGGCTGAAGTCCCTGCAGGCTAATATAGTCGCCTTCTTTTTTTTTTTTTTTTTTTTGGTACCGGGGATCGAATTTGGGCCCTTACGCTTTTGAGGCAGGCGGTGGCACCACTGAGCTAAATCCCTGGCAACAGTGGTCTTCTTGTGGAGGGCCTGGGGCTCCACCGAAATCCTGGCTCTGTTGTTCCTCTCATGTAGGCCTCCACTTGCCACCCGGCTGCTGGCCCACAAGATCCAGTCCCCACAGGAGTGGGAGTCAATCCAGGCCCTGACGGTGAGAAGGGGAGAAAGGGTGTCTGTTCCCTGTCCTCCAACCAGGTGATGGTGCCAGGGGAGGGCAAGACTGAGGTCCTTGGGGTTCTATAAGGCTCTGTCTAGAGCCCAAGGGAGTTGTGACCAGGTGGCCCAGGATGGAGGTCTGGGCCAGCCTCAGGGTCCCACAGCAGCCTTCTGCCCCAGAGTCTGTACATGTAGCCCTGTTGTTGGGGGGACCCCCAATGAGGTCCAGTGAGCCAGGGTTCCCCACTTCAGCTGCACAGCAAGATGCCTCTCTGGGAGGTATGTTAAACTCCCGAGTCAAGCCAGGCATGGTGGTGCACACCTGTAATCTCAGCTACTCCAGAGGCTGAAACAGGAGCATCTTAAGTTCAAGGTCAACCTGGGCAACTTATTGGGACCCTATCTCAAAATTTGAGAATGAGGAGGAGTTCTGGGGGTATAGCTCACCACTTCCTGGGTTCAATCCCTAATTCAGGGCCCCACCCAGACCTACTGAATGAGCACCACTTCAGTATGTGCGTCCAGAAATCTGCCAGTCTACAAAGCCCCCCAAGTTCACTGCAAGAGTGCCCAGCCCTCCCAGGGTCTCCAGACCTAGGACAGCACTGTCTTACCCACGGAGGTGCAGAGGGGACCCCATGCTCAGGCCTGAGGTGTCACAGCTGTGCCAGTAGCAGATGAGGATGGCAGGCTGTCAGTGCTGGGGCCACACCCCAGCCACCTTAGAACAAAGCTGCTCCTAGGCAGGGAGAATAAAGTTTTTCTTTTTAATAATTGTATGTTTTATTTAGTATGTTAGTTTTATTTCTCAAGTGTACAGGAGCCCTGTGGTTTCCCAGATATAGTTTGGGAAAAGAAAAGGCCAAAGTAGATGGTGCCAAATTAATTTAAAAAAGAAGAACAGTGGGCTGGAGATGTAGCTCATTGGTAGAGTATTTACTTAATGTGTGCAAGGTGCTGGGTTTAATGCCCAGCACTGCAATAAATAAATTAATTTTTTTTAAGTGAGAAAAGTAGTGAGAAGATAACGTGCAGGGCTGCTCAGATGTGGTCATGGAGAGGGCAGTGCCCGTCACTCCACATCCCTGACCCTGTGCCCCAGGGGCTGCTGACCGGTCCCAAGGCCCTAGGAACCTCCACATCCTCAGTCCTCAAGGTCATTCCTTCCTGGGCTGGCTAGATCGGGAGAGGGGGCTGCTTCCTGCCGTCCTTCCTGCTCTTCTCATGCCCTTTGCTGTCAGGTGCTGGAAACATGCATGAAGACCTGCGGCAAGAGGTTCCATGATGAGGTGGGCAAGTTCCGCTTCCTGAACGAGCTCATCAAGGTTGTGTCCCCCAAGGTGTGTGCCCTGGCCCACGCTCAGACCTGCTGTGGGATGTCAGTCAAGGGTGGAGGACCCCAAACCGGCCTTCCCCTGGGTCCTTTGAACTTGGACTCAGCAGACACAGAGGCTTTCTCACAGGCCCTTTCCCAGCTGGGTTGGGGACTGCCTGGGGCTTTAGAAAGAGCCTTTCCTTTCCCGGTGGCCAGAGGGAGGTGGCAGGTGCCACTGAGCTCTCTGACGTGACTGGAGGATGACTTGACCGGCTCCTGGCCACAGCGCCCCACTTGGTCTCTGGCACAAGGCCTCTCAGTCCCCACCATCCAGGAGTGGCCTCCTTGGGCCTTGGCATCCAAGCCACAAACTTGAGCTGGCAGATGGCCAGACCCCACTCTGGCCTTTGGTGTGAGGAGTTCTGTGGGCAGGAACATGCTCAGTGGCCCTGGATGAGTGCTATCTCTCACCACTCCTCGCTCAGCCCATTCTGTGACCAGAGCTGCTGAATGACCCCCTGGCCCCATTTCCCTCCCAGGAGAGTGAGAGCCTCTCCCAGCCCGGTTTGCTGCTAGCAGCGGCATGTGGGGCCCAGGCCCTCAGTTCCACACTTGCCCCTTCCATAGTCAGCTGGAAGCCGCTGGCTCCTTCTCAAGGTCACAGAGTTGTCCATGAGCTGCCTGTGGGAAAGTGCTGTGCCCTAAGCCTTCCCTGGTCAGCTTATCTTCACAGTGGGGAAACTGAGTCACACGGGCTGACTTGGGCAGTAAGTGGCAGAGCTAGGAGGTGAACTCAGTTTACCCCGGGCTGCTTGGGCAGAGATTTGAGGACCCTGGAGGCAGAGGGTTCCCAGGGGAGACAGCTGGCTTGGGCTGTCACAAGAAGGGCTGGGCAGTGTCACAGTGTCCCTCTCCTCCCCCTGAAGTACCTGGGCTCCCGGACGTCAGAGAAGGTGAAGAACAAGGTCTTAGAGCTGCTGTACAGCTGGACAGTTGGCCTGCCCGAGGAGGTGAAGATCACAGAGGCCTACCAGATGCTGAAGAAGCAGGGTGAGGCCCCCTGCCCGCTGCTGGGTTCCAGCAGTTTCAGGGGCTTCAGGCCATCGAGGTCATGGTCTGCCCTTGACTTCTAGAGAACACATGGCCAGTGGGGCCTTTGGGTGCTGTGCCTGAGGCCAGCTTGGGTAGAGAAAAGGTGGGTTTGGGTCAAGCTTCACCTCTGAGCGTTGCCTCAAAATTCGGGTGCTCAGTCCCTCTTCCCACACAGTTTGATGCGCAGCTCAGAGGACGGCTGGCCCCTCAGGTCTGGGCCCAGCATGCTGGAGAAAGACCTACCTCCCTTCTATCCTACCCCATCCCCATCTCCCCACTGCCCCTGGCCAGGGACCTACTGACCGCCTTCCTGACCCCATCTACTCCAGGCATTGTGAAGTCCGACCCCAGGCTTCCGGAGGATGCCATCTTTCCCCAGCCTCCTCCGAGGCCCAAGAACATGATCTTTGAAGATGAAGAGAAGTCCAAGGTGAGACCACTGGGAGGACTGGGCTCTTGGGCCACTTGGAGCAGAGGCTCATATGGAGCACAGTCCCTGTAGGGGGTGCCAGGCATCATTTATCCAGCATTTCATGGTGCCAAGTATGTCCCACACATTTAATACACACACAGGAGATGTCCTTGGGTTAGCTTGAAGTGTTGGCATGTCTTTTTTTGTCTTTTTGTTTTTCTTTTTTTGAGACAGGGTCTTGCTATGTAGTTCAGGCCAGCCTTGAACTCACTATGTAATGAATTCACTGTGCAGATTACCTCAAACTCATGGCTATCCTCATCCTTCTGCCTCAGCCTCCCGAGTGCTGGGATTACAGGCGCAATCACCACCATGCCCTCCTGAGTTTGCATGTCATTATGTAATAACAGATTAGATGATAAGGGCCGGGGATTTAGCTCAGTGGTTCTGCAGCCTGCCCGAAAGCATAAGGGCCCAAGTTCAATCCCTGGTACCAAAAAACCCCACAAAACTGCAGATTAGATAGTAAGGACTAAACAAGGTAGAAGTGGATGCCTCTCCCCAGCCCTGCTGGCTCCAGAGGGTGACCACATGCCCCGGAAGGTTCTCAGAAAGCCATGGTGACACAGGACTCCCCTCCCCCAGGCTTTAGGGAGAGGACTTCGCTTATAGCATCTCTTGTTCATAAGGACAGCCACCAGCTGTTGGTAGATTCCTGCCACTTCCCAGAGAGCTTTGGCAACTTGCTCAGGTCCCAAGGCCGGGAATTGGGGTGCTGGCCTATGGCCCTCAGCCTGGTACGGCCCTCACAGTCACACACCTGTCCCTGCAGATGCTGGCACGCCTGCTGAAGAGCTCCCACCCCGAGGACCTCCGTGCGGCCAACAAGCTCATCAAGGAGATGGTGCAGGAGGTGAGGCAGGGCCCAGAACACGGGGAGGAGGTGAGGCGGGCAGGGCGTGGCTCTGGGGCCAGCATGTGCACAGGCTGGGCTCCTGCAGGGCCATCACAGCAAAGAACTGGCTGCCGCTAGGGGACCAGTTTCCTACCTGCCCTTGCTAACCCTGCACAGGCTTCTGTGAGGCCCTGGTGATAGAAGGGAACTGTGAGTGGGCGTGGCTCAGTGGTAGATCACTGGCATGGCCCACATAAGGCCTGGGTTCTGTTCCCAGCCCTGCAAAAGAAAAATGAATTGGTCTGGGTTTGAACTTGCCGTTCTCCTGCCTCCATCTCCTGGAGTGCTGGGATTATAGGCATGTGCCACAAGCCTAGCTCTGAATATTTTATTGATAAGGGAAAGTCATCAAAAAGTTCACAAGCCAGGTGTGGTGGTGCATACCTCTAATCCCAGCACTCAGGAGGCTGAGGGGAGGATCGCTGAGAGTTTGAGGCCAATGCAGACTAGTGAGTTCAAGGTCAGCCTGGACCTTGTGAGGCCCATAAGAAGCGTGGACCCCACAGAAGCTGCCAGCTGGTCCTTCCTAGGAGGCAAGTTCAGTCTTGGGCTGGTGGGCCAGGCATCAGCTTGGTCCTAGACTGACTGCCGGATGCCCCTCTGGGTGTCCTGTGCAGGCTCTGGAGGATGAGCCCAGGGGCCAGAGGGCACAAGTTGGGGTTGTCTTGAAGGGGCCATGCGTTGTGCCCTGCCACGGAGGGCGGTTCTGCCCGCAGCAGAGCTTGTGCCCACCTGTCCCTCTGAGAGGGAAGTTGTGCCCAGTGAGAAGACTGGGTGAGGGGATGGGGTCACTTCCTGCAGCCATCTTTTTTTTTTGGTACCAGGAATCGAACTCAGGACCTTGTGCTTGCGAGGCAGGCGGAGGAACCACTGAGCTAAATCCCCGGCCCTCCTGCAGCCATCTTTAAAGGCCCACATTTGCTGGGCACCCACAGACACTGGGAGCAGCACTGCACTTGTTGCTAGGTGGTGTTTGGTGACCACAGCAGTCCCTTTTAGCTGCCGAGCATGGGACCTTCCTTTCAAGGACCAGACACAGGGGTCACTTAGGCCCAGCTGTGGGTCTCAGGCCCTGGCCCTTCAGAAGAACCACAGGAAGCGCAGCTCCCCAGCCACCCTGATTCAATGAGCTCCTGCAGAGACTGGGCCTGGGGGTGCTGGCAGCATGGGCAGAAGTGACCACAGGGTTGGCAAAGGGCTTCCAAGACTGGCATGCCCTGTCCTGGGCATAGCGAGCCCCACACAGAACCAGCATCACAGCCAGACCCATGTGCCCTCTTTGGGGTGGGCAGTGCCTGATGCAATCTCTGTCTGCTTCGGCCTCCCAGGACCAGAAGCGGATGGAGAAGATCTCGAAGCGGGTGAACGCCATTGAGGAGGTGAACAATAATGTGAAGCTGCTGACAGAGATGGTGATGAACCACAGCCAGGGCAGTGCAGCGGCAGCCAGCAGCAGCGAGGACCTCATGAAGGTGCGCTGTCCCCTCCCCACCTGGCCCACGCCAGAGCCCCCTGGGACCTGACGTGCCCACCCTGCTGCCCCCAGGAACTGTACCAGCGCTGTGAGCGGATGCGGCCCACGCTGTTCCGATTGGCCAGCGACACAGAAGACAATGATGAGGCCTTAGGTGAGCCCAGGGCAGGAGTCGGAGGAGGGTCCAGCGTTGTCCACGCCACCCCCCACCCCCCGGGCCCTGTCAGGCACCTGCAGTTGCAGGGAGAGTCCACTAGGGGACGGCCTTCCCCAGCACTGACTTGGGTTTCTCCGCTAGAAAGAAGGGAGCAGAGTAAAGGCTGCCACTGCCGCCCCAAGAGGCTTCTGAGCCAAACTCATTAGCAGGCGTCTCACTCACTGCCCACCAGCTGCAGAGAAGGAGGACTATGTCCTTGTTACAGCTGGGGCTCAGAGAGGGAATGACTGACAGCATGGTAGGGGATGTAGGGTGGACCGAGGGCTGTGTGCCTCCCCCTGCCTCCTCCCAGTGATACCTCCCTGGCAAGATTGAGCTGGAAGCCCAGCCTGAAGGTGTAGGTTTATAATCCCAGCACTCTGGGAAGCTGAGGCAGGAGGATCACAAGTTCAAGCCCAGCCTGGGCAACTTAGCAAGAGCCTGTCTCAAAATAAAAAATAGGAAGGCTGAGGATGTAGTTCAACTTAGGTTCAATCCTCAGTACTGCAAACAAAGGGGAAAAAAAGAGCTGAAAACCCAGAATGGATCCTGCAGCCCAAGCACTTCCAGAGCTGAGCCTTGTGGCTTCTGCCAGGGCCACAGGTCCTTTTCCTTATCTCTGCCTGCTGTCAGCCAGAGCCCCGTGGGCATCTCCTCCCCTCCTGCAGCAGTGTGCAGAGCCCTTCCCATGGCCCAGGCACCTAGTTCCCACCCAAGGAGCTTGCTGCCCTGGCACCCAAGGAGGCAGCGTGTGAGGACCTAGCTTGTACCAGGCACTGTTCTGGGCCCTTGGGGATAGGCCCATGATCCCAGGTGACCAAAGCCTCCTCTCAGAGGTTGCAGCGCATGAGAGGAGATGGGCGATAAGCCACAGCCCCAAACAGTGGCAGTTTGTCAGATGGTGGAAGGGAGAGGCGGTGCAGGACGGGGATCAGGGAAGGCCTGAAGCAGATGGAGAAGCTAAAGACCAGAGAGCAGTAAGGGATGAAGCTGTGTGGAAATGCAAGGGTGTCGGGATGGCAGGGGCAGTGCAGATCCCTGAAGGGGAGTGTGCCCAGCATATTCCAGGACAGCCAGGCAGTGTGGCAGAGGGAGTGAGCAAGATGGAGGAACAGAGGGCCTGGGTCTCCGTGGACAAGATGGGGTGCTCCAGCCTCTCCCCTCACAGAAGCCAGACTGGAGGGGGCACTCATCTTCCCTCCCAGAGGCCCCAGCATGTCTCCAGCCAGCCTTTCCCTTCTGCCGTTGCAGCGGAGATCCTGCAGGCCAATGACAACCTCACCCAGGTGATCAACCTGTACAAGCAGCTGGTGCGGGGTGAGGAGGTCAACGGCGACACCACGGCTGGCTCCATTCCTGGTGAGGAGGGGGTGAGCAAAGGGGGGGTGCGGGCTCCAGGCTGCGGGGTGCCACACAGGCCCCAGAGCTGGTGACAGGACTGCCAGGGTGACCCTAGCCCCTTAAGATAGGGAAGGGCCCGGGAGGGAGCCAAGCTGAAGCCTGTGCCAGGCCTGCAGCTGTGGAAGAGGAAGTCTGGGCCAGAGGGGGTGGCAAGGATGGGTGAAGAAGGCAGGCTTTTCTTCATTTGACAAATCTGGCACCAGTGGTAGGGCTGGACGACAGCCCCGAAGCCTGATTTAGTGATCAGAGAGCAGGAGGGAGGATGGAACACAAAACATCACAGTCTCTGCTCTAATCAGGCCACAGTGGCAGCCCTGGGGATCACAGAAGAGGCTGGAAGTGGCCTTAGTGGGGAGGAGAGGCGGGCGTGCTGCACAGAGGCAGTAAAGCGTATGTAGAGCTCCAAGGACGGGTGACCCTGGCCAAGGGACAATCAAGGAATACAGCGGTGTCCTGCACAACGACGACGCTGAGGTCGGGGTGGGGCTGCAGAGAGCCGTGGTCCCATATGATCACATAGCAGAGGGCCGGGGATGTAGCTCAGTGGTTCCACTGCCTGCCTTGCACGAGCAAGGTCCCGAGTTCGATCCCCAGTACCAAAAAAAGAAAAAAGATCACATAACAGTGGTGTCCTGGCTGACCTTACTGTGTAACTCCTTCCCGCTGCTCACACCAGTGATGTGTTTCTCAGAATGTGGCCCTGTCATTAATTGGGGCATAACTTCATTCCGAACAGAAGCACCCTTGTGCTGTAGAAAGGGCCCAGCGGGCAGGTTCCAGACACAGGCTGGTGTAGGTGGAGGCTCCCGGGGAGGGCAGGAAGGTGGGTGTCATTACCACAAAACCCAGAGCGCCCTGAGAGCTGCATGCCACCCAGGACTTACCCCCTGTCCTTTCCCACCCCAGGGAGCACCTCGGCCCTGCTGGACCTCTCAGGCCTGGATTTCCCTCCTGCAGGCACCACCTATCCAGCCATGCCCACCCTCCCTGGCGACCAAGCCAGTCCCAAGCAGCCCACCGCCTCAGTTTCCTTGCTTGATGACGAGCTCATGTCTCTGGGTGAGGAAGGGCTGGGTGGAGGAAGGGGCAGGCTCAGTGGTGGGTTGCCCTCACAGCCAGCTGAGCAACAGCATAGGTGCTTCAGACATGAACCCATCGGAGGCGTGGGGTGGGCACTAGGCCACGTCACAGCTGAGGAGGCCAAGGCTCAGGGAAGCTCAGAGCAGTGCCCACAGTCATAGGGTGAGCCAGCCAGCCTGATCCGCCTGCTGACAAGCCAGCCACACCCAGGTTCCAGACCCAGGACAGCTGAGGGACTTCCCTGCAGCAGGCTGGACCTAGAGTTGGGGCTGTCCAGGCAAAAGCCTGGCAGTTTCTCCACCCAGGAGGAAGGGAGCTTCACTCCAAAACCCCCAGAAGCTCGGGACAAGCCCAGGCCAGGGCTGCAGTTTATTGCAGGTCAGACTAGGGGTACCAGAGCTCAGCAGGAGACCAGCATCACCCCATAGGAGGAAAGCAGGCCCAGCCAGCCACCCGAGAGCAGGGAAGAAGAGGCAAGAAGTCACAGCCTCCTCCTGATGGAGCTGGGTAAAGCAGCGAGAGGTGCTGGGGCAATCTGAAGGGACAGTGGTGCAGAGGCCGAGTCACACTTTATTCTCCTGAGCCACTTCTGAAACAAAATTGAACCTGGAAAAAAAAAAAAATTGAACCCGGAGCTGGGGTTCAGCTCAGTGGTGGGGTGGCCGCCTAGCATGCACAAGGTGATGGGGGTCCTGGGGTCCGGCAGTCTGCCCAACGAGGTGCTGCTACTGTGCCCCACCTTGGCCCAGGCAATCCTCCCCACCACCTCAAGAGGCAGAGCTGTCTGTGTCCTCAGTGGACAGATGAAGACAGCAGTAGCCAGGCTCCAGCAGTGAAGTAGGGGCTGAGAGTCTACCATCGCCCACTGAGCCACTTCACTGCTCTGACCTGCCATCTGTTGGAAAAGAAGGAAAAGGAGGACTAGAGTGAGGAGGATGAGATAGAGGGAGTGGCCCTGACCAGCACCTACCTAAGAGTCTGGTGTAGGAGCCTCACCCAGCTCCTGGCCTCATTCTGAGCCAGGGTGGTGAGGGAGAGAGCCCCCAACCTGTTTCCCAGAGGCAGAGGACGGTGCAGAGCGAGGGGCCAGGACACATCCTGCCCAGTAGGGCCAGATGGGCAGTAGTGGACAGGGAAGTGACAGCAGCAGTGGTGGCAGACCCGCCCCCCACAGGAGAAGTAAGGTGTGCTTTGCACTTCCTGCCCCCAGCTGCTTCCGCAGCCCTGAGCCCCTAGCTTCCTTCTGGTTTCTTAAAGGCTATAAGTAGGGGAACAGGAACCAAAAGGGCCAGCCAGACTGCAGCCACCCTGGGGATTGGAGAGAGCCTGGGGCCTCAAGGGGTGCTGGTCCTGCATGCTCCCTTGGTGGCGGGGAGGGGTGGTGGGACAGGCTCCTGTCAGCCCTCAAGTGTTCTGTTGACGTGTCTGGTTCATCACAGACATACTTTAAGGTAGCTGCTGCTGTGGCTTCATTTTAGAGAGGTGAGGCCCAAGAGGCTAAGTTGTCAGCCCTGGGTCTCTCAGCAGAGTGGCAGAGCTGTGTCCGACCCCAGCAATCAGGCTGTGCTCAGAGCACATCTGGACTTGGCTGCTTTCCTGCTGCGTGGCCCGGGGTTGGTCATGTAACCCCTCCAGGCATCCCCTTCCTCATCCCTGCCTTTTGTTTCTGTTTTGTGGTACTGAGTCCTCTGCCGCTCAGCTGCATCCACAGCCCAGCCCACACCTGCCTCTTCAGGTTGTTTGTGGACTGAGGGAGACCCACTTGTAGCGTGGCCAGCCCCTGGGGCGTGACAGATGTTAGTGGTCACCTCTGCCTGCCAGAGAACACTGCTCTGGCCCTCACACACCAGGATTTGCTAGAAACTGGATAACATCTTCTCTAGGTCTAGTCTGGGGTGAACTCGGGGCAGCTGGCAGGGTGGTCAGCAGACCAGTCCCAGGGCCCTCAGTCTACCCCATCATTATACACATGGGGACACTGAGGCTCGGCTGGCACAGTGCCCTCCCCATGGTGACTCAGAATGTGTGGGTTTGCCATCATGTGGGCACAGTGCTGACCCCTGTTCACCTGGATCCTGAGGTTGGGAACCACTTCCCCTCCTATCAGCTTGGGTCAGAGCAGAGAGTCCTGCTGTGTCACCAAGCTGGGGGAAGAGGAAGTGAGCATGGCTGCAGGATGGGTAGGCAGGACTCAGGTTTCCCCTCTCTGAGCCACGCCTCTCAGAAAAGGGGGCTGTACCAGGAACCCCAAGCCAGCACATAGCCCCATTGCCTCAGCGCCCCACTCCAGCCTTGTCTCCCCCATTTCCCCAGGCCTGAGTGACCCCACGCCCCCTGCAGGCCCCAGTTTGGACGGGGCTGGATGGAACAGCTTCCAGGTAGGAGGGAACTAGCCTGACCTATCCCTGCCCCCAAGTCAGGGACAGTGAGGGGGTGGAGGGCTAGGGGGAGTCCCAAGGGACCAAGACGCCCACCCCAGGGAGAAGGAAGGCAGCCAGTACTTCTCACCTCCTCTTGGCCTTGGGCCACAGCCCAGTCTCAGGGTTGAGATGGGGCTCCCATGTCACTTGCGGGGAGGGCAGGCACAGCCAGTGGCTCTTGTCTCTCTGAGACGCCCTGTTTTGCCTCTCTGAGAGCCCTATCCACCTGCTCTCTTTGCCCCACAGTCCTCGGATGGCGCTGAGCCCCCAGTCCCCACTCCGGCCCAGGCCCCCAGCACGGACAGCCAGCCCATGGCACAGAGCGGCGGCCTGGATGACCTGGACCTCCTGGGGAAGACCCTCCTGCAGCAGTCGTTGCCGCCTGAGGCCCAGCAAGTGCGGTGGTGAGGGCCGCCATGTGTGGCACAGTGTGGGAGCCATCCCTGTCCCCACAGAGCAGGAGCCCCTGACAAGGACAGGCTCATCCCTGGCTGTTCCAGGAGCCCTAGGTGCTGGGCACCCACTATGTGCAAAGCACTGCACTTGCTCTGGGGACAAGAAGTGACCACGGCAGGCTCAGCAGTGGTCCCCAGAGCACAGAGTTGATGTGCCCACTCAACGCCCTTAGGAGTCCAGCACCCTAGAGAAAGACCAAGAGGGATGGCCAGCCGCAGGGAGGACGCTGGGCATGGCACAGTGCAGGGGAAGGGAAGGGCTAGCATCTCCTGGTCCATGGTCTCAGCACGCAAAGGATCCCTTCTTGATGCACTGTCCCCCAATAAGGGAGAAGCAGCAGCCGGCCCCCCGGCTCACACTGCGAGACCTGCAGAACAAGAGCACCTGCGCCTCATCCAGCTCGGGTCCTGCCAGCCTCCTCCACGCCGGGTCCCCAGAGCCTCCGGGACCCCTGCAGCAGCCTGTGCCCACCGAGCTCTCCCTGGCCAGCGTCACTGTGCCCCTGGAGTCCATCAAACCCAGTGAGTGGGGTGCGGCCGGCCAGCCAGCTCCCTTCTCCTAAGGCCCCGCCACCAGTGAGCCCTCCCCTTCCCAGCCTCAGTCTCCACACATAGCTGCTCCAAAGTATCAGGCCACACGGTCACACAGGACAACTTCAGACGGCCCTGCACCCCCTTGCCTCCCAGGTTTGGGGCCTCCCTGAGATTCTGAAGTCAGACTGTGATAAAGACCCAACTCTGGGCCTGGGGCATCTCCTGCCTGGTACAGGCCCTGAGCAGACAGGACCGGCCGGTCCTTGGCATCATCCATCTCTGTGACCTCACTGTGACTCAGGGTGTCACACCCTTGGTTTCCCGGTCTTACCAGCAGGAGGACCCTGAGCCCAGAGAAGGGGAGGGACTGTAACAGGGTCACACAGTGAGAACATGACCTAAGCGTGTACCAGTCCTACCCAGCATGGCAGTGAACCTGGGCTGTGCCTCGGCTGCAGGCTGGGTGTCACCTCTACCATCAGACCCAGTGTGCTGCCCCAGGAGTCCAGGCAAGGTCTGGCCACCCACTGTCCTCCCCTCTCCTCCCCCTCCCCGTAGGCAGCATCTTGCCTGTGACCGTGTATGACCAGCACGGCTTCCGTGTCCTCTTCCACTTCGCCCGAGACCCGCTGCCAGGGCGCTCAGACGTGCTGGTGGTGGTGGTTTCTATGTTGAGCACCGCTCCGCAGCCCATCCGCAACATCGTTTTCCAGTCAGCTGTCCCCAAGGTGACACCGCAGGGCAGACAGGGCCTGCCTCCTTCCGGTCCAGGCAGGGTGACTTGGGGCTTGGGAGCCAGTGGGATGGGAATGGGTCAGAGGGCAAGGTCCCTCTCCCTTGGTGGGAAGCGGGGGATCCAGAGGGCAGAGCCCCCAAGACCCTCAGAGGGGTACTGGCAGGCTGGACCTGGTCCTCAGTGGCTGGGACGGCAGCCAAGCCAGCTGTGCCCCCCATCCCCGGCCCTCCCATCCACAGGTCATGAAGGTGAAGCTCCAGCCACCATCAGGCACAGAGCTGCCTGCGTTCAACCCCATCGTCCATCCCTCAGCCATTACCCAGGTCCTGCTCCTCGCCAACCCCCAGAAGGTGAGAGGGCCTGGTTGACAGGCAATTCAGGGGATCCTCCTCCTCCTCCTCCCTCACTGACCCTCTGCCTTCGCCTCCTCTGCCCAGGAGAAGGTTCGCCTCCGCTACAAGCTCACCTTCACCATGGGCGACCAGACCTACAATGAGATGGGGGATGTGGACCAGTTCCCCCCACCCGAAACCTGGGGGAGCCTCTAGAACAGAGGGGCTGGGGAGAGGAGGGGACAGAGGGACCGGCCACTGTCCAGCCTGGGCGGAGGCTGTGGTGGTCTAGGACACTCCCTGTTCCCCATGGCCACGTACCCCTGGCCTGGTGCTTCTCCCCTCACTGCTGGGGCCGCCAAGTGACTCCTCCCTCCCAAGCTCTGCTCCCCTGCTGAGCCAAACCCAGCAGGAGGCTGGGCCTGGGTTTCCTGCTGGGAGCCGGAAGCAGGGGGGCTACAGGGCTGGGAAGGACTTGGGGTTGAGGGGAGGACACACGGCCGACAGGCCCAGCCCTGCCCCTGGCCTGGGGTGGCTCTTCCCCACCTGTCTTATGCCTTATGGGAAGGCCCAGCCATAGGCCACACTGGGACTGGGGACCAGCCGGCCTCCTGTACAGGAGCCCAGTATGGGGGTGCCGCCTGTGCCCCCAGCTCTTTGCACTCTGGTATGTGGTTTGGCTCCCTGCTTTTCTTTCAGAGTGGCCCTGTGGCCACAGTCTTGGGCCATGTTGGGGAGCCCCACGCAGCCCCTGCTCTTGGGGGCCCCCTTTGCTGTCAGCCTCCTAAGGGACCAGGGAGCCTAAGGGCAGTGCCAGAGGCAGGTGGCCTCCAAGGGGCTGCAGAGCTCCTGGGGTTCTCAGTGTGTCTCCTCCACTCATCGGCTCTCTCGGGGCCTCCTCTGGGCATCATCTCACATCTGTCCGTGGTCAGAAGTGGGGTCAGTGTGTGAGTGAGAGCAGTATTTATGAAAATAAAACATCCTTTTTCCTGGACCAGCTGCTCTCTGGCCCTCCTGACATTGGGGGAGACAGGCAGGGTCCTGGGGGCAGCCGTGCAGACCTCTCTGTTGGGGATCAGGCCTCTCCCCATTCCCACCCCGCCTTGCGCCAGAAGAGGCCCTATGTAGGGGCTGTGGTGGCTGCTGAGTCACCAGAGAGGGAGCCGCCCCAGCTGGAAGTGAGGGGCTGCAGCTGCTGCAGGCACTCGGGCCGCCTGGCTACTTGGAACTTACCCCTGCTGCCTTGCTGCCTGTACCCTCTGAACACAACCACTGCACCACTCAGAGGCACTGGGGCCCCAGCTTCCTAGAGGCCACTCCCAGGAAGCAGCCTGTGTCAGGATCCCCAGGAACCCTGAGCTGGGGCCCCCACTCCTGCCTTGGTTTTCTCTAAGTGGTGGCTGGGGCCACCCCAGGGCAGGGCCAGGGTGGAGGGACCACACCGCCTGCCAGGGAGCTACTCCAGAGGAAAAGCCAGCCTCACACTGCTCCGCCTGCCGTGTGGGGAGGGATTCTGCTCAGTAAGGGGGAGGCTGCCTATTCTTTCTCTTCTAGACAGATACAGGTGTGCCCCTTGAAGCCCCCACAGAGTCTCCATTTAAATAGCCACTTTCACTCTGTCTAATGTGTTTCCTGGTCTGTGCTTGGCTCTGGACCCTTCCATAGATATTGTCGGCACCTGCTGGAGAGTAGCCCAGCTCTTCCACTCCCCAGCAGATGAAGGACCCCTTGCCGGCCACACTGCAGGTGCAGGATGAGGGCTTCTCCAAGTTGGCTGAAGGACGAGATGGACCAACTGACCACATCCTGTTCCCTGCAGAGTGCCCACCTGGGGTCGCCTCATCGTTGACTACTGAGTTTGGAGTCTGGGTGCTACGTGACTTTGAGCAGAGTGCTTCCTTTTCTGGTCTTTATTCAGTTCCTTGTCTGAAAGGCACAGGGTAAGGTCCCCCTGAAGAGTTCTGGGCAGAAGGGCTCAGGCTGCTACAATCTGGGTCACTTGCCCTCCCCTCGTCCTAACCCATCACTGTCACGCCAGTGCTCTTGAACAGCCCTGTACCATGCACGCCCTGACCTTCCCCAAAGCTGCCTATTCAGACAGGTCTGGAGTTAGGGGTCAGGCTGGGCTCCCCTGGGGAGCTGCATTTTCTGTCCCTTGAAAGGTGACCGCCACCACATGCTGAGGGCGTCAGGACTTCCCAGACCTCATAGCCACATGTCCATCTCTACTTGTCTGGCCAGGGCCAGATGTTTATTTTTTAGTAACCGCAGCACACCATGCTCATATGTTCAAGGAAGCCAGAAGCGACACAGAAGCCTCTCCTGGCCCAGGGATCCCACCTGTGCCCTCCCCTGATCTCTGCAGGTTCCAGCCAGCCCTGCTCTGCAAGTAGTCAAGGGGAGCCTGACCTGGCCCATAGCCACATCTCCCTGCAGCTCCCCATTAATGCATAGAACCACACTGAGAAAATGCAAAAAGCTGAGGCTCTGGGTGTTAAGTGCTGGAGGCAGACAGTGCAGGGCAGAGTGGGGACCAGCAGTCTCAGGGAGTGGTGTCCACTGTGGTGGCGCGCTGCTTCTGCCATCCAGCCACCCATCATCACCACCAGCCCTCTGCCTGCCAGGCCTGTGCTCCTCCAGACTGGGGTCCAGAGCACACACTCCCCCAGGGCCACCAGGACTGTGCCTCAGCCCTGTGCCAGGCCTTTGGGAAACTCCTGTTGGCTTGGGGAGGGGCCAAGGGAGCTCCAGAGTCCCAGAAAGCACACCTGCCCAAGCTGCTGCATTTGGACACTGCCATTGGGAGGGCAGTGCCAGTATGGCCATAGACTAGCAATGTGTCAGCCCGCCTAAGAAGTGTTGACTGCTGCCACCACCTCTGCATCACCACTGGCTGCCCTGCCCACATCCTGCTCAGGCTTCACCAGCAGCAGCTACCCAGAGTGTGAAAATTTTTCACAGACAAATCCATGCCAAGGCTGCTGGGCCCCTCCCAGTGGCCATGGGTTAAGACAGGGAGCATTAATAGCATTCCAGGCAGTGCTTTCTGGCACAGTGGGAAGGGACACTGGGCTTGAGGGCTGTCAGATCTGCCTGCTGGCTTGGCCACCACTTAGCCAGCTGGGGGCCTGGGCCAGCAGCCTAGGTCTGCTCACCTGTAAAATGGGGACAAAGATACCTCACTAGAGGACAAGCTAAGACAAATGACAGTAAGTCCTTTTGTCCCAGGGTGCCCCAGACACATTTTGAGCATAGCTGAGGTAGGAATGGGAGTAAAAGGTCTTTCCTTTCCTGACTTGACTGAATATTGAGTAAACAAGAAATAGTGACAGGTACTTTTTTAAGCATCTTATGCCTTTGTCTTAGTTACTTTTCTCTTATTGCTAAGACAAAATACCCGACATCCAAAGTTAAAGGGGGAAAGGTTTATTTAGCTTGCAGTTTGTAGAGGTTTCGGTCCATAATCACCTGGCTCCAAGGCAGGGCTTGGCAGAGAGGCATTCAGAGAATTTCGTGGCAAGCAGAAGACAGCAAATCCAACAAGAGAGGAGGAGGAGCCCTCAACAGAATCTTTCTGCCCCTTTTATCTTATGCAGATTACTTAGGTCCAGCAGCACTCACTCCCTCAATCCTAGTGCCCTTGAGCCTAGCACTGCACCATAAATCAATTCCAGAAAAAGGCCCACTGACTGGATGAGGCTTTGGGGTGGGAGAGCATCAAGACACAAGCCAGGGCCGGGGATTTAGCTCAGTGGTTTCCCTGACTGCTGTGCAAGCACAAGGATCCGAGTTCGATCCCCGGTACCAAAAAAAAAAAAAAAAGACACAAGCCATGACAGCCTTCATTCATTTAATCCAACAACCCAAGAGGTCCATCTTCCCGAGGAGGATGCCAGGTCTGAGAGGTAGACTGTCTTGCCCAAGATCACTCAGCTAGTGACAGCCAGAGCTGGGCAGGCCAGCTCCATCCACACACCCCCGCTCTGTCCTTGCAGTTTAAGTGTACATTGACACAACATTCTCCCTTGCCATTCAGGTCTTCCGCGTCTACTGAGTTCCCATGACTAAGACAATGGGTCCCAAAGGACTCAGCATGAGCCAGATAAGACCCATACTCTACTCAGGAGAGGCCCAGCCTGGTGGAGATCCACCAAATCAACAAGCCCCTTGGTTGGGGAAGGGAGGGTCAGCTGGTGACTTCTAAGGTTCCTGTCTGCACCCACAGTTCTAAAGAGGCACAATCACAACATTCAGGTATTGAAATTCCTGGGCCTGTCAGGCTCTGATTGCAACATCATTCCTTAGGAATAGCCTATGATCCAACCTTTCAGGCTTCCAGCGGGCTATGATTCAACACAAGTGTGACAAGGGAGGCCCTAAGGTACATGGGTCACTCAGCCAAGAGGTACAGCAGCCCCACCCAACTGAGTCCCAGAAGTCCCCTGGGTCCAGCTGGAGAGGAGCCTAGATCAGGGTGGAGCAGGGAGGGCAAGAGTGTGAGCAGCCTCTTAATGGACTGAGTTGTTTGCTGCCACAGCCCACACTTCTGCCCTGGGCCAGACCAGGAGGGACAGAGGTATAGAGACCTTGCCCTCAGGAACCTTCAGGCCAGATGGACATGCTCAAACTCAGTGTGACACCAGTAGGAGACTGGGCTGGAACAGAGGAGAAGCACCACACGAGAGGTGGCACCTGGGATCAAGTAGCTGACTTGGGAATTTTCAGTTTCCTTGAGCCACACCCAGTAGGTGTCTACCCATTGCAAAGATGGAAAACCAAGCCCCAACAAAGTTCCCTGGCCGGTGGGGAAGGTGGAAGGCCAGGACGAAAACCCAGACATTCCAAGCGGAGCACCACAGTTTAGGAGGCCAGGTCTATACCACACTAGGGTGTGTCCCTCCATCAAAGCAATGCCCAAGCCCCGCCTCCTCTAGAATCACTTTCCCCAAATCACTAGCCAGTAGCCTTCAGGTTGGGGGAAAGGCAACCCTGGCCAGGGCCTTTGATCCTGGGGCCTCCCAACTTACTGCAGATAGGCAGGCTTCTGCTCAGGTGGGCTCCCCTGCAGCAACTGCTGGTTGCCTCCCTCCCTGCCTGTGGGGCTTGCTTGGCTCTCCCTTCAGGGAGTGGAGAGGCAGCCACCTTCCAGTGAGTACCTTCTAGGTACCAGGCCCTGGGCTGGGCACGGAGAAGATGGACCTGTCTGAGGCCAAGGTACTGCCTTTGAAAAGAGCCCAGTCTGTGCACCTCACACAGTAGGTGCTCAAGGAGTCTGGAAGGGGACTGTAGCTAACAATTGCAGAGAGCTGGCTGGCAGGGCCCTCCAGAGCCCCCCACCCTCACCCCACCCCAGGATCCTGTGCTTCAGGGGTGGGGGGCAGGGACAGGAGAACTTATATACAGTTGCCCAGCATGGTTCTCCAGTCTTTCATTAAGCAGCAGTTGTGAAGCACCTACTGTGTGCCCAGCTTGGTTTTGGTACTGGGGATCAAACTCCGGTCCTTGCGCTTGCGCAGCAGACAATGAAACCACAGAGCTAAATCCCTGGCCCCAGCTTGGTTTTAGGTGGAGGACTCAACTCCTACTGAGTTTAGGGGGTAAGAGCAGCACTCATATCATTGCTTCACGGGAAGGATGGGCAGAGCCTGAGGACATCTGCCAGGAGGCAAGAGAGGAGGGCACTTTACAGATGGAAAAGACCCCTCCTGAAGCCCGTGCTCCAGGAGTTTCTGGAGACTGGAGGGCGGCATGACCCCCTTAAAGGGAGGACAGGAGCAGAAACCTGGAGGCTGGAGGGGCAGGCAGAGGTATATCGTCCATTTAGCAGGATGGGCAGGTCTAGGACAGCTGTCCCTTCAGGCCACTAGAGACAGGGAGTGCAGAGTTCCAGGGACTTGACAGAGGGAGTCCTAAGAAGCAAAGGTCAGCCAGGTGTGGTGGTACCTATAATCCCAGAACTCAGAGGGTGAGGCAGGAGGATCACCGTGAGTTTGAGGCCAGCCTGGGCTACATAGTGAGTTGAGGACATCCTGAACTACACAGCGAGAACTTGTCTCAAAAATAAACAGGGCTGGGGATTTAGCTCAGTGGTTCTGCCGCCTGCCTCGCAAGCCCAAGGTCCGAGTTCGGAGTTCGATCCCCGTACCAAACAAACAAACCAACCAAAAACCAAGAAGCAAAGGCCTCAGCGGGGGAGCAAGGGACGAGCAGATGTGGCCTTGGGCTTCAGGCCCTGAGGTCTTCCCGGGAGGAAGTTGAGGCCAGCATCCCTCCAGGTGCCCCAAGGGCTAGGGCAGGTCAGGAGGGCCCGTCCTCGCCCTGTCCCTCCTGGGCACCGAGGACAGAGCCCTTTTCCCGTTCAGAAGGGTGGAAAGATTGTTGGTCCCTAGGGCGGCAGAGCGCGGGCAGGGGCGGGCGGGCTTACCTGCTTCCCGCCACAGGGGCGGGGCGGGGCAGGGGAGGAGCCGCGCTCCACCTGCGACAGCGGGCTGCCACCTTGCCGCGTCGGGGGTCGGCGGGGCCTGGTAACTGGGAGAGAACGGGGAGACAAACTTGGAGCGAGGAGTGACCTGGGGGCCGGGGGCGGAGCCGCGGGCGGGGCGGAGAGAGGCCGAGCGAGCGCAGCGCGGAGGCCCAGGAAGCCCGAGCGCCGCCCACCCATCCGGGGCGCTGCGCGCAAGACCACTGCTGGGCCGGGGACTGCCGGCCTCGACCCCCAGCGCGACCCCGTCGCCGCCAGCCTGGCCCCAAAATGATGAAGAGACAGCTGCACCGCATGCGGCAGCTGGCCCAGACGGGCAGCTTGGGACGGTGAGTGTCGCCCCCTTCCTGGCAGCCCCGCTGTTGCCCTGCAGGACCAGAGCGGGTGTAGACCGGTAGGGGGACCGGAGGGAATGGCGGAGGACAGCTGGGCAGCCTCCCTCCTACCGGCTGGAGTCCTGCCCTCGCTTGCTCCCCTGCGAACGCCACCAGGTTGCCCAGTCAGGGCTGGCCTTGAGGAGAAGTGGCGCCCCGGTCCCCGACAGGGACCTGCAGTGGGGAGAATGCACCCTCTCTGCGCCCTGAGCTTCTGAATCCACAGTCCTATCCAGCCTCACTTGTCCCCTCAGGGTAATGGGGACAGTTACCCACCTCAGACTGCTGGGTGGGGGAGGGGAAGGCGGATTAGGGCCCAGACCTTGGGGGAGGGGAGCAGACAGGGTCCCGGCCTGTTGGAGGAGGGGCCTCCCCTGCCCCGCAGCGTCCTGCCCCTCCTCCCGCCCCAGGCCTTCTGCTTCTCTGTCTTGCTTCTGCTTTTCCCAGGCTCAGGTGGAAACGTTCCCAGGTCTCCCCGTTGCAACTCCTAGTCCCTGAGCTGGTCCACGGAGGCCGGAAGTTTGAGGGGCCTCTGAGGGCCTATCTTCTCTGCTCCTCTTCCCCAGCCCCGAGTTCCCCATTCTCTGGGCCCAGAGGAGGGGACTGGGTGTCCTGAGACTTGTTCTGGTGTCACGAGGGCATGGGCGCCGTGTGCACCAGCAGTCAGGCCACCTTGTTCTGGGCCTCAGCATCCTCATGTGTCCCCGGGCAGGGATTCAGGGCCTGCCCACCCTGCCTGCCGCTGCTGTCCAGAGTCCTGTGGGGCTCACAGCCTGGGAGTCCCAGCTCCCACACTTCCCGTTCTTGGGGCCCGCCTAGGCCTCCTCTTTCCGGGCAAGGCTGGCACTTTGCGGGGTGAGCAGTAGAGAGGCTTTGACCCTGTGTCCCAGAGCAGGGCCCCCTTGAGTTTTGGGGGCCCACCCTCTCTCAGGACACAGCCCAGGGTGGAGGAGGAAAAAGCCGTGAATCCTATTCCCCCCCCATGGAATGTGCTCTGACTGAGATGAAGCCGGGCCACCCAGGGTGGGCCCACCTGGAAGGGGCTGTGAAAGCCGTGGTGTCCAGGTGTCCTGCAGGGGACAGGGGGAGGTGGGAGGTTTCCTAGCTTAGGCTGGCTCAGCACAAGCTGCCCTCCCCACAGCACCCCGGAGACAGCTGAGTTCCTGGGTGAGGAGCTGCTGCAGGTACGTGCCTGGGCGTGGGAGGCAGGCCCATGCAGGCTGGGGAAGGGACTTGGGGCATGCAGGGACGCTGGCTGCCCTGCCCTGAAGTTGAGTCATTCCCTGCACTCTTGGCCATGGGGTCCCCAGGCAGAGGGAGGAGAAAGGCAGTTCCTGCTCAGGGGAGCTACAGGACAGTGAGGGGCTACCGCTGCCCCACAGTCCACTGCCCCCACACCTCCTTCTTCCCAGGTGGAGCAGCGGCTGGAGCCTGCCAAGCGGGCAGCCCACAATGTCCACAAGCGGCTGCTGGCCTGTCTGCAGGGCCAGAGTGGGGCTGACATGGACAAGCGTGTGGTGAGCTCAGGGCTGGGGTCTCCCTGCCAGTATGAGCCTTGGGCACCAGGGGCACTCGGGTACCACTTGAGGCCCCACGGCCTCCTCAACCCCTTCTTGACCCTGCTTCCCTCTGCACCATCCTTGTGGGCAAGGCCAGGCCTCTGGCTGCACCTGAACATCTCTGCTATCATCACACAGAGCAAGCTCTCCACCAGGCACCCTCCTAAGGGAGCGACATTTGAGCTGGATTTTAAGTGACACTCAGGGGTATTAATCAGCAGGCGGCATTTATTGATCCATGTCTGCCAGTCTGTTGCTAAGATGGGATCCACATTGCCTCACTGATTGCTGGCCCCCACCCTAGCAGGAGGTGCTGTTCTACAAATGAGGAAATGGAGGCTTTAAGTTACTCACCAAAGGTCACACTGCTAGCAAGTGACAAACGTGAGGTTTGACCCCTGTTGTCTGTAACTTCAAAGCTAGTGCTATCCATAACCCAGGTGGAAGCATGGAGGGCATGTTTTGAAGTCAGTCAACAATTCTATGAGGCTCAGGCAGAGTTGAGGTTGGGAACAGGGAGGTCAGTGGAAGGTTTGAGCTCAGTGCTCAGTGTTGGCCAGGTCAGCCATGTATCCCCTGGGGAGGAGACAGAGTCCCATTGTCATGCTTGCTCCTCCTTTCTTTCACCCTCAACCTCAGCCTTGACCCTTCTTGCCCTCTGTGCTTGGTAGTTTCCTAACCTGTGATGGGACTTGGTCATTCCTTCCTGCCCAATCAGGTGACCTCTGGGAGAGGGGAAAGGGGACCCCAGTTGGGTAAGGCTCTTACGTGGTCAGCAGGGTCATCACCCCCTCCATCCCATGTTGCACTCCAGTTTCCACTTGAACCTGTGACTATGGCCTCCTGGGTCCCCTTGTCCCCTGCCCTGGGCTCACTGGGTGCTCAGGTGGGTTGGGGAGCCAGCTGCACTTAGGCTCACAGCCCAGCCTGCCCACTGTCCCTGCAGAAGAAGCTTCCCCTCATGGCTTTGTCCTCCACGATGGCAGAGAGCTTCAAGGAGCTGGACCCCGACTCCAGCATGGGGTGAGCATGGCTACCTAAGGGTGCTGAGGTGCAGTCAGGGCTGGGAGGGGTCTGAATCAGCAAGGGCATCCTGGTGGGAAGGATGACCAGGCTGGAAACAGTGTTAGGTTAGTGAGGATGACTAGGGCTGGGCAGGGGCCAAAGGAGTAGGAAGTGATGGGGAGGGGAGGCCCCACCAAGTTGGGGGTAGGGTGGGGTGAGAGCCATCAAGCCTGGGCTCACCGGCCACTCTGTCCACAGGAAGGCCTTGGAGATGAGCTGTGCCATCCAGAACCAGCTGGCCCGCATCCTGGCCGAGTTCGAGATGGCCCTGGAGCGGGATGTCCTGCAGCCGCTCAGCAGGCTGAGTGAGGTGACCCTGCCCCCGGCCCAGCTTCCCTAGCCTCTAGCTCCCTCCCCCAGGCCCCTGAACCCCTCTTGTCTGTCCTCAGGAGGAGCTGCCCGCCATCCTTAAGCACAAGAAAAGCCTGCAGAAGCTGGTGTCTGACTGGAACACCCTCAAGAGCAGGTAGGAGCCCAAAGGAACCTGGGGCAGAACACGGGTGGCCACAGAGCCTGATGCCCCTGCTGCCCTGGGAGGAGACTTCAGGGCCCACAGAGTGACAGCTGGTCCATGGAAGCCCATGTGGTGAGGGTACATGGTTGACCCCAAAGCCCGGAGACCCCCAATCCTCAAAGATCCCAGGATGGCCCATGGGCCCCCATCCTATGGTCTGATCTGGGCGGCTGTGATCACCAAGCCTGCCGCCAGGGGGCACCTCAGAGCACTCAGGCTCAGTCTGGGCAGAGAGCCAAGGGATTTGCATCTGTAGATCCCAGAGCCCTGTGTGGTCCCCATACAGAGGGGACACTTGGCTCTGGGCATGCAGCAGGGCTAGTGACCACCCCACCTTGGGATCATCCACAGGCTCAGCCAAGCCACCAAGAACTCTGGCAGTGGTCAAGGCCTGGGCGGCGGCCCAGGCAGCTATAGCCACACCACAGCGGCTGCCAACAAGGTGGAGACGCTGAGGGAGGAGGAGGAAGAGTTGAAGAGGAGAGTAGAGCAATGTAAGGTGAGGGGTGTGGGCACCCTGGTGTGAGCAGGTACGGTCCCCATTTCACAGAGGAGGAAACTGAGGCTCAGAGGGGACCTGACTTGCCCAAGGCCACCCCCCTAGGAAGCAGCAGGGGTGGGCTTTGGATCAAGACAGTCAGGGGCCAGGCACTATATACTGTCCATTACCTCCTGGCCTCCTCTGTCTGCACCACATGCAAACATGGGAAGCAGGAACAGGATATGAGCACTGGACCCTGGGGTGTATTTGCTGAGTGAATGAAGGAAGGAAGGAAGGAATGAATGAATGAATGAATGAATAGTGCTGCAAGTAAGTGAATGAAAAATGATTATAGTCAGGTGTTGTGGTCATACCTATAATCCCAGCACTCTGAAAAGTTGAGGCAGGAGGAGTGTTAGTTCCAGCCCAATCTAAGTAACTTAGCAAGACCCCATCTTAAAAAATAAAAAGGGCTGGGAATGTGGCTCAGTGCAAAGGCCTTGGACTCAATCCTTTGTCCACCCCCAGCCCCCCCAAAAAAGAATGATGGTAGCCAAACACAGTGATACATGTCTGTAATCTCAGCTACTCAGGAAGCTGAGGCAGGAGGGTCACAAGTTCAGGCCCAGCCTGGGCAACTTAGTAAGAATCTGTCTCAAAATAAAATATAAAATATAAAAAGAGGACTGCATGGTGAGTGATGTCGGGACCCACAGATGAGACTAGAAGCTGTTAAAAGCCCTCAATAGTTTGTGGGATTCCTGGTGGGCTGGCCCCAGTACAAACTTTGGCAGAGAGAGGAGCCAGTGGGGACCCTCCACACACAGTTGGGCAGGTGGCTGTCCCTTCAGAGCTTCAGCTTCTCCACCAGACCCCATGGCTTCCCTGGTGTAAACTCTCCTCTCTGTGTCCCCAAGGATGAGTACTTGGCCGACCTGTACCACTTTGCCACCAAGGAGGACTCGTACGCCAACTACTTCATCCACGTGAGTCCAAGACTTGGCCCCAGCCATCAGAGCTCGGGGGTAGATGCCAGAACCAAGGGGTACCAGGACCCCTGAGAGATGGCGAGGTCTGCTCCAGGGACCCCTGGGAAGGCTCCACCCCCTCAGTCCCCTGAAGGTGTCGCTCTGTCCCCACAGCTCCTGGAGATTCAGGCTGATTACCATCGCAGCTCACTGAGCTCTCTGGACACCGCCCTGGCTGAGCTGAGGGAGAATCACAGCCAAGCAGGTGGGCACCTTGGCTGGCCAAGGGAGCCATGGATGAGCTCTGGGCAAGGGAGGCCCAGGTTAGGTTTGCATGGAGAGGTTACTGCTCTGTGGAGGGTGGCATGAAAGGGGCAGGACCACAGCCAGGAGACCTTCTAGGAGTCAGAAGGGAGGAGATGGTGGACCAGTGGAGGTTGGGCAGTTCCACAGGGGGATGGTGGATGGTTCCAGATGTGCACATGGAGGGGGGTGCACAGTGGTACCACCTTGGGGATGCCCCCGACTGCCCAGCGGTGGGGGGGCCCTGGGCCGCTGATCTGTCTCATCCCTGCAGACCCCTCCCCCTCGATGACGGCCAACCCCTTCTCCAGGGTGTATGGGGTGTCGCTGGGGACACACCTGCAAGAGCTGGGCCGGGACATCGCCCTGCCCATCGAGGCCTGTGTGCTGATGCTGCTGTCTGAGGGCATGCGGGAAGAGGTGTGGAAGGGGCATCAGGGCCCTCGAGCTGCCCTCACTGTTCACACACTGCCCTGTGCTGGTGCCTGTAGTTCCCATTAGAGCAAGGTCCCAGGAGCAGGCATGGCTGCCTGTGGACTGAGGGTCGCTACCTCCCTCATGCCGGAAGCCTGTGGCACTCCTTGCCACACGTAATGATTCCCTGTTGGCTCCATTTTGGAAAGAGGAGACAGGCAAAGAGGGAAACACGCCCTGAGTCACACAAGGAGGTGACATGGAAACCAAGGGCTCCACAGTGCAGTCACTGTCACAGGCTGCCCCTACCTGTCCTCTGTACCTTACTGATGATGTCAGTGCATTGGCCCCTCCCTAAGACTATAGGTGGATAATATCCAAAGATAAAAAGACTTCCTGTCAGTCCTACTGGCCCTGTTTTTCCTTTCTACTCCTGACCAGGTTCCTGTCTCCCCATGGCTTTCCTCAGCTCCCCCAGAATTTCTAGCACTGCTCTTTGCTCAGAATTACAGAGCTGGAAGTCGAGTCCACTCTGCCCACCAGACCCTTGGGCACAGTGAGGGCACAGGCTATGGGCAACCCAGGGCTTCCAGCCGGTGTCCTACCCTGCCACCTGCCATGACCTACACCCCCTCTTGTGCCCCAGGGCCTCTTTCGTCTGGCCGCAGGGGCCTCAGTGCTGAAGCGCCTCAAGCAGACGATGGCCTTGGATCCCCACAGCCTGGAAGAGTTCTGCACGGACCCACATGCTGTGGCAGGTGCCAGAACTGAGGAGTCCTGGGTGGGAGGGGTGGGGGGCACCTCCCTGAAATAACCCCATGATGGCCCTGCTTTAAGGACTGATATTCTGCAGAGGAGACTTAGGGTTTCTAACAGGGTTTGCAGTGAAACCCTGAAATGCATGTACATTTTTCTGGGGACACGATCACTAACCGTTTTGTCAAAAGGGCCGTGGCCCAGACCTGGACATGTTAGTGGGAGCAGGGACTGGAGGTTCCTTCCACGTGGAGACAGGTGGACACTGGGGGTGCAGGGGGCAGGTTGGAGGCTGCCTCTAACCTTGTTCCCTGCCCCTGCTTCAGGTGCCCTCAAATCCTATCTCCGGGAGCTGCCAGAGCCCCTGATGACCTTTGACCTTTATGATGATTGGGTGAGAGCAGCCAGGTGAGCCGTGGGGATGAGAGAGATGGGGAGGAAGAGGCTGCAGAGCCTGGCCTCACTGGCTTATTCTCCTCAGCCTGAAAGAGTCTGGGGCCCGGCTAGAGGCCCTCCGAGAGGTGTGCGACCGCCTGCCCCCTGAGAACCTCAGCAACCTCAGGTGAGCCCGGGCCACCTTCCTGGCCACCCCCGGAGCCAGAGCCCTGCTGGGACTTGGGGCCCTGGGTTGTTGAAGTCGGGTCCTGTCTCCAGGTCCTAAGCCATACTTCTGAAAACACAGCTTTGCTGTATGGGCTGTGTTTCTTTATACTAGACATTGAAATAAATACCTTGAACTTTGCCCCACCCCTGCCAACCATGGTGTGGCCCTGGGAGTAAGTCAGTGTTGTCACCTGGAAAATGCAGACCAGAACAGTCCCCACCCTGCGGCAAGGCTGGGATTCTCATAGCTCTGTGCCTGACATGTTTGGCATTTAATAAGTGGATCAGCTGATTTAACTATTAAAAGTTTAAAACTGGGGGCTGGGGGTGTAGCACAGTGGCAGTGGCCTAGCATGCATAAGGCTGAGTTCTATTCCCAGCACTCCAAAAATAAAAAGTTAAAAGCCACCCTGTATGATTCCTTTCCACTCTGGAAATACAGGGCTGGGAGGTTCTCAGGCCTCGGCATGATGGGTGTTTATGGCCCAAAGTGCCCCAGCCCCATCCCAAGCCTACCTTCTGCCCAGGTACCTAATGAAGTTCCTGGCCCGGCTGGTGGAGGAGCAGGACGTAAACAAGATGACACCCAGCAACATTGCCATCGTTCTGGGGCCCAACCTGCTGTGGCCACCTGAGAAAGAAGGGTGAGGAGCCATGGGCAGGGGAAGATGACAGAAGGGAAGCAGTCCCCTCCCAAGCCATCTGCTGCTTACTTCCCCAAGGCCTCAGTTTCCCCATGTGTAGAGATGGGCCGGCTCCTGACCCAAGGCTGCATGAGGAGCAGCCTGAAAGTCCAGGACCCCACAGGCCTTTGGACACAGGCATTCTGGGTAAGGGCAGCACTGGGCTGCAGGGTGGCCTGAGCTGGAGGCTGGGAGCCCAGAGATGGGCTTGAGGAGTCACTCTTTGGACCTCCACTTCCTCATCTGTAAATTGAGGAGAGACTGTAAAAGCTTTCAGGGGCTTTGCTTTGGGAATCAGATGACGTCGTGAGAAGTGTTACAAACTGTAAAGTGCTGAGGCATGTGAGGAATCATCGTTACTTCCCGGGCCCCACATGGCGCACAGATTTCGTCAGTGTGTGGAGACAGTTGCTGGTTAGGGACTGTCTGGATCCGAGAACAGGGGACAGGGCCCTTGACTGACTAGGGACATCTGTCGGGGTGCGGGACTGAATCTTTTCCAGGTGGATGACTTACTTTGTCTCCTTTTCTGTGCCAGGAACCAGGCCCAGCTGGACGCAGCCTCCGTGTCATCTATCCAGGTGGTGGGCGTGGTCGAGGCTCTGATACAGAACTCGGACACCCTCTTTCCTGGAGGTGAAGCTCCTGCCTCTGAGAAGCTCCCCCTGGGTCCCCTCCCCTGCCCAGGCTGGTGAAGGCTCTGAATTTGAGACCTGCTCTTTCTGTCCCCAGACATCAACTTCAATGTGTCCGGCCTTTTCTCAGCCCTCGCCCCCCAGGACAAGGTCGGCGATGGACCAGCTGCTGAAGAGTCGCCACTTGTTTCTATGCCCACTCCAGCAACCACCCCGGCCCCAGCCCCAGCCTTGGCCCTGGGCTCAGCCTTAGTGGTACCCAAGGAAAGGTAGGAAACAAGGAGTATGAACTGCCCCTCTCCTGGCCTCTCTCAGGACTTAGGAAAGGTCATTATTGCTATTTTCATCTGAAAGACCTATCTCCCAGTTCCCAGGCAGGGACCTGGGGGTGATCCCCTGCTTAGCCTTAGATGTGACTCCTTATTCTTTCTGTGGTGATTAACTGAGCACCTACTATGTGCCAGGCACTGTTTCAGGCCCTGTGGATTTAGGGAGCTAGGAGGTGGTCATTCAGGAATTTGTAAACACCTTCCAGTCTTCTCCCCAATCCTTTAAGTCCAGAAGGGCTTTTTTTTTTTTTTGGTACCAGGGATTGAACTCGGGTCCTTGTGCCTGAGAAGCAGGCACTGGAACCACTGAGCTAAATCCCCAGCCCAAGTCCAGAAGGGCTTCGTGGGGTGGTGTTGCCTCTGTACCAAGCAGGAATTGTTCAGTTTCCCACAGACTGTGTGGCCCACACCGGGTTCCCTCTGGTGACCCAGGCAAATAAGTGCTGTCTTTGAGCTGGCATCACAGGGTTGTGGAGAGTAGCATGTCCCCAGAGGTGTCTGTGATGTTGGGGAATAGGGGGCACCCTGGGGGCTGAGTGGGGAACCACAGGAAAGGCCTTCCTGGGGAGCAGAGACCTGGGAGTCTCCCCAAGGTTGCAGGTGAATTTTAGGAGATGGCCAAGCCTGCCCCGCCCCTCTCCTGTCCTTCTCTCTCAGGACAGAGTCGGAAGTGCCACCCAGACCAGTCTCGCCCATGGTCAACAGGAGCGCCTCGGGGACAGCTGCCCCAGCAGAGGACACGGCCCGGAGGAGTGAGTTGGCTGTGGGAGCGGAGAAGGGGCCAGAGAGGGTGGGAAGCGGGGCAATCCCAGGCCACCTGTCCCTTTAGACCACCAGGGGAGACCACAGATGCAGGAGGTGGGAAGCCCAGCTTCCCTGCCTGGCACTGTAGGTTCAGGTTCAGCTCTGTGACTGGGCAAGTGACCTTGCCAGTCCTAGTCTCAGCTTCCTCCTCTGTGGGATGGGACAGTAACTGCACTTGCCTTGAAGGGCCCAGTGGAGAAAGACAGGCTGAAGGGAGAGGGTGGGACTCCAGGACCAGAAAAGAGAAAGCCTGGTATTCCGAGTTGCAGAAGCCCGGAGGTCACAGAGGGCTGAGGGAACAGGAAGAGGTGGGCGCAGGGAACCCTCTCCTGAGACCTCTGATGCACTCACCTGTCACCTGGGTCCAACAGGTGAGAAGGGCAGGGAGTCTTCACCAGGGCCACGGGCACCCTTGGGAGGTCCCACCGGCCCTGGGCACCTAGCATGGCCACCTGGGGCACTGTGTCAGGCAGCTCCAGGAGCAGGTGGGCCACCCAGGGAGCCTCCTGGATAGGAGGTGGCCAGGGCATTTGCTCAAAGCACTGTCATCACAGGAGCTATGGGCTCTCACCTCTCACCAATGAGGAAAAAGCAGTGGGGGGGGGGGGCAGGCAGGGTCCACCCTAGATCTCCAGCAGGTGGAGCTAGAGCGGGAGTCCCAACCCTCACGCCCACCCCTCACAGGGTTGGATCTTTGGGAGCCAGGGTGGGGTAGCTCGGGTGGGCTTCTGAGAGGAGGTGAGCAAGACCCAGGTGTCCGCACGAACACACGCTGCCTGTTTATTCAGGTGGGTATAGAGGCCTACTGTGTGCACAGCACAGGGCTAGGCAGCCACTCACACAGTGCCCTCGCTAGCTTTATGTTGTCATGAGGGAGACAAGCAGTGACCAAGAGGAAATGGATGCGATCATTTCAGAGAATAAGTCCTGTAAAGACAGGGGTGGGGCAGGGCGCTGCTGCAGTGAGGGTGGTTGGGGAGGCCCTGACGGAGTAAAGTTTGTGAAGGGAGACCTGCTGATGAGTGGCTGGCTGTGGCAAGTGTCCATTACAGAAGGGACAGCATATACAAAGGTCCTGAGGTGGGGCCGAGCTCGGCGGAGGCACCACAGGCTTGTGATGTTGAACCCCCTCCCATTTTCCTTCCTCCACAGCCAAGCGCCCCGCGCCGGCCCGGCCCACCTTGCCACCCCCCCAGCTCTCCAGCACCCGCTCCTCTCCAGTCCCTGCCCCGACCCCCAGTAGCCCTGTGACTCCTCGGGCTCTGCCCCGCCGACTGGTGGGCAGCAGCCTCCGGGCTCCCACAGTGCCACCCCCATTGCCCCCTGTTCCCCCTCAACCTGCCCGACGCCAGAGCCGACGTTCCCCGGCCTCCCCCAGCCCGGCCTCCCCTGGCCCAGCCTTCTCAAGCTCACCTACGCAGGTGGAAGCGCAGAAAGTGCACACAGAGGATGGGGGGCCCCCTGAGGCTGTAGGTGGGGTCTCTACCCCACAAGCTGTGCCCCCTCAGCCCCGGCCCAGGGGCCTTGCCTCCGAGACTGACTGAGCATGCAGCTCCACCCTGACTGGCCCGCAGTGTCCCCGTCCTCCTGGGGCAGCTCTCGGCTCTCCCAAAGGGTGGGGGCCCCCAGCATTTACCCACAAGTGCCTCAGTGCCTGCAGGGTCGGCCACCATGGCCAGGAGGGCTCCGGACAGCCCTCTGCTTCCTGACCTTTTCCATCCTGAGCTTGAGAGTCCCTTCCACTCCCCACCCTCTGGCAGGGTCCCAGGGAAGCCACTAGAAGGAAGGACAGGCTTGCCTGCTCCTATAAGACTTACTTTTCTCTTGCCAACATATTTTTTGTAAGGCTGGTAAATAAATTATTTTGGACAAAACTGGAGCATCTGCCCAAATGATAGTCTTATTTTCTGTCCTCAAAATAAAGAAGCCACTTTCATAAAGGGGAAGATTGCATATTCTTGGCCTCTTTTCTTTCTCCCAGTCTGAAATGCTAACAGTCAATGCTTGTGGAGATTTCTCTGAGCTTTTCTGAGCATGGTTTTCATTTACTCTTCTCTCAGGGAAGTAAGTACCATTATCGCTTGTGGTGGGGAGACTTGAGGCCAGGAAGAAGTGGCTGCTGAGGTTGCAGTGAGCAAGGCATGGGCCTGGCAAGAGGAGCACAGGCTGATGGTTCCAAAGTCCAGACTTGTTCCGGACAGCCTGGGAGGTTTGCTTACCTCCTTAGTTTCCTGGTTTCTTCATCTGAGACAGTCTAACAACCCCACTCCTGTGGTGTCCTGAGGGCCCAGTGAGGAGCTCCTGTCAGTAGTATCAAAGTGTCAGTTGGAGCACAGAAGCCCTGGAAGCTTGGCAGCAGCTGCCCTTGTTTTCCTACCCCATAGCATTCTGGGAGCAGGCAGGGAAGGCTCAGGAGCAGGGATGGATGGGTCTTTCCATGACCTTCTGTCAGGCTGCTCTGGGTCAGCTCCAGGGCTTAGCCCTACACCCACCCACAGGGCTTCTAGGAACAGATGGGCAGAAGTTAAAACAGAATCGAGCATCCTGGCACTGGAAGCCCATACGCATAGCCTGATTAGGAGTGGGCCACTTTCTCATTGCTGGGACACAATACCCAACACCCACAACTGAAGAAGTTTATTTCAGCTCCTGTTTCTAGCCCGTAGTCTGCTAGCTTCCAGCAGGGCAGCAGAGGGGCACAGGAGAGGACAAGCTGCTCCTGTCGTAGCACCCAGGAAGCAGAGTGGAGGAAGCGCCAAGAAGGGAGATAAAACCTTCAGATCGTGTCCTCCTCCAACCAGACCCCCACCTCCTAACCGCAAGTCAGGTATAATCCATCATCTTCAAAAAGCCCTGCCTATGAGCCCCTGAGGGTCTATGGGACATCTAGATATAAACCATAACAGCCACCTGAAAGACCCTGATTTGTGTTTGGGGAGGGGTTAGTCAAGGAAGGCTTCCTGGAGGAGATGATGTCTAAGGAGCCAGCCAGGTGAAAAAGGTGAAGGAAAAAGCAGGAACATTCCAGGCCAAGGAGACCACCCCTGCAAAGGCCAGGAACAAAAGGCATGGGCACCGGGAAAGGGGAAGGAGTGGGTTAGAAGGTACGCACCCCGCTTTGCAGGTCCAGCTGTTCTGGGAGGAGAGGACCAGACATCTGCAGAGTCTTCTCTGATTCCTGCTTCCCACACTTTAAAGTCCTGGATCCTCAAAGGTCCTAAAACCTGCAGTTTCCTCTAGATCAGAAGCCCCTTTCCCCAAAGATGGGGACACAGGCTGCTGGGTCACCTTATCACTGCCCTGGGTTACTGGTCTCAGCAACCCCAAAACGCCCAGACCCCAACAAAAACATTAAGCCAGATTCTGAGCGCCTGGTACGCGTCTGGGTCCTAAAAAATCATTTGTCAAAAGTCATAGAACTGTAAGTTTGAGATCTACACATCTTACTCTACGTAAATTATATCTCAAAAATAACTCCCCCAGGGGATTCTGACCCTCTAGCGGCGTGGACAGCCACTAGCCTAGACGCGCACCCAAGAAGGCACCGAACGCCACTTGTCCAATATATTTCTCAGGACTTCGCTCAGAACTGGAGCTTGAGTGGTTCAGAGGGCCAAGAGATTAGACCTCCGGGGGAGGGGAAGGGGAAGTAAACAGGGTTAAAATGTGGTTTGGTAAAGAACCAACTCCCTGCGATGAACGTCATCATAATGTACTGCAAACATATACTAACACAAATTAAAACAATACATTTAAAACAAGAAAGAGTTGACCCATAGACACCTCTCAGCCTGTTTTCCTCCTAACAACCAGCTTTCCTAAGCATCTGATTGGCTGGGGGACGCGGGTCTAGTCACGCGGGTTTTCTAGTCTTAGCTCCTTATTAGTTACAAAGAACATCAGTCTCCCAGGCTCCACCCCCTGTAAGAGGGTAGTGGGAGTTGAAACTTGGCGGCGATTGGCCCAATAGACTAAGGGGGCGGGGGATAAGGGCCGGCTGGTTCTACATTGGTATCCGCCCTTTGGGGGCAGTCGCTATTCCTGGCCCTTTCTCCAAGCTCAGTTCGCACTCCGTTTCGTTCTTCTATGATCCTCTATACCCCATTGGCGGTGGTCCAGGCCGTGGCCCCGCCCCCAGCCCGTTCCGGAGTGCCGATTGGCCCCGGAGGACGGGCCGGGCGAGCGCGCCGTGCCCGCGCGGGGAGAGCGGCGCGGGCGTGCGAGCGGGCGTGCGAGCGGCCAGCAGGCTGCATGGCGCGATGCGAGCCGCTGAGTGGCGCGCCCCTGCGCGACCTGCTGGGCCGGACGCAGGGGGTCCTGTTCGACTGCGACGGGGTGCTGTGGAACGGCGAGCGCGTCGTGCCTGGCGCCGCGGAGCTGGTGGAGCGGCTTGCACGGGCCGGCAAGCAGGCACTGTTCGTGAGCAATAACAGCCGGCGCGCGCGGCCCGAGCTGGCCCAGCGCTTCGCGCGCCTGGGCTTCGGGGGGCTGCGCGCCGAGCAGCTCTTCAGCTCCGCGCTGTGCGCCGCGCACCTGCTGCGCCAGCGCCTGCCCGGGCCGCCCGACGCGCAGGGTGCCGTGTTCGTGCTGGGCGGCGAGGGGCTGCGCGCCGAGCTGCGCGCCTCGGGGCTGCGCTTAGCGGGGGACCCCGGCGTCGCCCTGCGCGTGCGCGCCGTGCTCGTGGGCTACGACGAGCACTTCTCCTTCGCCAAGCTGAGCGAGGCGTGCGCGCACCTGCGCGACCCCGACTGCCTGCTCGTGGCTACCGACCGCGACCCTTGGCACCCGCTCAGCGACGGCAGCCGGACCCCTGGTGAGCGCGGACTGGGAGGGGGAGAGGCGGAAGAGCACCTGCGCCGTCGCCGCCACGGGGGTGCTGAGGCGCGGGGGTGCAATGGAGATCCAGAGAGGTGCCGGGGACACAGTCACGTTTCTCACTGCTGCGGCTGCCACTCATGAGGGGCAGAGGCGGGGTCCCCGTCTGACAGACAGATGAGTAAACCGAGGCCGTCGTAGCGCTGGGGGTTGCAGGTAGAATCCAGGTCTGCTCCTGGATTCCTGACATCTTGCCCCGCCCACCAGGGGGTGGGGCTGGAGAAGCTGGGAGGGCCTGTCCCCTGTGGCAGGGTGCGACAGGCGTTCCAGAGGCCGAGGTGAGCAGGTAGGTGTGTGGAGAGCCGGGCAGGTAGAGAGTGAGTGACCTGTGCTCCAGTTCCAGCTCCTCTCGAGGAGCACTTGGATTACATAACCTGCAGGCGTGTCCTCCCCAGTGCAGCCTGAGGTCGCTCACCAGCCAGCTGCTGGTGAGGGGACAGTAAACGGGGGCTGCGTGTCACACAGTGCGTGGCTAGCTGTGTGAGCTGTAGGGAGTCCTCCCATTTATAGAGAGCTTCATGAAGCACCTTGACGTCTGTTCTTACTTCATTTCTAAATGACTGCAGATGAGAGCCAGGCGAAGTGGCCCACGCCTGTAATCTCAGCGTTCAGGAGGCTGAGGCAGGAGTATCATACGAGTTGAAGGCCAGCCTGGGCTGCATAGCCTGAGTTCAAGGGCAGCATGTACTACATAGGGAGACCTTGTCTAAAAAAGTAAATAAATTTCTGGGCAACGCCACAGGGGAGGCAGGGTTCAAGTTAAATAAAAGCAGAGGAGGCGGCAGAACAAACAGTGATGAATGTGGGGCAAGGAGACAGACAGACCCTGTCGCTTTTCTCTGCTGGCCCGACCCAGTCAGTCTTTGCAGCCACGTGGGGGAGGGGCTGGGTGGTATGGAGGGTGGTGAAGGGTGGTGAGGAGGACCTGGGAAGGCTTCCTGGAGGGGGTGCAGGGAAGGGTGACAGCCAGTGAGGATTCATAGACACAGTGTTAACAGTGGCAGGGAAGGGACCTAGAGTTCAGGGCCTGTCCTGGCTCAGTGCTTTGGACCTACTCAGCGCCTGACCACACCAACCTCGGTTTCCCCATAAATCCAAAGGGAAGGCTCTGGTCAGGTCTGTTCTATGAAGAAAGGTTTTCCCTGAAGGTCTCCAAGCTTGGGTTAAGGCTGTGGGGTAAGAGGTTCCCCGGGGGTCAGAATGAGTGGTGTGAGGAGCTGGGGAGAGGCCTGTGTGGACCCAGTACCCACCCCGCTACCCCGCTGTGCCCCCTACCCTGTGGGTCACTCCATAGCCGGAAGAGGGAGGCAGACGCTTAAGGAATACCGAGCTGCAGGCACAGGTGCATCTGCACGACTCAGTAGCGCAGCTTTGAAACAGGGATGTGAAAATATTAACAAAGGCCCTGATAGTGTTAAGATCAGAAAGTGCAAAGCTCCCAGCTTGCCCCCCCCGACTGTGTGTTAACCCTGTGCCACACAGCAGTCACACGAGCTGGGAAGTAGAAATGTCCCTGTTTTAGGACCATGTTATCAGGATACCTTGCCTCAGGCTCAGCTGGGTGATTGTGGGCTGGGGGGAAGTTCCTTTACTGCCAGGGCTGCTCTGCCCTCTGTGTCTGGTGTGCAGGTGGGCCTCTGTGAACTGTAACTGAATGAAGAAAGTGAGACCTGGGGGCCAGAGAGTAATCAGCTCCATCCTGCTAGGCCGACAGAGCTGGGGCCACTGGGGAGCTGAGGAAAACGTTTTGGGGTGACTCAGTGGAGACCACTGGGGCAAATGGTTGTGATTCTTTTTTTTTTGGTACCAAGGATCAAGCCCTGGTTGTGATTCTTAGGCAAACAAGCAGACGTGTGTGTGTGTGTGTGTGTGTGTGGCTCTTAGGGGTAGAGCTCATGCTTAGAGTGTGCTCAGCCCTCGGTTCAGTTCTCAGCACCAGAAACAAAGCACCAGTGTGGCCAAGCATGGTGACCCAGGCCTGCATTCCCAACGCTCTGGAAGGTTGAGGCAGGAGGACTACAAGTTTAAGCCCATCTTGGACAATTTAGCAACTTAGCTTTGTTTACCTAGAAATAAAAAAGGGCTGGGGTTGGCTCTTCAGTACAAAACAAAAACAAAAACCAGACAAGATGGTGCAGGGCTGTAATCTTAGCTATTTAGGAGGCTGAGGCCAGAGGATTGTAAATTGAAGGCCAGCCTTAGCAACTCAGAGGGACCTTATCTCAAAATTTTGTGAAAAGAAAGGGGAGGCTGGGGTGTAGCTGGTATATACGAGAGTGCTTATCTAGTGTGTTTAAGGCCCTGACTTTGCTGCTCAGGGCCCGGTGAGGGGTGCAGCAAGCGATTCTGGGGCGGATGTCCCAGGGAGCTTTCCAGCAGGGTTGCCCTGAGCCTTTCGGCCCCAGCCCCGTGGCGTTGGAGAAATGCCTTTCTTCTTGTCAGGGGCCATGGGGATTCTCACATCCCCACTCACCCTCTTTTTCTATGCCTTGAGCTTCACAAGGGAAGTGTCATTGGCTGTGAAGAGGGGGAGAGGAGGGCCGGGGATTTAGCTCAATGGCCCCTCGTCTGCCTCCAAAGGTCAAGGTCCTGAGTTCGATCCCCAGTACCAAAAAATAAAAGAAGGGGGAGAGGAGGCCCAGAGTGCAACGGTCTGGCCAGTTGTGTGCTGAGAAACGGTCTGGACGCCTGCTGTGGCCACGACCTCACTGAACGAGGAGCTGGGAGGCATTTCCACCTTTGCAGGTAGAAATGACCTCCAGGGCAGTGTGGTACAGGAATTAGGAAATCATGAGTGCTGAGAATCTGTTGCCTTTGTTTAATTGTAAATTTATAGGTCAGTCGGTGGCACAGCCTGCGGTCCTAGCACTCAGGAAGCTGAGGCAGGAGGATTGCCTTGAATTTGATAGTGAATTCAAGACCAGCCTGAACCACATAATGAGAACTCTTGTCTGAAAAAAAGCAACCCTAATGAGACCCTTTTTCAAAAACAAACAAAAACCAGCTCACAGAATTCCTGAAAATGAAAGTTCACATTCCCAAGCCTTTCCACAACTGAGTCATACTGACCTAATCTCGGTGCTTTTTTCTTTTCTTTTTTGAGACTGAGTGTCACTATGTAGTCCAGGCCAGACTCAAATTCCCCACCCTTCTGCCTCATCATACCCAGCTTTGGATACAGGTCTGTTTGCTGTCCTTTAACAGGCAACCCAAGGAGCTGGGGATTTAGCTCTGTGGTTCTGCTGCCTGCCTCACAAGCGTAAGGTCCCAAGTTCGATCCCTGGTACCAAAAAAAAAACAAACAAAAAACAGGCAACTCAGGTGAGATTACTTAATGTTACTGAGCCTTGGCTTTCTCATCTGTAAAATGGGCTTTTGAGAATACCTAGCACAGCCCTTGGTGGGTTAGAATGGCTTAATAAGTGGCGTTCTTGGGCGGGGATTTAGCTCAGTGGTTTTGCCGCCTGCTGCGCAAGTTCAGGGACCCGAGTTCAATCCCCGGTACCAAAAAAATTAATTAATAAATAAATGGTGTTCTTCATCATTATTATCTGGTTGGGGACATTAATGTGAAGGGAAAATGTTCTGGCACAAAGACGTGCCCATGGGACCCGCACAGTGGGCTCATTGTTCCAGCAGGACAGTACTGGGCTGGGAACAGGGCTCTCCTTTTCCAAACGTCCTCCCACTGTTAGACACTCGGGCACTGTCTGAGGCGTTTGTCACCACAGACATCTTGAGCGGGACCTTTCTTGTGTCTGGTTGGAATTCTTTTCTTGGAATCGCTTTCACCATGGATATCGACTGGGTCAGAGGTGTGAATATTTCTGTGCCCTGCTGCATTCCAGAGGGGCAGTGCCAGTTCCTGTTGCCAGGGACATGGCTTCTGTAGCAATAACCACAACCACTGTCTGCCAAGCCTTTTTCTCTTTTCAAAGCCCTGGCTCTGTGATGCCCAGAGTGCCCCTTTGAGGATAGGTGTTAGCTGAATCCCCATTTTGCAGTCTAGGGAAACTCAGAGAGGGTGAGCAGCTTGCCCGAAGGCACACAGCTGCCAGGGCAGAGTCAAGCCCAGGGCCTCAGACAGGATGGAGCCTGTCCCCTGCAGTGAGTCCACAGGAGGTAAGTGCCTCGATGTCTTCATAGGAGACTTGGGGAAACTGAGGCACTGCAGGTTAACCAGCCTGCCCAAGACTGTGGGGATGGAGTCTGAAACCAGGGATCTGATGGCAGGGTCTGTCCTCTTCACCCCCACCCACCCTGAGACCTGGGACCAGGCCTGGGCCTCATGACAGTGCTTGGCCTTAGGTGCCCTGGAGTTCCATTTCTGGGCCCTGATGCTATTGTAGCTGCCTTCCTGCTGACTACTCTCCTATCTCCCCACAGGGACTGGGAGCCTGGCCGCTGCAGTGGAGACGGCCTCGGGGCGCCAGGCCCTGGTGGTGGGCAAGCCCAGCCCCTACATGTTCGAGTGTATCACAGAGCACTTCAGCCTGGACCCCGCCCACATGCTCATGGTGGGGGACCGCCTGGAGACCGACATCCTCTTTGGCCACCGCTGCGGCATGACCACCGTGCTCACGCTCACGGGTGTGTCCCGCCTGGAGGAGGCCCAGGCCTACCTGGCAGCCGGCAAGCATGACCTTGTGCCCCATTACTATGTGGAGAGCATCGCGGACTTGATGGGGGGGCTGGAGGACTGAACCCGCCTGATCTGCAGCTGTAGCCACAGCCTCCCGACCCCCTGATCCCATAGATGGAAGTGATGGGTCATGAGTCTCGTTAAGCACTATGAGCTCCCTCGCCCCGGTTTTGGGGCCCTGGTGGAGCTGCCACGCAGGAAGGTGTGAAGACCTTTGTGCCCCCTCCCAGCAGTGGCTGAGCACTCTGCTGTTCCGGAAGCTGCCCCTGCGGCTTGGGGATTCACCCTGGCCTGACCCAGCCAGGTGGCCTTGTTTCCTCCCTTGTTCCCTCCCCTCCCTGAATATGGGTCTTGATGCCAACTGAAGATTTTCCCCTGCCCTGGGCCTTTGGTCCCCTCCCGTCCCTGGGAACTCCTGAGCCCTGCCTGCCCCTGGGTCCTGGCCTTTGGCTTGTGGGCCGATTGGAGGTCAAGGTAGCCACACAGTTATTGTCCTGAGTGGACCAGTCAAGGCTAAGTGGCAGTGGCTCACTGAGGCCAGATCTTGAGTGGACCAAATAGGAGCTAAATAACAATGACCCTTGCATGTCCTAGGTCCTGGGTGGACCCATCTGGCCTTCAAGTAATACCCACTGGTCTCTCAGATCCTAAAGAGAACAATTTCAGGAGTCCGAGTGACAGTGGCCTCTTGACAGTCCGTCCCACTAGACCAGCCAGGGTTGATTTCAGTCAATAAATAAGGGACTGGGTGTGGGGACCTCTTCTTCCCTGGAGATTGTGACCTCACTCACTCAGTGGCCCTGGGACTGCTGGGGCTCAGAGCCCTCCCTCCCTGATCCCATCCAGTGTTGGTGGCTGCAGCTCCGGAGGGGACTGTGATGTCCCTGTGTAGCCAGTGTTTGCTGCGCCACCTTGCCAGTCCCCATGCCCACTCCCAGCTATTTATTTGTTTGTTTATTTATTATTGTGTGCCAGTGACATGGGGGTTGGGGCTGGGCCTCTCCGCCACCTCCACCCACTATAACCAGTCCTCCGTACTTAATAAAGTGCGAGCGGGAGTGCACTGTGTCCCCAAGTCTGTGGCCAGGGCGGGGGAGCCCCTGCTGCGCCTGCTGTCCCCAGAACCAGCCACCTCAAGGCCTTCCCCAAGTGACAGTTCTGCTCGCTTTTCAGTATGCAGAGACATGGTGCCTCAGGTGTATTTCATACGTTGCTGGTCCTCACCTACCAATTTGCTTGGTCCTTCAGAAAATCCAGCAAGTTTCTCTTACTCATCCTGTTTTATGTGGTCTTATCAAAAGATACAGCAAATTTTTATTTTATTTTATTTGTTTATTTTTTGCTACAGGGGATCGAACTTGAGACCTTGCAGTTGCAAGGCAGTTGGTGGAACCACTGAGCTAAATCCCCGGTCCAATTTATTTCATTTTTAAAGGACATGGGCGCTGAGGACTGAGCTCAGTGGTAGCACACTTCCTAGCACGCACAAGCCCTTGGGTCCAAGCAAAGCAGCTCTGGTTTGCCAGGTGTCACACGTGGGTATTCCCAGCACTCAGACAACTAAGGCAGGACAATCACAAGTTAAGAGGCCGGGCCAGATTACACAGTGAGACCCTGTCTCAACACCCCCACCAAGGAGAAAGAATAATATAATGAGCCAGGCATAGTGGCACACCCCTGTAATCCCAGCAGTCAGGAGGCTGAGGCAGAAAGGTTGCCATGAGTTTGAGGCCAGCCTGGACTACAAAGTGAGACGTCTCAAAAAAACAAAAACAGACTGATACAGTGAACACTGACATCTTTACAAAGTTTCAGCAGTTAATGTTCGCACAGTTTGCTTAATAGTTCCTTATATATATACATACACGTGAACCATGTGAAAGCATGTAACAGAAGTTCATATAGTTTACCCTAGATCTTCAGTTTGTTTTGGGGTTTTGGGGGGGTACCAGGGATCAAACTCAGGTCCTTGTGCTTTCGAAGCAGGTGGCGAAACCACTGAGGTAAATCCCCAGCCCTAGATCTTCAGTTTGTATCTCAAAAACAGCCAGCGGGTTGCACAGCTACAATCCCTTACCCAAGAGCCAGGATCTTTCATGCTTCCATTGGCCACTGACTTGCCCTGCCATGTAAACCCTGAAGATCCAGGTTTATTATATGAAAACTTTCCTTTCTTTTTTTTTTGTTTTTGAGCTGTGCTGGGGATAGAACCCAGGACCTCACACATGCTAGGCAAGCGCTTGACCACTGAGCTGCTTCCCAGCCCTGTTATTCTGAGACAGGATGATACAGTGGTACCTTGGTTCAGGAACTTAATTCTTTCCATGATTCTGGTCACAAACCAAATTGGATGAGAACCAAATCAAATTCAGTGGTTAGGTTCAATGTTGACCTTATGCGGAAATTTGATTCGGTCTCGTCCAATTTAGTTTGCAACCAGAATGGTGGAAAGAATTAAGTTTGTGAACCGAGGTACCACTGTGCTAACTTGCCCAGGCTGGCCTTGAACTGAGTCCTCCTGCCTCAGCCTCCTGAGTAGCAGGGGATCACAGCATGCGGCACTCCGCCTCCCTATTTCCTTAATTTTATTTGTTGTTTTGGGGGGGGGGGGTTGGTACCAGGGATCAAACTTGGGACCTTACACTTGTGAGGCAGGCGGCGGCACCACTGAGCTAAATCCCCAGTTGGCTTTCCTTAATTTTAAAGCAATTTCTGCCAAGTTTTCCATTACTTGAAATCATAAACCTTCAAACACCTGCATCAGGCATAGCATAGAACACACGTAAAAGAAGAGCTTGGGCTGTAGTTCAGAGGTAGAGCACTTGGCTTGGTGTATTCAGAGCCCTAGGTTCATTCCCCAGGACAGCAAACAGCAACAACAAAAACGCCAAACTGTACCCCATCCTGCATTAAAGACATGTCCTTACAATGCTTTTTAAAATTGAAACAGGCCGGGCATGGTGGCACACATCTGTATTCCCAGTAGTCAGGAGGCTGAGACAGGAGGATCATGACAATTTTGAGGCTAGCCTGGGGTACATAGTGAGTTCAAGGCCAGCCTGAACTACATAGTGAGACTCTGTCTCAAAAATAAAATTGATGCCGGGGATTTAGCTCAGTGGTTTCGCCACCTGCTGTGCAAGTGCAAGGACCCGAGTTCGATCCCCAGTACCAAAAATAAAATAAAATAAAATTGAAACAATATTTGTACATCTGTAAGATACCTATTTTTTCATATTAAAAACTATGTATTTTATTTTCAAGCATAAAGTAACACCAAACTTTTCCCCTGCATAAGTTCTCATATAGAATTGAGTATATTGGAGGGCTGGGGATTTAGTTCAGTGGTTCCCTTGCCTGCCTTGCAAGCACAAGGTCCCAAGTTTGATCCCTGGTACCAGTGAGGTTTCTGATGACTGGAATCAAGAGGAGCCCTAAAGATAACAGGTTTTTGGTTTTGGTTGTTGTTTGTTTTACAGTGCTAGGAATTGAATTTAGGGCCTCACATATTAGGCAAGTGCTGTGTCATTTTTTGTTTTTGTTTTTGTTTTTTGAGGCAGGATCTCCTTATGTAGTAAGACTTGGCCTTGAGCTCACTATGTAGCTCAGGCTGGCCTCAGACTTAAACTCAGAACAGTCCTCCTGCCTCAGCCTCTTTTTTTTTTTTTTTTTTTTTTTGGTACTGGGGATCGAACTCAGGACCTTGTGCTTACGAGGCAGGTGGTGGAACCATTGAGCTAAAGTCCCCGCTTTTTTTTGAGACAGGGTCTCACTATGTATCCCAGGATGGCTCCAAATTTGCAGCAATCCTCCTGCCTCAGGCTCCCAAGAGCTAGAATTCTAGGCTAGACTAGTTTTTACAAATCTTTTAAATTTTATTAGTACATATTTGCAGTATTCATCACAGGGAGTTGGTACATATACATAACACATCTTAATTCCTTTTTAGTCCCTTTCCCCTTCCATCTTTTGGTCCTTTTCCCGTTTGCAAGAGATGTATCTTTCTGTTTCCTATTATCTATCTTATTTTTTGCTCTTTATTTACACTTTGAGTTTCTCATATAAGAGAAACCATGTAATATTTATGCTTGTGTATCTGATTTATTTCACTTAATATTATGGTCTCAAGATGCATTTGTTTTCCTATAAATGACTCAAATTTATCCTTCTTTATGGCAGAGTAGTATACCATCTGTATAAATACCACATTTTCATCTGTTTATAGGCTGCTTTCAAGCGTTAGCTTTTATACAGGCTGGGTGTGGTGGTGCACACCTGTAATCCTGGCGCTTGGGAGGCTGAGCCAGGAGGATCACTGTGAGTTCAAGGCTAGTTTGAGCTACATAGCAAGACCCTGTCTCAAAAAAAAAGGACTTAGGGCTGGGGATTTAGCTCAGTGAGTGGTTCTTCCACCTGCCTTGCAAGCACAAGGACCTGAGTTTGATCCCTGGTACCAAAAAAAAAAAAAAAGGACTTAGCTGTTATAAATTCTGCTGCTATAAGCCGGGGATTTAGCTTAGTGGTTTTGCTGCCCGCTGCGCAAATGCAAGGTCCCGGGTTCGATCCCCGGTACAAAAAAAAAGAAAAAAAAATTATGCTGCTATAAACATGGATATGCAGGTATCACTGTAATGTGATATCTTTTAACTCTTGGAGAAATACCCAGAAGGGGAATAGCTGAGTCAAATGGAACTTTTAGTTTTTTGAGGAACCTCCACACTGATTTCCATAGAGGTTGTACTAGTTTACATTTCCACCAACAATGTAGAAGAGTCCTCTGCCCCGGCCTCAACAGCATTTATTACTTGATTTCTTGATGATGGCCATTCTTTCTGGAGTAAGATGGAATTTCGGTGTTGTTTCAATTTGCGTTTCTCTAGTGGCCAAAGATGGTGAACATTTTTTCATATATTTATTGGCCACTTGTAGGAAACACTTTCAAAGTAAGAAAAACTCTCGCTAGGTATGGTGGCACATGCCCATAGTCAGCATGGGAGGCTAAGGCAGAAGGCTCACAAGTTTGAGGTCAGTCTTGACTACATAGTGAGAAAAAAAAAAAAGGAAAGGCCAGGGATTTAGCTCAGTGGTTCCGCTGCCTGCCTTGTAACCACAAGGACCTGAGTTCGATCCCTGGTACCAAAAAAAAAAAGGAAAGAAAAAAATGCAACCTACATAGTTTTCAAATGTAATGAAATTTTTATGGCTATCCTTGAGCACAGTAAACATTAATTTCAGCTTTGCAGTTTTAGTATTTTAGAGCAAACCCAGACTTTTCTTTGAGTCTCACATATTTTCTGAGCTCTTAAAAAGCTTAGCTTCCTGTGCGTCTATAATTAATTTCAAAATAAAGTGTTAAAAACATCTAAAAGGCTCAGCTTGAGCCTTGGAGAGCTAATGGATAGAGAGGTCTGGGTCCCACCCACAGCTTACGTGATAGGAGGGGCCGCTCCCCAGGGGAGGGCTGGGGGCTCTGACCTGAAGGTGGATGGACCCTGGCTGGGAGGCAAAGGGCAGAAAGCCCAAAGTGGGCGGAAGCTGCTGCAAAGGTGCAGGCTGAACCTCTTGGGCAACAGCAGAGAGGTGGGGATAGAGTAGCAAGATAAGTGAGAATTGCAGCACAGAGCAGTTAGAAGTGTCTGAAGTTTGGGGCTGTCCGGCCCAGGACCTTCCTACTCATCATGGACAGGAGGCTGCAGACAGCACTGAGGTTCACATGCTAGCCCTGCCTCCCCCTTCTTTGCTTGGCTCACAAATGAAAGGCCCAGCTCCCCCTGCACCCTCGGTCCAGTGACCCCCTGGGATGGTTTCTGCATCATTGAGTGGGGGAGCAGGTCAGGCAGAGTTATCTCTGAGACCTTCTCTGCTCTGACATCCAGGGGTGTGGATAGTACCTCCTCAGGCCTCCCATGAGCACCAGCTGCAGAGGCGTTGTTCATCCAGCCAGGGTGGGAGCCGGGCAGCACTGGCCTCCCCCAGCCTGGACAAGCAGGGCTTCTGAGTCAGCAACAGCCAAGGCCCACGCTGAGGGCAAAGAATTCAGGGCTATGAGCACTGTGAGCAGGAGTGAAGAGAATCCCAGAATCCCTGGGACAAGGATCTTGGCCCTGGGGGACACAGGAGGGAGACACATAGTCTCTCATGACCTCACACACCACACCTGTCACTCCAGGCAGCAGCAGGGCAATGAGTGACTCATCCCACCTTCCAGGCCAGAGACAGAGGCAAGGAAGCCAAGGGCCTTGCAGCCCCCAAATCAGGACCTGCCTCCAGGTCCCATGCTGGCTGCAGCTGCCCTTCTGGGTGAGACGCTCAACCCTGTGGGCAGATACCCAGCAGGGGTGATTTGGTGACACAGATAAGGTATGAAAGGAAGGTGCCAGGCACAGGGCCCAGAAGATAAGTGGGCACCACTACTAGGAGGCTCTGAGGCCTTGGTGGAGGGGTGCACTAGATACCTTTGTTCCGTTTTAGGGTGTGCTGAAATCTGGGAAGCTTTCTGCCCTAGCCTAAGCAAGAGGGGACTGTTGGGGACCAGTGGGAGGAGACAAATAGTTTAAAAGGGACTGCCACACCCCCCAAAAGTAAAAACAGCCTGGGAGAAGGGGAAACCTGATGTCCAAGCCTCATGTGATGGCACATGCCTGTAATTCCAGCACTCTGGGAGGTTGAGGCAGGAGGATTACAAGTTTGAGCCCAGCTGGGCAAGGTAGCCACATAGCAGAACCTTGTCTCAAAAGAAAAAAACAAGGGCCAGGGATTTAGCTCAGTGCTTCCACTGCCTGCCTCGAAAGTGCAAGGTCCTGAGTTCAATCCCTGGTACCAAAAAAAAAAAAAAGAAAAAAACAGGGTTTCGGGCCAACGCAAACACTCTGGGTTCCATCCCCACTACAGGAAAGGAGACAAAACCTGGAGTCCATGAAAACATTCATCACCTATTTAGTACCACAAATCTGAGTCCCACCCTGTGTAACCCAGGTATGTATGTACAGGAGAGCAAGATTTCACCTGTTGAGTTGCAGATGGGGAGACTGAGGCAGCAGGAACACAAGACACCTAGGATAGAGCAGGGTGTATAGCAGGGCCAGCGGCAGAACCAAGTCTCCAGCTGGGGCCAGGCAGGTGCTTGATGGGCACCTGTTCCCATGCCAGGGTGCCCTCTCCAGCATAGGCAGGAGACCCAGTGGAGGAGACTGCTGCACCTCTCCCCCTGGGCTGCCACTTGGGCCGGGCCAGGGAGGAATGGATGTGCAGCTCCTCTGAATTGCCTGGTCCTAATCCTGATCTAGCTGGGGTGGCCCCACAGGGCAGGGCAGGGTGGCAGAGCTGGGCTGGGCCCCACCCACACCTCCCCAGGCTTGAGGTTTTGAGGAGGCACCACAGGAAGAAGTGAAGCTGCTGTGGTTGGTTTCCCAGGCAGCCACTGGGGTGGGAGGGGGGGAAGGGGCTGCCTGGCGCCTGCAGCGCTCCCCTCTCATCCTATGCCAGGGTCTTCAGTCAGGGGAGGAGGGGCATGCAAGATGGAGACAGAGGAGAGCAGGGTGGGTTGGCTGGCCTGGCCCCAGATGTGACTCACTCGGGCCTGCGGCTTCTGCCTCTCTAGTGCTGGCGGTTTGAGAAGGCACACATGACAGCCTCCCCAGTGGCACCTCACTCGGCCTGGTTCCTGAGTGTGAAGGGAGCACTCCCCCAGCCACCCTCAACTCCTGCTACAGGGGTCCTCCCTGCAGCCCACATCTGGCCCCGGTACTCCCCTCAGATGATAAATGTCAAGCCCTTTCCCTGCTCCGGAGGTGCTTTAGGACCAAGGACTTAGCTCCCCTCTCTCCCTACATGCCCAGAGGCTCCCTGGTCCCACACCTGTGCCTTCTGTCTGAGCTTGGCCCAAGCTGCAACACCATCTCTTCTTTGCTGGTCCACGTTCTTCACATTCTGCAGCCTCCTTGCTGCCACTAAGCTAGGGCATGACCTCCCTTAGAGCGGTTGCTATGCTACTTTTTTTTTTTTAAACTAGAGATTGAACCCAGGGCATCTGTACTGAGCTGCATCTTTAGCTCCCACCCCTCTTTCTTTTATTTTTTATTGTGAAACAAGGTCTCACTAAATTGCCCAGGCTGAGCTCAAATTTATAATCCTCCTGCCTCAGCCTCCCTGAGTGCTGGGATTAGAGGCCTACACCACCATGCCCAGTTTATTTCTCCTTCTCCTCCTCCTCCTTCTTGTTCTTCTCCTTCTTCTCTCTCTCTCTCTCTCTCTCTCTCTCTCTCTCTCTCTCTCTCTCTCTCTCTCTTTCGTCAGAACCAGAAATTGAATTCAGGACTTTGCACTTGCCAGGCAGGCATGGCTCCACTGAGCTACATCCCTGGACCCCTTGTGCTACTTTTAAATTAGGTTCGTCATCAGATTCCTTGAGAGCAGGGACCAGGATGGGTACATCATCTCCGAATCCCCTGAGGCAGCCCGGGATCAGGCAAAGAGAATGTCTGTGGGACAGATGGGAAAGGAAGGACGGGCCTGACCTCAGAAAGAGAGAATTCGATGGGCCTGGACGGGGTGCACAGAGCCAGGACCTCAGTCCTCTTGGCGGGGCCCAATCTCGCCTCCTCCCAGGCCTGACCCTCTCAGACAGGCATAGGGCATCAGGGAGGGCTCTGAGAGTCCCCAGAAGGCCTGCAGGGGAGTGAAGCCAGGGACTCCAGCCGGGCCGGCCGCCTCTTGCCTGGCACCCTGCCCAGCCTTTCTTTAGCCCTAGCAAGCACAGCAGCACGAGCCTCAGCCGCAGTCCCTGCTTCCGGGGAAGGCCCGGGTGGGGCCCGGCCTTGTGGTAACGGGTCCTTAGACTTCTTTCTCCAGAGGCCCACGGCGAGCCACGCCCTGGTCCCCTCCAGGGAGCACCCTCTCCTACTCCCCTCTAATTCCTCAAAGACTCTGCACCCCCTCAGCTGTCCTCTGGGAACACCTCCACCCCCCAGCCCGGGACTCACCCTCCTGGCCCCAGGCCCCTTCCTGCCAACTCTGGCCCTAGCTCATCCTCAAACTATTTTCCACTGGCTTCCCCCAATCTCTGCCACCGCACAAATTTTTTGGTTTTTTTTTTGGTTTTTTTTTTAGGTTGGGGAGGATGGAGAATGGGAGGTGGAGCTTGGGTTCTGGGGCGTGGCTAGGTGAGAGGGAGGGTCTCGCCATTCTGATTGGTCACCTTTACTCCAAAACTGGCTTCAAAATTCCACTGCCTCCGCCTCCGGTGGCCCCCCAGCCCTGTCCTGAATTACAATTGGCTGAATTTCCAGAGGGCGGGACTTACTGGGTCTGGTCCAGTTAAAACGGTGGGAGCGGCTGGGGCCCATCTATCGGGTGGAGTCCTCAGACAGCTGGTGCAGCAGTCCCCGGACATCCTCTTGGCCTCAATCATGGCTTGTGTAAGTGTGGGGACCCCACCCCAAAGCCCAGGGAACAGGGCGGGAACAAATGGCCTGGGGAGAGAAGGACGGCACCGGGTTCTAGTCTTTGCTGTGTAGCATTGGACAAGTGCCTTTTCTCTCCTGATCCTCAGTGACCACATCTGCAAAATGGGGTCGGGGGGGCATGGCCCCTCAAAACTTTCTCTGGCTTAGGAATTTTCTGGACTCCTTCAGAGTCTAACAGAACAGTTATTTCTGCAAGGGCCGACATTCTGCAGTTCCGCAGCTGTCTGAGAAGTGGGAGTGGGAAGGGTGTGGCCAATAGGAGGGGGGTTCTTTGGCCCAGGCCACTGTCCTTTCCCCTCCTCCATGCCAGAGAGCCTCCGGTCCCCTCCCCCCTGCAGCTGTCTTCACTCTCAGGGCCAGGGCCAAGTCACTCTCTGCTCCAAAGGGCTCCAAGAGGTCGCTGGGGCTGGGGACGGATGGGCTACCCGGGAGAGGCTGCCTAGGTCAGGGGTGGAGGGTGGTTCCTGTGGGACCTGGGGGCGGGCGGGGGGGAGTCTCCTGCAGGCCCCCAGGGAAAGGGTTCAAGTTTCTTGCAGAAGGAACCATGCACACCAGTTAACTCCCGCCCAACCTCGAAGGCCGGGGGTGATGGCAGTGCAGTGTGCCAGTCCTGCTATCTTGTTAATCCTGAGCCACCCTGGCCCAGCCCTGACCTCTGGCTACTCTCCCTTGTGCAGAAGGACCTGGCTGTGTCCCTCAGAGCGTCCCCTCCAGCCCCTGTGCCTATCTGCAGAGAGGGCTTGAAGGGGATGGGTGAGGTCGAGGAGTCCCAGGCCACTTATAGAGCAGGAAAGGGGCAGCCCCTCCGCTCAGCATGACCTGGGGCAAGTGGCTGCACGTTCCTACCAGGTCTTCTTTATCAGCAATAGGCGGCCATGGTGCACTGCACCCCGCCTCCCAAGCCATTCCGAGTCTGAATCCCCAAGGGGATGGGCAAACAGTCCTGGACTGGAGCTGGACTCCTAGAACAGCGCTCCTGTTTCACACTGAAACAGACCCTGCTGGGAACAGGAACTTTCCCAGGGCCGCCGGGATAATCAAAGGATAGATCTTTCACCCAGTCCTGTCCCCAGCTCACCTCCTGTCTGGTCTGAGGAGCCAGGGTTCGAACCACCCCAGGACACCTCAGGCCGAGGTGGCCACGTCCTCCTAACCCAGCTGGGCGGGCGGGTCTCGTCTGCACAGGGTCTGGTCGCCAGCAACCTGAACCTCAAGCCTGGGGAGTGCCTCCGAGTGCGGGGCGAGGTGGCCCCCGACGCCAAGAGGTGAGGGCCGTGTGGCAGGGGTGGGGCTCGGGGCGGGGTGGAGGGCTGGAGAGCGCTTGACCGTCAAACCCGCCCCTCGCCGCGGGGAAGGGGGTTAATGGCCAGCTGCCGTTGCTGCGTTTTCTGGGTGAGTCACTTCCTGCGCTGGCCCTGGCGCCCCCACCATTGTCACCCCCTCCATCCCTGCTGGAGCTTCTTAAACTGAACCAGCTGGGGCCAGCTGTCCACCTTGGCCTGGCCCGCCCCTTCCGGCTGGGGGCGGGGCCAAATCTGGGGTGGGGGAGAGGGCGAGAGAGGGGCGTGGCCCTGGCCTCCCCGTGAAATCCCAGTCCGCTCCTGTTCATCATTCATTCAGCTGGCCGCCATGTGACCTTAGATGAGTCAGCCAACTTCACCGAGCTTCAGTTTCTTAATAAGCGGAGTTGTTATACGGAGGAAGTGAGAGGTGGTTGGGTCATGAGGATGATGATGATCCGCGAGTCATTACCAAAGGGTCATTACCATTACTCTCATTTTCTTACAAACCCTCTGAGGTAGCCATTGCTAAAAGCTCCGCTCCACAAATTTAATATTATTTTGCATTCATTTGTCCCACGATGACTAAGCCACTACTGCGTGTCCGTCTGGGCACCAGGGATTCAGAAATGTACAGGACAGGACACAGCCAGGCATACTGGCACACGCCTGTAATCCCAGCACTCAGTAGGCTGAGGCAGGAGGATGCCTCAAGTTCATCTCAAGAACGTCTCAAGTTCAAGGCCAACCTGGGCTACATAGTGATTCAAGGTCAGACTGAAACACATAGCAAGATCTGGTCTCAAAAAACAAAACAAAACAAGCCAGACAGAACACTTATACTTACAGAGGTCACCATCTGGAGGGAGTCCCTGACTTTGATCAAAGGGGCTAGGACACAAACTAATATCTACGACACAAGACCCTTCAACATCCTTCCTATGCAGCCCTCATTGTACAGGTGGGGAAACTGAGGCCCAGAGAGGGTCAGGGACTAGCTCAGGTCACACAGCAAGGAGGTGGCAGGGCTGGAACTAGAATCCAGGCTTCTGGTCACCTGTTAATGAGTGTCTCTGCAAGGTCCACTCCACGCACGGTGTCCTGCGTGGCAGACAGGTCCGCTGGGGGCTGGAGCTGGCTGAAACGGCTTCAAGCCCTCCTGTCCCTCCTAGTTTCGTGCTGAACCTGGGCAAAGACAACAACCACCTGTGCCTGCACTTCAACCCTCGTTTCAACGCGCACGGGGATACCAACACCATCGTTTGCAACAGCAAGGACGGCGGGGCCTGGGGGGCGGAGCATCGGGAGCCTGCCTTCCCCTTCCAGCCCGGGAGCGTGGCGGAGGTGGGCGGGGCGCGGGGCGCGGGGCGCGGGGCACTGGGGACTGGGAGTGGAGGTGGGCGGGCCCGGGATGGCATGGCCGTCAGTGGTGGAGCTACGTTTCCTTGCTGGAGACTTCCCCACCACCCCCTACCCCTCAGGGTGTGATCACGTGAGTGTCCCCCCCTGTCCGAACCGCCCCTGACCCCGGGTGCTGCCAGGGCCCCATGAGGAAGGGCCCCGGCTCACTGTCCTCTCCACCCCCCAGATCTGCGTCTCCTTTGACCAGACCGACCTGACCATCAAGCTGCCGGATGGACACGAATTCAAGTTCCCCAACCGTCTCAACCTGGAGGCCATCAACTACTTGGCAGCTGATGGCGACTTCAAGATCAAGTGCGTGGCCTTTGAGTGAAGCCAGCCAGCCCATGGCCCCCATTAAAGGCAGCTGCCTCTGCTCCCCCTGAACCAGCCTCCTGTGTATGTCTGTGTGTGAACCGGTCCCCTGGCCCAGCCCCTTCCATCCCTCCAGCTCACTTCCTCCAGGAGTGCTCTCCGAGATCTTCCCAACCAGGGATGTGGTAGAGTACTGAGGACCACTGAACAAGAACCAGTTCCTGCCTTTTTTTTTTTCTTGCAGTGTTAGGGAATGAATTCACAGAGGGCCACTACTTTTTCTTTTTTATTCATTAAGTTTATTGGTACATTTTAGGTGTACAATATGATGACATTCATCATTGGGAACTTGTACCTTTACATGATATATCTTGCTTCTTATTTTTTCCCCATTCCCCTGCCTTCCCTTTAACCCCTCCACCCCTCCCTATTTACAAAGACTTTGTTTCCATTTTTCCTTTTCTCATATTTTTTCCTTTCCCTTCTTTCCTTTCCCCTACTCTTCCCACTTGCCCTTCCCCTTTAGACCTTTTCTTCCTGTTTCACATTATCTATTATACTTTTTTTCTTTTTTTGGTACCTGGGATCAAACTCTGATCCTTGTGCTTGCTCAGCAGGCAGTGAAACCACTGAGCTAAATCCCCGGCCCATCAATGATAGATTTTAATCCTTATTTACACTTTCAGTTTCTCACACCAGAGAAACTATTCGGTATTTATACATGTGTGTCCTATTTATTTCACTTAAGAGTATGGCCTCTTGGTGGTTCTGGCACCTGCCTCGAAAGCGCAAGGTCCTGAGTTTGATCCCCAGTGCCAAAAAAAAAAAAAAGAGTATGGCCTCAATGTGCATCCATTTAGCTATATGGCCATTACTTTCTTTTGTTTTGGGTTTTGGTTTTTTTTGGTACAGAGGATTGATCTCGGGACCTTGTGCTTTTGAGGCAGGGGGCAGCACCACTGAGCTAAATCCCTGACTCACCAATGCAGCTACTTCTTACGGAAAAATTTAAAAAGATCTGGAGTCAGACAAGGGGCTTCCATCTGTGTGCCCTTGTGTGTGTTAAGTGACCTCTCAAAAGCCTCAGTTCCTTATTATACAAGGGGAATACAGCCTATGCTAGGGTTTTTCGGAGATTAAATGAGATGTTGCCAGGGATGGTGATACATGCCTATAATCCCAGCACTCAGGAGACTGAGGCAGGAGGATCATGAGTTTGAAGCCAGCCTGGGCTACAGAGTGAGTTCAAGACCAGCCTGGAAAACATAGCAAGACCCTGTCTTAAAACAAAAAAGAAATGTTACATGAAAGAGGCCAAGTTCAATGCCTGTCACATGGTAAATGTTCAGGGGATGGATAATGGTTTTCCCACTACCTTTTTTTTTTTTTGGTACTGGGGATCAAACTCGGGACCTTGCGCTTTCAAGGCATGTGGTGGAACCACTAAGCTAAATCCCCAGCCCTCCCACTACCTTTTTTTTTTTTGGTACCGGGGATTGAACTTGGGTCCTTGTGCTTGCGCAGCAGGCGGCGAAACCATTGAGCTAAATCCCCAGCCCGTCTTCCACTACCTTTTGAGATGTCCATTTCTCCAATGTGAAGGGGAGGAAATGGGTTCTACATGACATAATGAGTCCGAATGTCAGATGTGGTGGTGCACACCTGTAATCCTAACACTTTAGGAGGCTGAGGCAGGAGAATTGCAAGTTTGAACCCGGTCTGAGCAATTTAGCCATTTATTGAAAACCTGTCTTGGAAGAAAAATCAAAAGGGGCTGGGGATGTAGTTCTGCGATGGTCCTGGGTGCAATCCCCAGTACGGGGGGGGGGGGGGGGCGGGGGCGGGGAAGTCAAAACATTCCGGAGCCAGCTAACCCTGAGAGGAGCCCCCTCAGGTCCCTAGCTTCGTGGCTGCAGGTCATTTACCCCCTTTTCTGGACTCTTAAGTGCGACCAGGAGGCTGGTCTGAAAGCTGCAGACTCTGTGGTCCCCTCACCTGAACAGTGGGTACACAGGAGTGGGTGACAGGCCTGGCGCCCCACTGCCAGCCCTATGAGGAGGCCAAAGAGGGTGGAGTGCACACGCTGAAGGAGGTCCCATGAGCCACACCCCACCCTCTGGGGCTCCCTGGCACCGCCCAGAAAGCAACGGTTTTAGCAGCCTGGCTGCAGAGGGCGCTCTCTGCTGGACATCAAAGGAAGTGTTTCTAGGGCTTTCTCTCCGCTCTGTTTACCCACACTGATTCCCCCTAGGCTGGCTGAGCACCCACTATACTCCAGGCCTGGACTACAGGACACATGGCTCTACGCAGGAAGGAGAAGGCCACTATTAAATCCCAGCTCAATTCCTGGGTGTATTTGGGCCAACATCTCTGAGCTTCAGTTTCCTGTCAAACTGAGTCAATACAGTAACAGTATCTACCCCGTGGAGTTGTGAGGATGAACCCAGGTAAAGTGTAGAAAGGCATGGCAGGGCCGGGGATTTAGCTCAGTGGTTTCGCTGGTGGCTGCACAAGCGCAAGGACCCGAGTTTGATCCCTGGTACCAAAAACAAAAAAGAAAGGCATGGTGTCCAGAAACTGGCAGAGGCTCTGTGTCCCGACCCGCGGGTAAGTCAACGGAGACCCTAGAGGGGGAGTGAGAATGGAGGGACAAGAGACACAAGAGATGGACACAAGACAGGCTTCTGATCGAGTCTCGTTTATTGCCGGGCTAGCTAGAGTTTATATAGGGAAGGGATGGGGGGAGGGAACGAGGAGAGTCATTGGCGAATCACTAGGCAGAGGGCGGGAGGATCCTACTTTTGAAAGCGGGAAACAGAAACTTAAACTTAGGCGAGAAACTCAAATTTAGGCGGGAAGCGGGAAACAGAAACTTAACTCAGGCGGTTTGATACATGATTGCCCGGTGGGCTAGTTTCCCACAGGTCCTCCCTTTTTTATTTATTTTAAAAAGAGGGGACCAGGGATCCTTCCCTGAGGGGGCTGTGCCTGTCTTAGGTCAGAAGAACATACGTGCCCATTTACACGCCTTACCCGTCATGGGTTGACCAGATAATCAATGATCTGGCACCTGTCTTAGGTGGCGCATAGGGGCTCCCCCCTGGGACACGTCTCTTCAGTTGCCCGTCATTGGCTATCCAGCCCAGCTCACCAGGGCTGGAGAGGGGGAAGGGGCCCACCGGTATGTGAGGGCTCCGTTAGACCTCCAGATAGGTTCCCTGGTCGGCCATTTCCAGCTTATGGTAATGGACCTGAATGGGCTCCATTTTTATGGCTTCAATCTGTGACTTTAAGAACGCCATGAGTTTTTTAAACAATACAGGTCCCAGAGATAGTAAGATCAATAAGCCAAGCAGGGGTCCTAACAGGGGAAGGAGATAGGGGAGGAATCCATTCAGTCCACTCCAGAAGGGGTTTTCAAAGAGCTCCCTTCGTCTCTTTACTAGGTCTTCTTGGAGTTCTTTGATTTTATCTCGGACAATTCCAGACTTGTTGGCATAGAAGCAACAGCGTTCTTGTAGGGCCAAGCAAATCCCTCCTTGTTCAGCGGTAAGCAGATCCAGGCCCCTCCTATTTTGAAGGACCACCTCTGCCAGAGAATCGATCTGATCCTGGATATCTGTGATGGTGCCAGAAAGAGCTTGGACATCATCAATCAACTGATTAGACAACTTAGCATAGGAGTGTAACGCAACCCCCATTCCTGCTGAGCCAGTGGCCAGGGCGCCAGAAACTCCCAACCCCACGAGCAAGGGGACCAGCAAGACTGCCCTCTTATGTCGCCCTGCAATATACTCGAGGCTGGGCAAGGGCACAGGCTCATCCCCAGGGATGAGGGAAATGTCTGGGAGGACGACTGCCAGCACGCATAGCCTGGTCCAATTGGTAGGCAAGGAGGTGAAGGCCAGGCTCCCACCGCAGACGAGTACGCAGACGAGTACGTGGCCAGGAGCGGGGCAGAGAGCAGCAGAATGATTGGTCACTAGGGAGCAGGTAGAAAAAGTTTGAAACCCAACATCTATATCATAGCTATTGTTTTGAGCCAGGCCCTGATAACATTGAGAGGTATTAAACTGTACCGGCTGGACCCTAAAGGGCAGGGAGAGGCTGCAATTATTTCCTAGGGCAGCGGAGGAATTGGTTACAGGTAAAGCGATGGGCATGGGCACCCCAAGGGTCATACATAGCCAGCACTCTTGGGCGAATTTTGGGTTGGAAAGGTTAAGTGTTTGGAATGTGGCTTCTAGGATGGTAGTAGTTTGGGTGTCGAGATCTATACCTCGAGACTTGGGCAAAGCTAAAGGATGGTAACGAACGGGGGGTTACATGTGTTCGATAATTTCCACCATCCGTTCCTGTACCTCCTGTTCCCTCAACCTATCTGAGGGCCCACCACCGTCGGATATGTGGAGTGGGGCCTGTGGTGGCCAGCAGATCGACTTACCGGTCTGGCCGGTGGGGCAGCTGGCTTGCCCATACTTGTTGACCCCATGAACACTATTGGGGTCATACTCCCCCCCAACGGAGCCAGAGTATTCACTCTGTTGGGTGGCAGTTAGGTAAGTCTTGTCATTTTGACCTGTACATTGTTGTGCCTCTTTGTAGCACGTAGAGTGCATCTCCGAGGTGTAATGACACTCTGAAGGGCATGGTCCTGGCTTGCCATTAATTACCGGTATGATTTTGGGTTTCTGAACACACTTCCAGCCCTGTTTTACCCCCCCAGTGTTGGAACTCTCGGCTGTCAGATACGCTATCTTGTCTCCGCAGTCGGTCTGGCGAGTGTAGACCGGGGGGATCGCTTGGGGGCGACCACCCTTGCAGTCGCAGGGGGACCCATATAGCACTATGAGCAGTTTTTCTGGATCAGCTGGACCTCCCATTCCGCCCTCTGCTGTCGGTGTCAGGGCTAGCAGCATCCCATGTAGCAGGATTAGGGATATCATCTTCCGCATCTGAAAGCAAGATCATTGTCTCAGGGAGGACTTTCTTCCCTAGAGGATATTAGATTATCAGTGTTGTCAATATGTTTATCTACTTGTTTTACCAGACGTTTCAGAAGCCACCTGGCTGACTTCATTTCCTTAGAGTAAATACACACTGATCCTCGGCCCCAGATAAGCACGGGGTCAGGTCCGTGCCATGAGTTGTTCAGGGGGTCTTTCCACATAACAGAGGCAAAGTGCTTCTGTGTCTCTGTTTGTCAGAAACGATTAGCCGCTGATAATCCTTTGGCATCCAAATTTTAAAAATTAAGAATGAATAGTGCATGTGATATTAGATTTCTGGGTGACCCCTTGATAGGGTACCATTCCCCCTTTTTTATTTTATCTAAAGTAATTTTGAGTGTGAGGTTGGCTCTCTCTATAATGCCTTGGCCTTGTGGGTTATATGGGATACCTGTCACGTGTGTTATGTGTAACTGTTTGCAAAACTTAGAGAAGCTAGAGCTGGTATAGCCTGGACCATTGTCTGTTTTAATTTGTTGTGGGCATCCAAGTACTGAAAAGGTAGTTAGAAGGTGGGCAATCACATTTTTAGTAGCCTCCTCGGTTTGTAGGGTGGCAAATATAAATCCACTATATATATCAATGGTGACATGTATATATTTAAGATTTCCAAATTCAGGGCAGTGTGTGACGTCCATTTGTCATAGGGCATTTGGAATTAAGCCACGAGGATTAACTCCCAAATGAGGTGTGGGGAGATGGAGGGTGCACGTAGGGCATGCCTTAACAATTTGTCTAGCTTGTTCTCTAGTAATTTTGTACATGAGGCGAAGCGTGTGGGCACTCAGATGATGTAAGTGGTGTGTTTTTTGAGCCTGGTCAATCTGAGCGGGGGGCATCAATGTTTAGCAAGCAGGAGCAGACTTGCGGCCGTGTGGCCAGGTCTGCTAACCGGTTGCCTTCTGTAAGTGGGCCAGGTAGGTTAGAGTGGGCACGAAGGTGTCCAATAAAAAAAGGCTTGGATCTTTCTCTGATTAGATCTTGTAATTGAATAAAAAGACCACCAGTTTGAGAGGCGTGTTTTATCAATCCACATGTCTCTAATAGGGGAACAGGTTGAGCAATATAAGCACTGTCAGTAAAGAGACTAAAGGCTTGTTTAGGGAATGTAGAAAAGACCGCTATGACTGCGTGTAGCTCAGTTGGAATTGGACAGTGTTATTGTCCCACACATAGGCAGCTATCCCGGTGGAAGAACCATCTGTAAAGACTAATAGGGCTTCTGTTAGAGGAGAGCAGGAAGTGATCTTTGGGAAAATGAACTCATGTCTATTGGCAAAGTCAATAAGTTTGTTTGGAGGATAGTGATTGTCTATCAAGCCCGTATAAGAAGCGAGAGCAATTGGCCAGGAGTCAGTAGTCTGTATAAGCCAATCAATTTGATCTTTAGGGTAGGGTTGGATAATAATATCAGGTTCTTTTCCAAAATACATTTTTCCATGGTCTCTGCCTAGGATAATCAGGTCTGCAACTGTAATACAGTAGGGATAGAGGACCCGTTTAGGGGAAACCAGGAGATGAACCCACATAAGGGGTGTGGTTTGCCAGAAAACAGCAGTGGGAGAGAGAGAGGTTTTGCAGATAACATACTGTAAAGGAGAGTTATAATCTATAAAGGTAATTGTTTGGTTTTGGATGGCTTGTTCTACCGCTCTAATGGCTTTACGCCCCTCAGCGGTGAGCTCCCGAGGTGAAGTGGGGTGGCTATTTCCTTGTAGGGTATCACAGAGAGGTTTTAGGTCATGTTTAGTAAGTTTTAAATATGGCATGAGCCAATTTTTATCTCCGAGCAATTTCTGGAAGTCATTTAGGGTTTTAAGATTGTCTAGCTGTAAAGTGAGCTTTTGAGAGGAAATGTTAGGTCCCTTCATCTGAAATCCGAGGTAAGTATAGGAGTCTCTCAGCTGAACCTTATCGGGGCAATTTGGAGGCCACGAGACTCAAGGGCCTGTCGGAGATCAGCATAACAGGCTAAAACCTCACTTCCTTGTTGTCCCGCCACCAGGACATCATCCATATAATGGACAATGTACATCTGAGGCCAGTTATCTCATGTGGATTGGAGAGCTGCGGCCACAAATGACTGGCATAGGGTGGGACTATTGGCCATGCCTTGGGGCAGTACTAGCCATTGGAATCTTAGCATGGGAGCTCGAAAATTGACTGAGGGGAGGCTAAAGGCAAAGCGCTTTTGGTCGTCAGGGTGCAGGGGGATGGTAAAAAAACAATCCTTTAGATCAATGATAACCTTATAATAGCCAAGGGGAATGGCCGCCGGCGAGGGCAGGCCAGGCTAGGCTGCAAAGCTCCCAGGAGGATCCTAGTTTTATTGACCGCCCTTAGGTCTTGTAAGAGTCTCCATTTTCCCGATTTTTTCCGGATCACAAAAATGGGTGTATTCCATGGGGAGGTACTGGGGATGATGTGACCCGCTTGAAGCTGTTCCTGCACCAGCTGTTTAGCGGCACCCAGCTTTTCCTGAGATAGGGGCCATTGATCGACCCACACCGGATCATCTGAAAGCCAGGTGATCTTTTCAGCGTGGTGTGCAGGAGCATCACTGGCCCCTATGGAAAATGGCCTAAACCTGCTCGAGAGGACCGAGGAGTCGGCTCGATAGGCTGTACAATGCCTGTGGAGTTTTTACCCAACCCCTTTCCAGGGATATACCCATTTTTAAACATTTGCATGGTAACGACCTCATTAGGGCTGGAGATAATCATTCCCATTTGTGATAACAAGTCTGCCCCAAAGGTTGAGAGGCAACCCAGGGATCACGAAGGGCTGGATGGTACTGTGATGCCCTTCTTGATCTGTCCAGGTCAGTAGCTTAGAGCTTTGCCGGGGGATTTGGCTTTGGCCTATGCCTTTGAGGTGAGTGAGGGTATCCTCCAGAGGCCATGTTTGAGGCCAATCTTCCTCTTTAATGATGGTGACATCTGCCCCCGTGTCAACCAGTCCTGAAAACTGTCTCTTATCTAGCCATAAGGTCATAAGGGGCTTCTGGTTGGAAATTACCTCTGACCAGTAAACATCGGAGGACCCAAACCCTGAGTTGCCCCGGTTGTTAGGGAGGGCTTTGTTGGAGGTAGGGAGGAGAGGAAGGAGCAACAATTGAGCAAATCTTTGGCCTGACGGAATGGTGTTAATAGTTTTGGGGGAGGAGATCATAACTTTAATTTCTCCCGAATAGTCACTATCAATCACCCCGGGATACACCAGCAGTCCTCTCATGGTACCACTGCTCCTACCTATTATCAATCCAAAGGTATTTTTTGGTAAGGGTCTGAAGACACCGGTTGGAAGGGCCTGAACTCCCATCTCTGGGGTTAATACTGTGTGGGCGGTGGAACTGAGGTCCAATCCGGCGCTTCCTGTTGTGGCTCTGAGGAGGTCTGAAATGGATTGTTGTTTGCCGGAGGCAAGCTGGTTGCCCCATACACTTGTTTGGTTTTGGGGGCCTGGGGCTGGCCCCCCCTCCCGTTTCCCTGATATGGAGGATGGGACGACGGGAGGGGCTGGCCATGAGCGTCTGTTTTGAATCTACACTCATTGGCCCAATGATTTCCTCTCTTGCATCTAGGGCAAGGCCCCGGAACAGGCCTTTTAGACAACACTGCCTTTCCGGATGTACACTCCTTAGCGAAGTGACCGGCCTCCCCACAGTTAAAGCATTTATTTTTATTCTGTTGAGACAGGAACTGTCTAACGGTGTAACCTTGCACGGCCGCAGCCATGGCGAGCCCCTGTTGGTAAGCCGCCCCAATTTCTGAACAGAGGCGGATGTAGCCAGAAAGATCTGTCTTTTTCTTATAAGGGCGAATGGCTGCCTGACATGCGGCGTTGGCGTTTTCAAAGGCAAGTTGCTTAACAAAATCGGTCCCCGTCTCTGCACCGTCAAAAATCCTGCCTGCCGCTGTGAGGAGACGATGAACAAAATCAGCAAACGGTTCATCGGGCCCCTGTCTGATGTTAGTGAGGGAGGCACTCATGTCTCCTTTGGTAAGAATTTTTTTCCAGGCCCTAGTGGCCGCAGTTTGAATCTGGGCATATAACCCTGCATCGTATTGCATCTGATTATCACTGGAGGCATAGGTGCCTTCCCCCCAAAGCATGTCAAGTATCCAGCCATTTCCTGCTTGTGCATTGCGCCTAGCGGTGTCCCGGCAATTTTCAGCATATTCAGATTTCCATAACAAATAGTCCCCTCCGGACAAGGTGGCTCGGGCCAGCGTTTGCCAATCGGCTGGTGTAAGCCAGTTTTCTGCCACTGACTCCAAAATGGCCATAGTGTAGGGTGCAGTTGCCCCATACTGAGCGGCGGCTGTTTTGAGCTCCTTTATGATCTTAAAATCGAAACCACCGTGATGTCTCCACATCTGCCCTTGTGGGTCAGTGGTCTCGGTTACCGGGAAAGCCTCTAGGTCTACAGGCATTGGAGATTTGCCTGGTTTGGGTATGGCCTTAGGGGCCGCCCCTCTAAGGGGGGGGCTGAAGACTAGGCCTGTCCTTTTTACTGACATCTTTTTGTACCTTGCCTGTTTTTAACTCTTCAAGTTGGGTAATAAGTTCCTGGTGTTCTTTTTCTAGTCTTATCTGTTCTTTTAGAGATTGTATCTTATCCTGGAGTTCTCTTTGGGGATCTACTGCGGGGCAGACAAGAGGGGGAGCACTGGGCTCCCCGGTTTTTGCGGAATAAGGAGGTGGTTGCTGGGCAACGGGTGGCCGGTCTGGATTGTTATACCGAGCGGCCTCCTCATCAAGGTCTGCCCAATCTTTGTCTCCCAGCTCATCTGAGAAAAAGGAAGTCGACTTAAACTCTCTGAGTGAAGGATAAAGCCTCTTTTGTTTAGCTCGGGCCCCGGAGGGTGGACCGCTCGCCTTCAAGGAAGTGGAGGTCCCAGTCTCCTTTTGGGGCCTTTTGTCCTCTATCTGAGGAACATTCGAATCGTCCTCACTGTCAAAGGACATCAAGTCTTCTCCCTCTTTTTGATCCGTCACTCCGCCCTGTACTTCCCCTTTTTCATCCGCCATTTCACCCTGTGCTTTTGTTCCAGCTTGACTGAATTTCCCTTTTTGTTTTAACACCTCTTCGCCTGCCTCAATAGCACCCGCCACGATGGGATCTCTTTGTTTTTGGGATATGATTTCACCTATTAAGTTCCAGAAGGAAAATGCGGTAATGGGGACCTTTTCGGGCCCAAAGGTGTTGTAGTAATTTTTAAGAGCGTCTCCTACTCTTTTTCATCGTTTTTCATCTATAGTCCCCTCGATAGGAAACCAAGGACAAACATCTCTAATATAATCAAAATATTTTAACAATTGTTTCACAGTCACCTTTACCCCTCGTGCCTTTAAAGCCTTTTTGAGACCTTCTACAAACAACTCATGCTGGCTGATTTCTTGTCCCATATTCGCTGTTCCACTTACCGAGGTTCAGAAGAGACGGCAGGTTCCCGTCAACTCTCGTCCTCTTTCGTTTTCTTTTTCTTTTCGCCGGCTCTCCGAACAGCGTTTTTCACTGGATCCCCCGTGCTCGGGCCCCACGTTGGGTGCCAGTTGTCCCGACCCGCGGGTAAGTCAACGGAGACCCTAGAGGGGGAGTGAGAATGGAGGGACAAGAGACACAAGAGACGGACACAAGACAGGCTTCTGATCGAGTCTCGTTTATTGCCGGGCTAGCTAGAGTTTATATAGGGAAGGGATGGGGGGCGGGAACGAGGAGAGTCATTGGCGAATCGCTAGGCAGAGGGCGGGAGGATCCTACTTTTGAAATCGGGAAACAGAAACTTAAACTTAGGCGAGAAACTTTACTCAGGTACGTTACTCAGGTGGGAAGTTCAAACTTAACCTAGGCGGGAAACTCAAATTTAGGCCGGAAGCGGAAAACAGAAACTTAACTCAGGCGGTTTGATACATGATTGCCCGGTGGGCTAGTTTCCCACAGCTCTGTAATGTTGGTTCTCTTCACTTTTTTTTTTTTGAGACAGGGTCTCGCTATGTAGTTCAGACTGTCCTTGAGCTCACTATATAGCTTGGGCTGGCCTCAAACTCACATTGCTCCTCCTGCCTCAGCCTCCCAAGTGCTGGGATTACTGGTGTGTACCACCATGCCCAGCTTTTGTGATTCTTTTCGTTCATTAGCTTCATTATTTCTGTTTTTTTAGTTTTTTTGGGGGGGGGGTTGGTACCGGGGATTGAACTCGGGACCTTGTGCTTGCAAGGAAGGCACTGGAACCACTGACCTAAACCCCCACCCCAAGCTTCATTATTTCTATTCAGAGAATGGGCCATCTTTTGCTGTACCTGGCACACAGTAGATGCTCATTAAATTAAGAAACATCTTCTTTCCTTGGGCCTAGGGGCCCTGAGATGCCCTGGGAAAGGTCTGGAGCAGCAGCAGGCCCAGGTGGCAGCCTCCAAGCTGCTTAGGAGTGGGCCTGGGCCTCCCTGAGCCCTGCTAGGCCACAGTTAAGGCTGGACAGACTAAGCGCCCGCCCTGCGGCACTCCCCGGCTGTGGTCTGGTGCCAGGCTTGCCTCCTTGCTTGTCCCGTCTCTGTGCCATACCAGAAGCCCTGGGAGGGCACAGCCACACTGTGTAGATGGCAAAGTCAGGGGAGTGGCTTTGATCCCACTCGCTGAGAAGGTTCAGTCAAATCCATGTCCTTCTCTGAGCCTCAGAGTCCTCATCCATAAACAGCAGGCTGTGGGGGTTTTGTGGGGAGGCTCTGGAAACATCTTTGGCACAGAAAGGTCTCCAAATGAATGATGGGTAGAGAGAGAAGGGGCCCAAGAAGGAGCAGGCAAGAGAAGCAGGTTTCTAGCTTGGTATGGACTATAAAGCAAGACCCTGTCTCAAGAAAAAAAATCGAGAGACAGACAGACAGACAGACAGACAGACAGACAGGTTTCTGGTTTATCCAGCCCAGCACCAGAGCCTTCGACTTTTTATCTGCTGTCATCTGGGTGGGAACTGGAGCCTGGTGCTCAGGAGGCAGCCCAGCTGCAGAAGGTGGCTCTCTGAGAGCCTTCAGGTGGCATCACAGCAGCCAGGGCAATGCCTCTGCCCAGAGGGAAGGTGCCAAGGTAGCCGCCAGGAGGCAGAAGTGGCTGGACAGAGGGACAGCTGCCTAGCACCCTGAACCCTGGGCCCTGGTGGCTGGGAAGCAGAACCTATGACCACACAGCTGAAGTGTGCACAGTATTCAAATCCAGGCAGTGTGGCTTGTTTTTGGAGATGCCAACGATTGATATCAGAGCCAAATAAGGGCCAATGTCTCTTCTTTTTTTGGTACCAGGGATCAAACTCAGGACCTTGAGCTTTTGAGGCAGGCGACAGAACCACTGAGCTAAATCCCCAGCCCCCAGGACCATTTGACCATTCACAAATAACTCTACACTTGATCTTAGCCAAAAGGCCGAGAAGCGATCACAAATAACTCTATATTGACCACCTACTCGTGCCAGACCCAATCTTAGGCGATGGGGCCTAGGAGCCCATCTGGGAGAGAAGCTAGGCACTGGGAGTTACTCAGAGGGCGGGAACCAAAACAATACACGTGGAAGGGAAGAAACAAGCTGGGCGGCCCCTTTAAAAGGCGGGGCCTGGCAAGCGGAACTGTGAGGCAAAGCTAAGAGGTGCACCCGGAAGCCATAAACACTACACCCGGAAGTCTTTTAGGCAATAAGAAGCTACGCCACCGGAACCTTCGATACTATGGGCCGAAACAAGAAGAAAAAAAGAGGTAGCGACGACCGGCGACCCCGACTCGTCCTCACCTTTGATGAAGAGAAACGGCGGTGAGTGGCAAGGACAGGTGGGATTCCCCCTCTCGCTGCCCAGCAAAGCCAAGTCCCGCGTCGCGCGCGCCCACGCCGAGGTCTCTTCCGACCCCGCCTCTTGGTCGTGGCCTCTGGGGTTGCGCTTCCCGCTGGGCGCCCCTACACGCTCAGAGCAATGGCTTGGACCGCCCCATCCCATCCCGGTTGTAGGCCTTCCAGATAGGAGGCTCACAGCCTTCGCTGAGGAGTGACGCGCCTATGAAATGAGAGTGGCTTACGTTCATTCATTCACCTAAGAGACGCGTTGGGCTCCTGCGGTGTTGCCAAGCTTTGGGCCTGGAAGCCAAACTACCGAGCCTCTGTGTCTGGCGGGACAAATGACACATGGGGGCGCCTCTGCGGAAACCTCGTTGCTGGACGCCAGAACCAAATGGAAACAGCAGTCGGCACTAGGGATATGAAAAGGGGCACATCAGATGAGAGGGAAGAAAGCTAAATTCCCAGGCATCACCAGGAAACTCCAGGGTGACACTAATGGGCCCCACAGCTGGGTTCAGGGGTCTTATGTGTTGGAGAAATGGATATTGATCCAGCGGAGGATTTTGGAGGCATGGGTGAAAGGGTTCTTGAAAGTCCTGCCAGAAGTGACCTAATTCCTGAGTAATGAAATGTGTCAGCTTAGTACTACCGTCCAGGCTGGGTGTGCAGTGGCTGTTCCATCTAAGTTAGTATATGTGTACTCCATAATGTCTGAGCAACAACAGTCACCTAACAACTTGTTTCTCAGAATGTGTGCTTGTCAGTATGAGAGGAGACCACTCCTCCATATGGAATTAGGCAACTATGGATTAACTAGGTAACTCTGCTGTAAGAGTGTCTGTCCGGAGTCCTCACAGTTTCCTGCTTCAATTGAAGTATGCCTGAGAGCCGGGCATGGTGTCAGATGCCTAATCCCAGCACTTGAAAGGCTGAGGCAGGTGGAGGAGAGTTGGAGGCCAGCCTGGGCTACGCAGTGAGTTCAAGGCCAGCCTGAACTACATAATGAGACCCTGTCTCAAAAATTAATAAGGGCTGGGGATTTAGTTCAGTGGTTCGGCTGCCTGCCTTGCAAGCACAAGGACCCAAGTTCAATCCTTGGTACCAAAGAAAAAAAAATTGATAAATAAAGTGTACATGACTGTACTCTGTGACCTTGGACAAGTAACCTAGACTCTATAAAATAGGGACTGATACCTACTACACAGGTTGTCATGAGAGTTAAATGAATTATGGAAAGGTGCCTGGGACGTAATGTGGCATTGGCTGCTTTTCTTAGAGTGAGCCCCTTCTTTTCTGTGTCTCCTCTCAACTCTCCTGCTTCCTTCCCATAGGGAATACCTGACCGGCTTCCACAAGCGGAAGGTGGAACGGAAGAAGGCAGCCATCGAGGAGATTAAGCATCGGCTGAAAGAAGAGCAAAAGAAGCTCCGGGAGGAGGTGTGGGGGACAGTGGGGAAGTCCGAAACCCCAGACAGCACTGATGATACAGGTCTGGGGAGCAGGGCTGGGCCTGGGGAAGGTGAGGATGGAGTCTCCTGACCTTATGTGAGCCCTGATCTCACCCACAGTAGAGCAAAGCAGTGCCCCTGCCTGAGACTGGGCTGAGATGCTGGACTCATTGTGTTTCCTTCCTGTTTGTCTTCAGCGCCACCAGGAATACTTGAAGATGCTGGCGGAGAGAGAGGAAGCGCTGGGTAAGTCCTCTGCTTGGCCTGACCTGGAGAGCATCTAGTGGGTCTGGTTTCTGTGTCCCTTGTGGGTGGGAGAGGAGAGGTTTGAGAGCTGCACAGGTGGCTTCCTCAGCTGGAGAGGTCTTGGGGGTGACCTGGAGCCCCACTAAGAACAAGTGGATCGGAGGCCAAAAGGAGGCCCAGGCTTCATGGTAAACTGGGCCTGAATGCAGAGCTCAGTTTCTTTTTTTTTTCCCCCCAGTATTGGGGATTGAACACGACCTTCACACTGATCTACATCCCCAGCCCTTTTATTTAGTTTTTATTTTGATGTTGTTTTTTTGGTACTGGAGAACTCGGGACCTTGCACTTAGGAGGCAGGCGGCGGAAACACTGAGCTAAATCTCCAGCTTGTTAATTCTTTTTTGGGTGAGTACTGGGGATCGAACTCGGGTCTTTGCACTTGCGCAGCAGGCGGCAAAACCACTGAGCTAAATCTCCAGCCCTCTTTAGTTGTTATTTTGAGACAGAGCCTTGCTAAATTATCCAGGCTGGTCTCAAATTTGCAGTCCTCCCACCTTAGCCTCCCACAGTGTGGAGATTACAGGTGTGCACCACCACACCCAACTTCAGGTGAATTTTTTTTTTTTTTTTTTTGCCACTTGTGGGGATTGAACCTGGGACCTTGCATTGAGCTATGTCCCCAGCCCTTATTTATTTTTATTTTTTTTAAAATGTATTTTGAAACAGGGTCTCACTAAGTTGTCAAACTGCTCAGGCTGGGCTCACACCTGAGATCTTCCTGCCTCAGCCTTCCAAATACCTAGCTGGGATTATAGCTGTATGCCACTATGCCCAGCTAGAGAGCTCAGTTTTTGAGGACTGAAAGGACTGAGAGTAGAAGTCAAGGAAGCATTAGTTCCCAGTGTTACTCAGTTTGCTCTCCAAGGCTCGGGGGAGGCTGGAGCCTTGTTTGGTTGGGTTTTTTTGTTTTTTTTTTTTTTTTTAAGGCAGGGTCTCCCATTGTAGTTCAGGCTGTCCCTAAACTCACTATGTAGCCCAGGCTGGCCTGGAACTCAGCAATCCTTTTGCCTCAGCCTCCCGAGTGCTGGGATTACAGGCGTGCACCACCATGCCTGGATGGAGCCTGGTTGCTTATGTTGGGGCTGAGACCTGATCTCTGCCCATCCTGCAGAGGAGGCAGATGAGCTGGACCACATGGTGACGGCCAAGACCGAGTCAATGCAGTACGACCACCCCAACCACACAGTTACCGTGACCACTATCAGCGACCTGGACCTCTCAGGGGCCCAGCTGCTTGGACTGCTGCAGCCTGAGGTAGGTCCTAGTCCTGGCCCTGGGGAAGAGGGGACACAGGCCCCATGCTGGCCCCATTGCGAGTATCGTAGTGCAAGGGGCTCGTTTCTTCCAGCCCCTTCAGTCCCTGACCCCCAGGGCTGACTGCAGAGCCCTGATTGCTGCTGAGTGGCTGCTGAGCATGGGTAGCTTCCTCTCCTTGGTGCCTCCCTGTCTCCTCCAGTGAGTTGGGGGCTGCTGGTGGCAGCACCTGGCTCATGGCATTGCTGGGGGATAAAGAGGCAGATCGATGGACTCACATGCCACCAGGCCCGGCATGTAGTAAGCGCTCACAAAAGGTCGCTGTTGATTGTGATCATTCCTTTGTGTGATACGCAGCAATAACTTCGCACTCTGTGCTGACAGAGTTTACAACCTGTGGTGTGTAAATCATTGGTAGCCTGTAGTTGGCATTAAAAGTAGAAAAAAAAGGGCCGAGGATTTAGCTCAGTGGTTCCGGTGCCTGCCTCACAAGCGCAAGGTCCAGAGTTCGATCCCTGGTACCAAAAAAAAAAATAGAAAAAAACAGGTCGAGGATTTAGCTCAGTGGCATCTTGAAAGGTCCTGAGTTTGATCCCCAGTACCAAAAAAAGTAGAAAAAAACAATTCAAAATACCAGAAAGTATCATGGTAAATAAGGTTTCATAAAACATTTATGGGGGGATACTGAGAGAGTCAAACCCTGGGTGCTGTACCACTGAGCCAGATGCCCAGCCCCTTTTCTATTTATATTGAGACAGAGTCTCACTGAGTTGCTAAGTTGGCCAGGCTGGGTTTAAACTTTGGATCCCCCTGCTTCATCCTCCCTAGTGCTGGAATTATAGATATGGGCCACAATGGCCAGCTTCATCATGCACCTGTTTCCATTAGTTGGGTCTGTCAGGTGTGTGTGACTTTATAGACGTGTATATCTGCCTCTTGATAACCATGCACGATTGGTTCCAGGACCTCCTCGGATATGGAAATCTGTTACTGCTGGTGTGGGGTTTCCATAGATCCTATGTCCAGCCTCCCATATACTTGAAATCAGGTCTGGGTTACTTATGACACCTAAGACAATGTAAACGCCACGTAAATGACAGTTATACTGTGTTGCTAGGGAGTAATAACGCAGAGAGGCCACACACTTGGTATAGGCACAATGGTGTTTTCCTGAGTATTTTCCATCTGGGTGGTTGAATCTGACTACTGGACAGGGAGGGCTGTGTGTGCGCAATAACAGTGTAAGGTGCATTTCCTCCCCTGGCTGCTGGGTCCTTACATCCTGAAGCTACTGCCTTCTGAATCCTTACTCATCCCCATCCCATACTCAACAGTCCATGTTGTGCCCCTCCTGCAAAGCCAAATCCTGTCACCTGGCTTTCTGCCTGCTGGGAGCTAGTGAGAGGCAGGGGAGGGTCCGGAGCCAGCGCTGACTACTCTGTGACACTGGCTCTAGGACAGACACAGGGTTCTTTTGCCCAAAGCCTCCTGTGGCCCCAGCCCAGGCCCCATCGGCTTTCTATGACTGTTCTTGTCCTGTGCTTCCCTAGCAAGGTGCTGAGAACCAGCCAAAGGAGGAGGCGTCATCTGTGGAGAAGCCAACCAAAGCCTTACCCAGGAAGTCCAAAGACCCCCTGCTGTCTCAGCGGTGAGCCCTGCCTGTCATTTGCTGAGGTCCCACTTCCAGGGCTGCCATTGCTGAGTAGGCCTATGGAGCCACTTCCTGCTGGCCCATGGGGGTGGTGTGGGCAGCTGTGGGGCTGGCGGGCTGTCGAGTCAGGGAAGGCCAACTGGGGTGCATTTTGTGCTCTGGGCATTTGGGGCCTATTCTGACTTACCCTCCGTGAGTCAGAAAACCACTCAGCCCCTGGCCAGCCTCCCTCCCAACCTTGTTCCCTGGGGTAAACAGGCCTGGCCTCACCAGCCTTCACCCTCCTGCAGGATCTCCAACCTCACAGCATCACTGCACGCGCACAGCTGCAAAAAGGTGAAGCGGAAACATCCCCGGCAGGCCCAGAACTCCACCAAAAAGCCCCCGAGTGCCACTCGCACCACCAAGACCCAGCGCCGCCGACTGACTGGCCGGGCACGGCACAGCGCGGAGTGAGCCTCAAGCCCCAGGGGTGTCACAGCGTGGCTGTCCCTGTAACCCAGCCACATGAAGTGGTGACCCCATGGCCTGAGCCTGGGAAGCCAGGACCTCCCTGTCCTAGACTGTTGGCCATCTGTGCTCAAGGCCACCTGAGTGTGAACCCCACATGGGGAGCGTCCCCAGAGGGCGCCTGCAGAGCCATCTTGGTGTCTCTTCTAGTCATTGCACCAGGGACACAGACTGGGGACACAACACGTGTGTGCATGTGTCTTGTTTGTCCTTGGCCTTGACACCATGTACCATGGGCAGGCTCTGGGTGATGGAAATGTCGGGGGCTGAGGGTCCATCTCAGTTTCCAGTAGTTTCCCTGAAGGGACAGTGAGGTCATTTTGGAACCCAGAGTCCACTTGCTGCTCTGGAAAGCGGGTGATGGGCACAGAATGCAAGGCCCCTGGGCCTGGCCTCACAGCTCTGGCCTTTCTGTCCCTGGTACCTCCTTGTCCTCTGCTCAATGTCAGGAAGATGACAGGAGGCTGAGATGGGACTCTGGGCAGCACCTACCTCCCACAGCACTGGGACCCCTGGCCACACCCCTTCTAGACTCTCCAGTGTCATTCACTCAGGGACATTGGGGCTGTCGTGTTTATTAAATCTCATCTTCTACTCCTGTGTGATGGTTTTTCCAGCTCCTGGGAAATTGAGTCACAGCAATTTGGCCTGTCTTGGGCTCGGGTGGTGGTATCCGAACCCTCTGGAGACCCCGAGTCTTCTCCCAGAAGGCCCTCCTGAGCCCTGCACCTGGGTGCTTCCTTGTTGTCTGGGGCTGAGGTTGGGCCGGCCACTAGGATTCTCACTAAGAAGGGTGGGGTAGAGCTGCATACAGTATCTAAGGAGACAGAAGCACCTGGCTTACATGAGAGGAATTCTCGGACTGATCAGTAGGCACTTACCAGCCTGGAGCTGGGAAGGCTGGAGAGCTTGCTGCAGGCTTTTAGCTCTTTCTTTTGTGCTGTATTTGACGCATGGCTTCTGCCTCATGGGCTAAGATGGCTGGTGAAACTACAGCCATCTGATCTGCTTTTCAGTCAAGAAGAAAGGATGAAGGACATGACCCTCTATTTATTTATTACTTTATTTTATTTTACCTGAAGTAAGGTCTTGTTATATAGTTCAAGCTGGCCTTGAACTCATGGTGATCCTCCTACCTTAGACTCCTGATTGCTGGGGTTGCAGGTGTGTACCACCATGCTCAGCATGTCTTTTAACTTTGGGGGGGACCAGGGATCGAACTCGGGCCCTTGTGCTTGCGCAGCAGGCGGCAAAACCACTGAGCTAAATCCCCAGGCCTCAGCATGTCTTTTAAAAACCTTTGATCCTTGTCATACACTGTGGGCGAAGCAGAAGCCAAGGAGAGGATTCCTAGCTGCAAGAGAACCTGGCAACTCCAGGCTATTCTGGGAAATGAAGTACCTGGGTGAAAATAGAGAATTGTGTTGCTAACCAAGGGGAAAAAGGGTTTCAGGGTGCGAGCAGCATATTCTCCCCCACACCCAAACACATAAGGGGATCCTGACAGGTTGGGCTTGTGCTAGAATGGCTAGTAGCTGTAGTACCAGGAGCTGGGCTCAGCAAGGAGTGTTCTCTCCTTACTTCCTGCTGGCAGTGAGGGCAGGACCTGGAGGACTCTGGGTTCCTGTGGGAGAGGCTCTGCCTCTGTCCTCCCAGGATCCCAGGGGCCTCGGAGGGTTCAGTGCCCCTGCTGTGAATTGCCAACCATCCTTTGGTGCAGGCGGCCCTGGCGAGGGCTTCCTGGTTCATCCTGAGTGTGGAGAGCTCACTGCCTTTCCAGTATTGGGGATTGGAATTGGGGCCTTCAAACTGAACTACATCCTTAGCCTTTTTGTTTATTTAATTTTTTATTTTCAATTTTGTTGTAGATTTTTTTTTTTTCGGTACCAGAGATTGAACTCAGGACCTTGGGCTTGCAAGGCAGGCACAGTGCCACTGAGCTAAATCCCCAGCCCTTTATTCTTAATTTTGAAACAGGGCTTTGCTAGGTGTCTGAGTTACTTAGGCTGGGCTTGAACTTGTGATCCTCCCACCTCAGCCTCCCAGAGTGCTGGGGTTACAGGTGTGTGCCTCCAAGCCCGAATTCACCACCTGTGTTGAGTGGGTTTTGATTAACAGCCCCCTCTGTCCAGCTCAGCCCTTCAGGTCGAGGCAGGCAGATCCCAGAGCTGTCCTCACACCCTCACCTTCAAGCACTTGCTCTGAGCAGCCTTCCCTGAGCCCACCTTTCTCCAGGCAGAGCTAAGCATTTCTCCCTCTGGTTCCCTTCGGTTAAACATGGAGCATGTTGTGGCCCGGAAGGGCTGTGGCCCCAGCTGGACAGTAAGCTTTCTGAGAAGTTGGACCTTAGCCATTTCCATGTTCTGCTGCTGTCACAGGGCTGTGTCACCCCAGGTTCTCAGCCAGTGCTGGCTTGTCACGTGGGACCTATCCTCCCTGCCACATGCTCCCAAACAGCCCTCGAAATAATCTAGAATTTTCTTGCCCCTGGTGCCACATCCCCCTGTCTGCAAGTGCCTGAATCTGTCTTCTCTTTCCATCCCCTTCCCCGACTTTCCTGTGCTCCTGTTGTAACTGTCCTCCCTATCCAAGGAGCGTCGCTGTTCACTCCCTTTGTTCCAGTCACCACGATTGGCAAATACCAGCTGAAAAAGCAAGAAAATGGGGCCCACAGTCTCACATGGTTCTCCCAGAAATTCAGGAGGCTGAGGAAGGCACCTGGTTTCAAAATAAAATTTTAAAAGGGCTAAGAGCCAGGTGTGGCATGCCTATGATCCCAGCACTTGGGAGGCTGAGGCAGGAGGATCACTGTGAGTTCGAGGCCAGCCTGAACTAAATAAAAAGACCTTGTCTCAAAAAAAAATTAAGAATGTCGTTCTGTGACCTGCAGTTTCCTATCAGGCTCAAGTTCAGTCCTTAGTTCTGGAAAAACACAAAAGAAAAAAAAAAGACTGCACACATTTTTTTTATCAAGCACTTTGGTTATGGCAGATAATCATATACTAGTGCACAACAGCATCATGTGTGCATCAGCTCCATTTGACAGAGAAGAAAGAATCTCAGGGGAAGTAATGGCGGTGGCTGACGAGACATGGTCCTCACCTCTCCTGGAGCAGGTTGCCTGTGTGGAGATGTCAATATTGCAGTGGCCCAGAGCAATCTTTGGTTCTTGTCGTAGCCGTGGGCCAGGAGTCAGCCCAGAAGACCCCGCTAGATCCCTGCCCCTTGCCCCTGCTCCATGGGCCCGAAGGCCCTGTAACTCTACCTTGCCTGGCTGAGTTCTTGGCTTCTCCCACAGGCTTGTGGGCCGGGCAGGCTGGGTATGACTGTGTCTCCCTACTAGGACCCGGCAGGGTACAGCCAGGCCAGGACTATCAGGAGTCACTCCACTGTCCCAGATCTCTGAGGACAGGGTGGGCAGCTGAGGTGGATGCACAGGACAGGAGCAAAGGCATGGAGATGAACACATTCAGAATCCACAGAAGAGAAGGGGGATTTGAGGATGCAACTCCATGGTAGCAAGTGCTGGCTCTGCCCTGGCTGCTATGGTGAACCCCTGAGCCATCCCACAGAGCTCTGGAGGGTGGTTCTTAAACCAGACTGTCATCAAGTGATGATTCATCTGAGCCTGTGTTTCCCTTTGATAAGATGGAGGCTGAGGCAGGAGGATCACAATTTCAAGCCCAGCCTGGGTAACTTAGCAATTTAGGGAAACCCTGTCTCAAAATAAAAAAGGTACCAGGGATAGAAGAGTTCAGTGTAAAGGCCCTGGGTTCAAGCCCCCTCCCCAATAGAACAATGGGATAAGGAGCCACTTGCTGGCTGGCATGGGTACAAACATGCACTGGGAGGATGCCTAAGGTCTAGGCAAAGCAGGGGCTACCACCCCCAGGTTACTAAGTTGCTAAGAACCCTTCCAGCCTCGATATCTCCATCACCCACCCACAAGAGGGGACTTCCCACTGCTCCCTTAGCTCCTCTGGCCCCGCCCCTCCCAGTCCTCTCCTCCTCAGATCTAGCTGCTGTCTGCCACCCACCCTCCTCCTGTGTCACAAGGCGCCCATCCAAGGGCCGGGGATTTAGCTCAGTGGCCCCGTGCCTGCCTCACAAGCACAAGGTCCTGAGTTCAATCCCTGGTACTGGAAAAAACAAAAAAAACAACAACAGCTCCACAGCCAAGCTCAGGCGCCTGCCTGGCTACTCCACTCCTCCACCATCCCCTCCTGCTCTCCACCCAGCCTCCCTTTCTGACCCCTCAGCCAGCTGAGACACTTTGCTCCGGCTTGCACCTCTGGTCTCTGTCCAGTGTCACCAGCCACCGCAGTGTGCCCTGCCTGCCCACCTGTGCTTTCCCCTTCTTTACTTTCTCCTCTGCATCTGCAACATGCTGCATGTTTGCTTGTTCTTTTTTTTCTTTTGGTACCAGGGATCAAACTTGGGTCCTTGTGCTTGCCAGGTGCTCGGCGGAACCACTGAGCTAAATCCCTGGCCCATGCATGTTTGCTTATTGATCTTGGCTTGGGTTGGTTTTTCTCCAACGACGAAAGCACCACAGAAGAAGACGTGGGCTTTTGTGTGCTGATGGATGCTCAGCACACACAGCTGATGAGGTGGGCACCCTGTGGATACTTAGTGGATGGAACTGTCGGAGGGGACATCCTGAATTGGTTCAGGGGGAAGAGTGGTGGGGCTACACCCCAGGTTCATAGTCATCCAAATACACAGTCTGTCCCAGGCTCAGAGAGGGCAAGTAAATCTCTTAAGGTCACGCAGCCAGACGTTGAACATGGTATCACTAGCCTCTCTGTCTTGCTTACAGGAAGAGACGAAACAGGAAGCTCATTGTCCTTGTTCAGAAGCTGTGCTTTAGCCATGCTCAGCTAGGCTGACCTGTTCAGGGGCTTGTCTCTCCCCCTAGCCAATGGGACCTCATCCTAGAAGGAGCCACATTTTATTCATATTTTCTCCCCCCCCCCCACATCCCCCTCACATGCACCAGTAAATTAGCAAATAAAGGGTTTGAGCCCTGACTCTGCCACTTACTAAGCTGTGTGACATAGGCAAGCAAGTAAGTTAACTTCTCTGATCTTCAGTTGCTGTGAAATGGGGACCTTGGTACTTGGGGCTTCATGTTACTACAGTGTCTTTAAGGGTGTGAAGACTTGGAATAGAAGCTGCCATATAGACAGTGCCAAATAAATGGGCCCTTAAAGAGGCCAAGTGTGTGTGTGTGGGGGGGGTGCATTTTGTGAGTGATTCCAAGGCAGTGGAAATGGAAATGTGCAAATGTTGAACCCCTGTGGGCAGAGATGGTTGGTGGTCCTGGAGGCCCTGTCTGGAATACTAACACAGTATAGTTTTAGCACCGTGCATCCATTCAGCATTTAGCAGGCGCCTAAACTCTTCTTTTTTTTTTTTCTTTGTAGTACTGGAGATTGAACCCAGGGCCTTCTGACTGAGCTATATCCCCAACCCTTTTATTTTTTCTTTTGAGACACGATCTCACTAAATTGCTAAATTGCCCAAGCAGGGCTCGAACTTTTTTTTTTTTTTTTGGTACCTGGGATCGAACTCGGGTCCTTGAGCTTGCGCAGCAGGCGGCGAAACCACTGAGCTAAATCCCCGGCCCGGGCTCGAACTTTTGATCCTCCTGCCTCAGCCTCCCGGAGCGCTGAGATCACAACTGCTAAACCCATATCTTGCTTTTTACTTGAAACTATTTCTCTTCATCCTCGCAGGCACTTTAATCCGGCAAACAAGCGCAAAGGTAACGTTTCCAGGCCAAGGTCCGGGCTAAAGCTAGCCTAGCGGACTGGAGCCTGAATGACGCAATGGGAAAGAGTGGGAAGAGGCCAGATCCGCCCGCCCAGCAATTGCAGGGCCCCTGGGATCCCGGCTGGGCCAGGGGTGGGCCGGGGGCCTGCCTAGGTTAAACTTGCGGCTAGGCCCGCGCTCGGACCCATCTCTGCACCGCCCACCTCTGCCCCGCCCCTTATCCTCCTCTGGCCCAATCCCACAGTCTTCATGTAAATGAAGCTCTTAGAGCGAGCCTATGGAGAACCACCGCAGGGGCGTGGTCTCCCACCCACCTCCCAGGCAACGTTTTTGATTCATTGTTAAAATAAAGAGCCCGTGACCCTGGCACTCCCACCGCCACATCCCCTGCGCGTGGAAACCCGAGCCGAGGTTAGTACGGGGCTGACAAAGAGCAGGCGGGGAGGGAATGCCGAGGGAGGGGAGCAGGCGGGGAGGGAATGCCGAGGGAGGGGTAGGATACCGGGGAGGAATTGGCTGCAGGGCGGGATGGAGCTGAAGGTTTTTCTTATTTCCACAACTAACCCGCATTTCAGGGAAGGATTCTGCCAACTTGTTGGGGTGGGTGAGGAAAGAGGAGCAGCAAGGGTCACGTGGAATAGAGCCCCCCCCCCCACGATCCCCAGGGAAATGGGCCACGGTTCTCTGTCCAAGGCGATGGTCTTATGTGTCCAGATGGAGAAAGCACCGCCCTGGTTGGTGGGCAGGGATCGAGAAGGGGAGATGACCTCCCAGGGAGGATTGGAGACCCTGGTGCCACCGAGGGACGGGCGATGCCACATCTCATCGTGCCCTGACCCCTGGGGCGCCCCTCTCCAGGTGGAGGAGCTGGAGCTTTCCCCTGGCTGCCCCTGGGAAGGATGCGAAATTCCTCAGCGTTCTGCTGAGATTGGCGACAAAGCCTCAGCTTTGGGAGCTTTTGAAGAAATTCACCGGGCAGGATAGGTACAGGAGGGCCTGGGTTCGATGGGTGCTTGTGCGTTGGGTGCCTGCCCTGCCCCTCTCCTGCCTGGACTCTCTGGATGGGGGGGATCCTTAAGTCACTCAGGGCTTGGACCTTGGAGCCCTGGCTCAGGTCGAGACAGCAGGGTTTCTTGTTGGCTAAGCTCTGTAACAGACACTTTTGTCTAAGACTTTGACCTCAACTCTGGGAACACCTGGCCAGCCTTTGCTTACCCCTGTATTTCTCAAGGGACCTGTGGGAGTTGGCACTTTGATCCTGTGTCCTTCCCTTCCAGCTCCAAGAGGAGGAGGCACACAGACCCAGATTTGGTTTTTGTTGGATGATTAGGTTGGAGACCCTATTTCTCTTATTTTTTGAGACACTATTTCTTGAGATAGGGTCTCACTGTGCAGCCCAGGCTGACCTCAAACTCTCCATCCTCCTGGCTCAGCCTGCTGGGAGCACAGGTGTGCGCCACCACACCTACCAAAGACCTGGGTTTGAATCCAGCTCAGCCGTGTGCCCTTGGGTGTTAGGGAACCTCTCTGAGCCTTAGCTGCCTGATCTGAAATTGCCATTAATTTGATCTACAATACCAAGGTGCTATCAGGCAGAGTCAGCCAAATTTTGGAGTACATTGAAATCACCTAGGCTAGGGACTTGTTTAAATAGCACACTCCCAGGCCTCATGCCCTGGAGAGTCTGACTGGGTGGATCAGGAGAAAGAATGCAGAATCTGCTTTGTTTTTTGTTTGTTTCTTTATTTTATTTTATTTTTTTAGTACCCGGGATTGAACTCAGTGGTGAAACTACTGAGCTAAATCCCTGGCCCTGTTTCCTTTTTAGAGACAAAGTGGCCTTGTTTGTTGCCCAGGCTGGTCCTGAACTCCTAGGCTCAAGTGATCCTCTTCCCTCAGCCTCCTAAGTAACTGGGACTATAGACATGCAATACCATACCTGCTTGGAAATCTGCATTCTTATGAGCAGCACAGAAGAGTGTAATGCAGGGTCATTAGAACACACTTTAAACAACACTGCAGTAAGTACTAGAAATCACACATCAAATGCTTGGTGATGTGTCTGGGTGCTCAGTAGGCGTTTGTGTTTGTTGAGTGAGTGAGTAGATGAACAGATGAGTGGATGGATAATCTTATGTCTTGGTCCTTGTCTGGCCTGGGGAAACTGGGGCTGAGGTCCATGTGGGTAGCCAGCCGGTTATCTGCTCCTTGCCCCCACCTTGATCCTCCCCAGGTCCCCCTACAGAGTTGTCAGCTCTCAGGTCTCAGGAGCTGCCCTGGCCTGGCTTACCAGTATGGAGATGGCTGGGAAGGCACTATGTGAACGCTTCGAGACCAACATGCTTTCCCAGTGCCACTGTCAAAACTGCTTCCACCCTGAGGAGGTCCACCGAGCAAGGCACCAGGTGGGCCTGCTTTCCAGGGCAGTTTGGGATGGGGAGTCGGGTTGGGTTAGGGCATGAACTTGCACTTGAAGCCAGGTGCCTCCTCCTGACCAATGCTCTTTTTTCCTACCCATAAAATGGGGTGAATGGACCGTGTTAATATCTTCCATCACCTTCCTCCTGTGTGTACAGTAATCTAGCCTCATCTAGTGCTGTATTGTTTCAATCAATATCCTTTTATAGGGTGCTGGGGATCCAACCTAGGGCCTTGTGAATGCTAAGCACACATTCTGCCACTGAGCCACACCCTGAGGCCCAAAATCAACATCCTTTTTTCACTTATATGAAACAAACCTTTATGTTACCACCACACATAGAAAATTAAGATCATGTTCTGAATGTAGAAATTAAGATCATGTTCAGGGGTTAGAAATGAAAGAAGAAATCTAGAAAAAGGAAAGACAAGACAGAAATGTCATTAAATTGTCTGCTGAAGGCACTCAGCCTGACCCCGATGTCTTTCGTCTAAAAGCAGGTACTAGCAGATACTAGGGAGGTGTTAAAGACACCAGCACCCAATGATCACTTTCTTCGTGAAGTTGCCGGAGGAGTGAAAGAGGAGTCGTTGTTCACTGTGTAAGCGATGTTGTCGAATGCCAAGCCCCGTACACACCAACCCAGAGCATCTGGCACCCACTCCTTGGGATGTGTGGGACCTGTGACTCTCCAGGGGCCCTTCCAGCCCTGACCCCTATGGCTCTGCCATGCCCAGAGGGCTGGGGCTTCCTCTTTTTGTGCCTGGCATCCAGCTTCCCACAGAGGGTCAGGCTCTGAGAGGTGGCTGTTGAGTTGTAGCCATGGGTTTGCCATTTCCCTGCCATGCCACCTCTGGCTAACTCTCCTCCTGGTTGATAGGGGTGGCAGGCTCCTCACCCCCGACAGCTGGCACTGCTGAGCCCAAGCCATAAGCAGCTCATTCCTGCCATGTAGTTTCCTCTCTTCCCCCTTCCTGACCAGAAAAGACCCCTTAGAGTTCCTTTCTACCTGAGATTCTGAGACCTCCAATAACAGCTCCCCTTCCCCTGCCCCAAGCTCAGGGAACAGATACTGGAGAGGCCTGTGTGTCCAGCTCCCAAGCACAGGACTTTCTCCCAGTGTGGAGCAGGAGGAGCCTGGATCCAGAGGGTCCTGAGGTCCAGCCTAGGGCCTGCTATTCCCTACCTAAGAGCTTGAGTCATGGCACATTTTTTTATACCTTGAATAGGTGCTGAAAATGCGCAGGGACTGTGCGGGGTACAGGGGAATAGTGATAAAGACACACATCCCTAGCTTCTTGAGGCTGGTGGGCAACAAGGGAAATGGGGAGTAAGAAAGTAATCATCCAGATGATTACTTCATTGTGGCTGTAATAAATTTCATAAGAGAATTGCACATGGCATGAGGGTAAGTGACAGGGCCTGGGGGGCTTTAGGGACATGCCAAGGACTTCAGATTTTATCCTGAGAGTCATGGGGAACTGCTAAGGATTTTAAACCGGGGAGTGGCTGTGCAATCAGTCTGCACTTTTCATACTCTCTGTGAAGGGCCATGGTGAGGGTGACTCGGTGCAGACGCCGGGAGGCTATTAATGGCCTGGGCCCCTGTTTGAGGTGAGAGTGCGACAGGAAATAAAGGCTCCCTCGCCATCAGGATCTGGCACTGGTGAAAATCTTGGTCATGAGTGAGAAGAGGGGAGGCCTGGGAGTCACGACGTTTTTCCCCGGGAGCTGAGAATGGAACCAGGGCCTGGCACTCACAGCACCATTGAGCCGCACCCAGAAGAGTCAGCTGATAACCACCTGTCTGTCACAGGAGGCGGATACAGCTCCATCTGGGACAGGGAGAGATGGTTTCAGGATCAGATCCTTAGCTTGCCATTGTTCCAATGCCATCCCCTGAGTGCTGCCGACACTGAGGGTGAATGGGGCAGAACTGAGGGCCAGCTCCAGGCGCGACACAGTTCTCTGTGTACCAGATGGGATTACTGCCTCTGGGCTGGGATGTGGCTCAGTGGCAGGCCCTGGCTTCCATCCTCTAGACCAAGAAAAAATGAAAACTAAAAAAGATTAAAAAAACAACTAGGCCTGGCCCCAGAAGATGGCAGTCACCTCTACAGGACTTTCTGTCCCCCTCCCTGCCCACCCCAGCTGCTGCTCTGGGCCCCGTTACCTGGTGCTCCAAGGTTAGGTATGGAAGGAATGGTGGATTCCTCCTGCTCTATACCCCAGGGAACCGGGTGCCCTGACTTTGGGTGCTGCTGCTGAGGTAGGGGTGTCCTTTCTCTCCCATCTCTCCAAGTCTCCTGAGAACCAAGGGTTTTGTCGTTGTTTTGTTTTCCTTGACAGCATCTCCCTGTGTAGTTCACGCTGGCCTTGAACTTGCAGTGATCCTCTTGCCTCAGACTCTGGAGTGCTGGGGTTGCAGATGTGCATTGCCATGCCCAGCTTACGTGGAACCAAGTTTAGCTAGGTCTTCTTCCAGGGACTCTGGAACTTTGGCCCTATTTGGTCCTATCTTTTTTGTTTGTTTGTTTTTGTGGTACCTAGAGATTGAACCCAGCGCTTTCCCACTGAGTGACACACCCAGCCCTCTTTTTAAATTTTTGAGACAGGGTCTCATTAAGTCACTTAAATGGCTAGACTGGGCTCAAATTTGTGATCCTCTTTTGGGGGGGGTAGGGGAATACAGGGGCTTGAACTCAGGATCTTGCACTTTTGAGGCAGGCTTGGTGCCACTGAGCTACATCCCAGGCCCTGTGATCCTCTTGCATCAGCCTCCCAGAGTGCTAGATTACAGGCATGTGACAGCATACCAATCTGCTCCTACAGTCAAGGGATTTCAAACATGGAATGAAAAAATCTGTGAGTTTAAAAATATCCCCCTGGTGAACCAGGTGTGGTGGTGCACTCCTGTTATCCCAGCACTTGGGAGGCTGAGGCAGGGGGATTGCAGTGAATTCAAGGCCTGCCTGGGCTACATAGTGAGTTCAAGGCCAGCCTACATAGAACTACATAGCAAGACCCTATCTCAAAAAACAAAGCAAAATAAAACAACAACAAAATCCTCCTGCTAGGTGCTGGGTGCAAGCCTATAATCCCAGCTACTCTGGAAGCTGAGGAAGCGACATCATGAGTTCAAGGCCAGTCTGGATAATTTAGTGAGACCCTATCTCAAAATTTTAAAAAGAGCGGGCTGGGGATTTAGCTCAGTGGTTTTGCCACCTGCTGTGCAAGCACAAGGACCCGAGTTCGATCCCCGGTACCAAAAAAAAATTTTTTTTAAAAGAGAAGATCTGGGGATGGGGATTCAATCCCTAGAGGGGGGCAGGCATTGCCCATCCTTGACCAAGCTGTGCAGTTCCCGCTGAGTCTCTTCTCACACTTGGGTGCAAAGAAGCAGGGTTGGATCCCAGTCCGGCATCTTCAGCTACCCTAGAATGTGCAGAAATGGCCCCAGGGTATCCCCTCTCCCCTCCAAGAATGACTGGCTCTTGACCAACTGCTCATCAAAATGCCTAGTGAGCTACAGCTTCTGGAGGCTGTGGGCCCTGCGCCTGTCCCTGCTCTGCTCGTGGCCAGATACCCTAGAGGCTGGGAGTGGGGAAAGGGTCAGCCCTGGATGTCACATGGCCCTGACTGGTCCCAGGTCTCCTGCAGGCTCATAGGGAGGGAGGGAGTGCTAGCACCACACCTCCCTTTTCTTTTTTTTGTACTGGGGATAGAACTCAGGACCTCACACTTGCCAGGCAGGTGCTGTGCCACTGAGCTAAATCCCCGGCACACACCACATACCTCCCTTTTCAATTGATTGATTGGTTGCCGCACTGGAGATTGAACCTAGGGCCCTCACACTGAGCTACATTTCTAGCCTTAAAAATTTTTTATTTTGAAACAAGGTCTTTTTTTTTGTTTTTTTTTTGGTACCGGGGATCAAAATCAGGTCCTTCGTCTTGCAAGGCAGGCACTGGAACCACTGAGGTAAATCCCCAGACCAAACCGAGGTCTTGATAAGTTGCCCAGGCAACACCCAAGCTTTTTTTTTTTTTTTTTTTTTTGGTACCGAGGATTGAATTCAGGACCTTGCGCTTGCAAGGCAGGTAGTGGAACCACTGAGCTAAATCCCTGGCCCCAGTTGTATTTACCATTATTCTACTAATTTAACATGCATACAATTTAATTTAATGTTCTATCATCATTTATTATATTTAAGATGTACAGACCAGATTCTATAATAAGCTGTTCGAAGCAAAGACTAGCTCATTTAATTCTCTTAACATGCTTGGGAGGGGGCTCCTGTCACACCAGTTTTACACATGACATAACTGAGGGACAAACGGGACAAGCCACTTGGCCAAGGTCTTTGTCACCCTTCCGCCTCCATTTCCAGGACAGCAGGGCTCAGAGAGAGGAAGCAACTGGGCCAGGTCACTCAGCTGGGACCTGGAGGAGCTGGGACAGAACCCAGGCCCACATAGGGCCAGGGCCTGTGCTGACTGCCAGGCAGGAAATCAGAGCCAGGGACTGAGGCTGGGCTGGGTGGGGTGTGGGCCTGATTGGGCTGGGGTGAAACTGAGGATGAAGTGTGTGTCAGGCTCACGGTCCTCCTGGGCCGGGACCCCTGGGTGCTGCCTGGCAAGCTGCTCCGTTCTCTCTCATGCTATCCTGTCCCCTGGGTGGCCACAGTGCCAGGCCCGGCTGTGGATCTGACACCTCCTGCTGCCGGGCCCTGATCAGAATCTGGCTGCAGGGCAGGGGGGTGAAACCAAACCCAGGCAGGCCTCTCAGCCTGGATGTCGCAGCAGACACCCAGACCCTGTCCTCGGCCCAGCCCCACCCCAGCCATTGGTGGCCTGTGGAGATCCTGAGGAAGCTCTGTCCACGGGGCACTGACCAGGCTGCAGCCTCAGCCCTGGACTCCGGGCTGCAGGGTCCCCAGGGAGCCTGGGTGGCCAGGCTCCCACCGGCCTGGCTCTCAGGTGATTGCCTGGGATCAGATTCCTGGGTTTCATGTCCCACATTGTTCTTGGCTGGGCCCTGGCTTATGAAACAGTAATGAGGGGCCCCTGCTCCTGAAGCCGGCCCATCTAGGGTTTCCGCTGCCTCGGCCAGCACCATCACCACAGCCCAGAGTCGGGCCTGGGAGGGCGGCAGTGTGGGGGCCTGAGCCGGAGCCCCCGGGGGACGAGGGTGCTGACAGCCGCCAGCACCACCACTGCCTTTGGAGCCTGCTGCCCAGGTAACTCGAGAGGGGGCGGGACGAAGGGTGCCATGGCCTGGTCTCCCACCACCAGGGGAGGGCCCTGCCACTCCAACAGGTGGGGGCAAAGGGGTGCCTTCCCGGAGGTGAGCAGCCGTTCCCCCTGATGAGCTGGGCACCAGGCTTGCAGGTGTGGCCTTGTGCGGGCAGGAGGGAGAAGCCGAGCACCGAAGGGCCCATCCTCACCCCTGGGGCTGTAGAGGGGCAAACCTCTCGCCCAGGGTCATGCTTTCCCATCTCTTCCCCTGTCAAACTAGCTCTGCCTCCCTCAGATGGCCCCTGCGCTCCAGGCCAGCGTAATCTTTCCTCCTCCCCCTGGACTTCAGGCTACCACTGATGCTTTTTGGGGGCCTTCTGGGTGCCTCACATACTCACATGTGGGCACGCTCTTAAGTGAACTTGTGGCATTTACATAAACATGCGCAGGTGTACCTGAGGGAGCTGCTTACATGTGCATGGGTGTTTGCACACCCACTTCCACACCTGTGTGCAGACATGCCTTTATGAACATGAGTACCTGCTCCTAAGCCTGTCCATGTAAACATGCATCCACACTCGCCCGCCAGGACCCCTGCCAGCCCCCAGCTCCGGTCCCCAGGGTGCCTCCAGCCCCATGGCAGCTCTCCTCAAGCAAAGCGAGTGGGTGAGATCCCAGGAGAAGATGTCTGGAGATCCCACCCCGCCCTTGGGAGGGGCGTGAGGGGAGGGGACCCCACGTGGGCCTGAGCTGCCTCCTCTCTCCAAGGAGCCGGGGAGCCCTCCAAGTGCCGAGCCACCCTACTGCGACCTGCCCCGATGCCCGCCTGCCCCTGAGGACACGCTCAGCACCGAAACCTCCACCTTCCAGCCTGTGGTGGGCCCGGGCCTCAGGCAGGGGTCTGAAAGGTGGGTAGAGCCCCAGGGCCTAAGGAAGGGTGCTCACACCTCCCACTCCACCCCTGCAAGGTGACAGCGTCTGTGTGGTGGCTGCTGGCATGGGTCATGTGCACAGACCAGGCAGTCTGGGCACAGGCGGGTAGTGGGCATGTTCTTCGGGCCCAACTGTCAGATTGGACTGCCCCTTTTTGCTCCTGAGTCTCTGAGCTTACTGTCCCCAACCCTGGCTGTCTTTCCTGAAGGCCCTGCCCACCCCCTGCCTCCCCAGGACCTGGCTCAGCCATGCTACTAGGTGAGAGCAGCTGTCACATTCCCTGGCTCCCTTTGTGCAGCTTTAAGAGTTCACAGTCCCCTCATCCCGGGCACCCGCTGTCACTCCTACGGCTCCAGACTTTGGGTTCCTCCACCACAGGCCTGCACTGGCCTGAACACCTTTGAGTCATGGGATCTCAGAAGGGCTTGGCCTGAGGGTCCAGAAGCCTGGGTCCCAGCTCCACATCTGTCCCTTATGGGCTATGGGACCTTGGGCAGGGCACTGCATCTTTCTATGCCTCATTTTCCCTGTTTCTAAAGTAAGAGGGATTGACTTGGGGGCTGGGGGTGTGGGGGTGTGGCTGAGTGGTGGAGCATGTGTGAGGCCTGGATTTGATTCCTAGCACTACCAAAAAAAAAGTGTGAGGGGTTTGAATCAAATTGGCGTTACTTTGGGAATGTGTGCTCCTTACAGGGAAGGATTATTTAAAAAAAAAAAAAAAAGGGCCGGGGATTTAGCTCAGTGGTTTCGCCACCTGCTGCGAAAGCAGAAGGACCTGAGTTCGATCCCCGGTACCAAAAAAAAAGAATTAAAAAAAAAGCTCTGGTAGCCAGTTGTGGTGGCACACACCTGTAATCCCAGCACTCTAGGAGGCTGAAGCAGGAGGATCACAAGTTCAAGCACAGCCCGGGCAATTTAGTGACTTAATGAGACCCCATCTTTGCTCAATGCAAAGGCCTTTGGTTCAGTTTAAAAAAAGAGAGCTCTGCTATCAAACTACAACCAAATATGTTTCAGACAGTGTGGGATAAATGAAGTTGATCATCCTCCCTCAGGACTTAGAGCATTTAGTTTGCAGGTGGCATCGTGAAATTTAGATAGAAGAGGTAAGAAATATGTAGTATGTCCCCAAGTTTTTTGTCTACAGAACTCTTCTATGGCCATCACCCGTTGCCATTGTTAGGCCAATCTGTGGATCCCTTTGGTGATACTGCCAGCTGGAAGTTAGGTGAGCTGTGGCCACCCTGGTGGGCTTCTCCACACCAAGTCTTTCTCTATAGCTGCTCTGGGAGCCCAGCTGCTGGCACATCCCCAGCAGCCTACCATGAGTCTATCCCTGAGTCTTACTGAGCTTGGGGTCCCCACCCCTCCTGTGATGACAGGGCTGGGATCTGGGTTGTTCTGGTTGACAGCCCAGCTCTGCCCTTTCCTAGCTCTGTGACCTTGGCCAGAGTCTTGACCTCTCTGAGCCATAGTTCTTCGTCTATCCAAAGAGCCCAGCTCTGGGGACCTTGGTGTGGCTCCCCATTCTGCAGGAACAGGCCAATTCCTGGCACCTGTGGAGTGCCTGCGTGTGTGCGTGTATGTGTGTGTTGTGTGTGTTTGGCTGGGGCTGGAGTTTCTCCCTGATCCCCTGTTACTTCCTTGGGAAAAGTCACCAGTCTGTTTCTCCCCCCAGGGTCTTGTCCTCCATAGCAGGGCTTTCTGACCAGGGCCCCACAGCTGTTCCCAGGAGTGGGCACGGGGGGCTTGAGGCAGTGCTCAATTTGGAAAGCCCAGCCTCCTCTCTGTGTGACAGTTGTGACAAGAGCCCCAACTCTGACACCAGCTCCGGCCCTGACAGTGACATCCCTGATGATACCAGCAACTCGTCTTCTGTGGTGAGCTGGGGGCGAGAGACAGGGCCAGGATAACAAGAGGAGCTCATGCCTCCATCCCTAGTCCTGGGGCCCCCTAAACCTCTGGAGGAGGGCTGAGCCTCTCACAGCGGGAAATTGGGCCACACCTCTGGCACCACTGCCTGACCATTCCAAGGGGCAGGAGTCTCTGCCCTGGGGGCCCAGGGAGGTCCCTTCTGCTGGGAAGGAGGTGGAGGAGGGGGTTTCAGGTGACAGGGAGCTTGGGTGAGTCACCAGCCGGCTCACTCTGCCAAGCACTCTCTGGTCTCAGAGGCCTGGGATGATGGGCGGTACCTCCATGGCAAGACCGGCTGGGCCCTGGGTCACACGCTGCTGGGCCCATGACCAGTGCTGACACTAAGTCTCAGAGCTGGAGGCAGGGCTGGGAGGGACTGGGGCTCCCCTTGGGCATGACCCTCAGAGGGGCTGTCACCAGGCAGGAGAGCCAGGCCCGCCCTGTGAAACCCTCCCCTGAAAGGAAAATGACTGGAAGTGAGGGGCCTCAGTATAAGCCACCTACCCTGCAGCTGGGCATGGTAAATCCCAGCACTCTGGAGGCAGAAACAGGAGAATTGCACATTTAGGCCAGCCTGGGCTACATAACAAGTTCAAGGATAGTGTATGGCTGTATAGTGAGAGCCTGTCTAAAAAACCAAACCAAACTAAACTAAAACCACCTAACCTGGGCACACACTGTGTGGCTGGCACTGTACAAAGGACTTGCTGGGTGTGGGCTCAGGGAAGGCTCCTCCCACCCTCTGACCTAGAGACTATTATGGCCTGTTTGGAGCTGAGGGGAAGCCACTTGCCGGCCACACAGCTGGACAGTGGTGGGGCTGGGATCGGAATCCACGGTTCCGGGCCGTGGGACTTCGGGCCCATTCTGGGTCTCAGTGGACATGCTCCTCCCCAGTGTTGGTGGAAGGGACTCCTGCCACGAGCCTGCACAGTACCAGGCACACAGCAAGTGCCCTTTAAATGCCAGGTCCCCTGTGACCGTCCACCCCTCAGGCTGAGAGCATAGGCCCTGGACCATCTTCTCCCAATAAAAAGTGTTTCCTCCCTTCCCTGGCAGGACTGGCACGCTGTTGAGAGGCGGGACAAGGTCCCCAGCCAGGACGAACTCACCATGATGATCCCTCGGAGGGCCCAGGAGGGGCCAAGAACTGACAGTGCCCAGAGAGTCACCAAGTCCCCTGTGAGAAGAGACTCCGAAGGCCAGAGAAAGGAGGGTAAGTCCTTCTGCTGGGATGGTCCCTGTGACCATAGTGTGGTGATGGCCTGGGTCCCCCCAGTAGATGTCTCACTGGCCAGAGCTCTGGGCGGGGCTTACTTTGGCACCCTTGGTCTTAATAACTCTAAAGATTCCTGTACGGTTATGGAGCATACAGGTTGTGCTATGGTGCCTGCTTTAACTACATACCTCACAGCTAGTGGGTTAGGGTCTTTAAGTTGCAAGAAACAGAAACTGGATGGACATGAACAGAATGACTCACATAAATATAAGGTCTAAAAGAATGTGACTTCAGGTATGGCTGGATCCAGGTGTTCAAACAGCACTAGAAATGTGGTCTCTGCTCTGGTAGTCTCTGCTCTGCTTTCTTCTGAGGTGGCCTCATTCTTTTTCTTGGTTTGTTTTTTTTGGTACCCGGGATCAAACTTGGGACCTTTCGCTTGCAAGGCAGGTGGCATATTTTTCTTATTTCTTTATTTTTGTTTTTATTTTTTTGAGACAGGGTCTTGCTGTGTAGCCAAGAGTGGCCTCGAATTCATGGTGATCCTCCTGCCTCAGCCTTCTGAGTGCTGGGATTACAGGCATGCACCACCATGCCCCGTGGTGGCTTCGTTCTTAGCCAGACTCTTCCGGACGGTGGCATGATGACCATCTGTAGTGCCAGGCTGTATCCCACCTGCTCATCCTCTTCCACAGGAAGACAGTCTTCCCTATTGATGGAGCTGAGGTCTCAGGAAGTGTCCTCACCGGGCCCAGCCTAGGGGTCAGGATCAGTGCCCTGTGTGAGCCTCATGACCCGAGATGGGGGGAGAAGAGAGTCCCCAAAGGAAATCAGGTGACTGTTCCAGAGAAGGGTGAAGGCTGCTGTCAGCCCTGGCCCACGGGCTGGGGACACTGGCCGTTATCCCACTGGACCCTCAGTAACTCCTGCACTGTGTTGCTGCCTGGTCTCCATCTTCAGCACAGACAGGATTTGGGGACATGGGGCCAGGATAGCCCCTTCCGGGCCCTATGGGCAGTTCTGGCTGCCCGTGTTCCTGTGGCACCATGGAAAGACACCAGACACTGGGGTGCGTTGTGTGTCACCTAGTAGAACAGACAGACAGGAGGGTGAACAGGACCCCAGGACAGAGGAGGAACAGAAGTGGGAGTGCACAGAAGTGAGCAAAGGGCTGTGCAGGACAGAAGACCCTCAGGGGATGGTGTCAGGACCAAGGGTGACTCGTAGCTGAGGGACAGCCAGGAAGAGCCTGGGAGGCGTGACTGGGGCTGGAGCATGGATGGGAGTTAGACTTTCTTCTCTAAGTAGTAAGGAGCCATGGAAGGTTTGGGGGAAAAGAGTGATGTCACTGACTCTGTGCCTTAGGAAGATTCCCACGGTAAGAAACAAAGGATGAACCAGAGCAGGGTGAGGCTGCAAGGTAGAAACAGTTAAGAGAGCATTTCGGCCACCGTAGCAGTACCTGGTTCAGGCAGGAATCACTGGCCAAGGCCAAGTCTCTGGGCAAAAGTGGTGGTGGTGGTGGGACAGGATATTCACAGGTGCAAAGCATCACCTCAGATTATGCATTATACAGGAAAAGGGCAGCCCTGGGATGGTGCTCCCACAGACTCTACCTTAGCCAGGTGGCCACTCAGTACCTCCAGAGTGGGATGAACTGTCGTCATGCTCCCCCGATGTGGCGCTGGGGCAGCCCAGCGTCCCCTCCCTTCCAGTTCCTGCTCATATGTAGCACCTGCTTCTACCCCAGACAAAACATTGGTTGACCCAAATGGAGGGACATTCTGCAAAATAGCTTCATGGGGTGTGGCTCAGCCGTGGCCACCGGCCTAGCAAGTGTGAGGCCCTGGCTTCCGTCCCCAGCAGTGGAGGCAAATAGAGACTCCAGAGCTAGGGAGGTGGCATGATAGCACGGGGACCCTGAGTGCAGCCTCTGGGGGAGAAGACAGGCTCTGAGAGACACCCAGGCACAAGCTGGGCCATCAGAGTGTGGAGAGTGTGTTAGATGGAACGGTGCATCGGGTTGTCTTTCCTGAGTGTGGCAGCGGCTCTCTGATCGGAAGGAGCGTGGCCTTGTTCTTGGGGGAGAGCCACGTGGCAGGGTCCTGACAGCTTTGACAGATTCTCCTGACCAGATAGGTGTGTAGATGATAGGTAGGTAGGTAGTCAGCCCGCAGTAAGGTAGGCGGGTAGATAAAGCAATGGGGGGCCAGGGATTTAGCTCAGTGGTTTCGCCACCTGCTGCACAAGCACAAGGACCCGAGTTCGATCCCCTGTACCAAAAAAAAAAAGGCAATGGGACAAGAAACAAATTGGTAAAAGCTGGTGACTCTGGGGAGGGTGGTCAGTGTGATGTTCCTGTAGCTGGTCACAGTCATTCGGGGAGGGGGCAGAGAGAAGAGGTTTAGGAAGTGATTCCATGGGACTGGGCACAGGAGGACTGGGCTGTGCGGCACCTGGCCTGGGCACTGGCGGGGATGTTGGTGCTCTTGGGCTTCTTGTCTGCGGCACCAGCAGTTCCTAGCACAGCCTCTTCCCAACCACGCCCCAAATCTGGTCCTTCTGGCCTCTCAGTGACAATCCCTAGCTGAGCCACTGTCACGCCAGGCTTCTCACCAGAGCCTCTTCAAGGCTGCGGTTCTGCCTTGGACCTTCAGCCCATTCTCTCTCGGGAGCTGGAGCAGTCTCTCCTAAACAGTAGTCACATCTTGGCACCACCACCCAGATCTTGGCCCAGGAAGGGGTTGTGTGGGGAGGCGCAGTGACACAAGGGAACCAGATGCCTCTCTGGGGTGCCAGTGGTCTGACAGCCAGGTGGGATTTTGTCCTAAGTGCCTGCTTTCTTGCTCCTAAACACCCCAGGCAGCAGGCAGTGGGGCTGGAGCCTTCCTCTGACCTACTTAACCAGAAGCAGTCACCACTGTCCACCTGGTGGCAGTTCCCTGAATTGCAGGCAGGGGCCAAGGCCGAGAGGGATTCACCCTTCTGTGATGTTGGGGACCCTTGACATTTATCCCTCTGTATACCTTCTGGCTTGCTGAGTTCACTCTGCAGGCAGGCTGTGCAGAGCCTGGCTGGTAGGGCCGGGACATAGAGTGCCCAGGGACCTATGGAGCCACACTGTGTGCCCACTGAGGGGCTGCAGAGGGGAGGCCAATCCTGAACAAGCCAGGCACAAAGAGCGGCTTGAATCTGTGCATGGTGGCGCATGCCTGTAATCCCAGCACTTGCGGGGTTGAGGTAGGAGGATCGCTGTAAGTTTAAGACCAGCCTGGGCTACACAGCAAGACCCTGTCTCAAATATCCAAAAGGAGGGCGGGGGATTTAGTTCAGTGGCACCTGCCTCGGAAGTGCAACGTCCTGAGTTCGAGCCCTCGTTCCCCCAAAAAAAAAAAATCCAAAAGAAAAAAACCCCCAACAATTCCAAAACAGAACAAAGGGGAGGGGCAGCTTGAGATGGTGGGAAAGAGAAGGTGCGAAGCTGGGAGCTGAGCTCAGAGGGTTGGGAGAGTGGGGAGACTCCAGGTCGGGGCAGAACTAGAGCAAGAGGTGTGCTGGGTGCCAAGCCTGGGGATACCATCTGGATGGCACCGCGCTTCCCAAACAGAGCTTCCCAGGGCAGAGCAGGAGAGACAGATGCGAGGGGTGCCCGGAGGGCTGTCCTGGAGCCAAGCCTGAGAAGGAACCAGCCAGGCGTAGAGGGAAGAGTGCCTCAGCCGAGGGGCGGCCAGAGCTTGTGTGAGTTTGAGGAAGTCGAAGAAGAGTAGTGCCGGAGCCTGGTGCGTTAGGGAGAAAGAAGCTTTAGAGCGTGGCCCTGAATACCAAATGCAATAGGGAGCACCTGAAGGGTTTTTTTTCCAACTTTTTGCTTTGAAGCAATCTTAGACTTATAGAAGAGTTGTGCTGTACTCATTGTCCTGAGAGTTGCTATTGTACCCTTCACCCAGATTCCTTAATGTCACAGCATAGTGATCCGAACTGAGAAATTGACATCGGTGGGGACTGGGGATGTTGCTAGTGGTGAAGCCTTTGGCCAGCATATGTGAGGCACTGGGTTCCATTCCCAGCACACGCACACTCACAGAAGCTGGGGGGGGTGGCACATGCCGGTAATCTCAGAGCTCTGGGAGGCTGAGTTCAGGCCCAGCCTGGGTGACTTAGTGACTTAGTTAGGCCCTATCTCAAAAAACAAAAGGGCTGGAGATGTAGCTCAGTGCAAAGAGTCTAGGTTCAACTAAAAGAAAAAAGAAAAAAAAAAAAGAGTCCAGGTTCAATTCCTGGTACCACAAAACACAACAGAAAAAGACAGGGTGGTCATGAACACTGATCTAACACTGTTAACTAAGCTACAGACTTTATTTGGATGCCCTAGTTATCCTTCTTTTTTTTTTTTTTCTTTGTACCAGGGATTGAACTCGGGTCCTTGCGCTTCCATAGCAGGTGGTGAAACCACTGAGCTCAATCCCCAGCCCCTAGTTATCCTTCTAATGTCCATTTCTTGGTCCCCAGATCCAGTCCAGCACCCCACATTGTATTTCACTGCTGGTCTCCTCTGTGTCCTCTGATCTGTGACACTCTTCCTGTCCCCCTTATATTGCCCTTCCCCTGACGGGCTGTGAGCAGGGGCATGTGGCCACTTTGCTCTGGAAGTGGGAGAGTGAGGGCACTGGGGCCTGGGGACACATGCTGCTGCCTGAGGTCTAGGGTTGAGGGAGGCACTGAGATGAGGAAAGGGGTGACTTTGCAGTGCATTTGAGGACGACCTTGGGACATTAGCCCACAGGAAATGACAATGCCAGGTCCTGGGACTTCAGACATGAATTACACCGCCTTGGCGAGGTTGGAGGGGACCTCGAGCAAGGCTTCCATTAAGGCTCCTTCCAGATGAGGCCACAGTGCTTCTCCCCTGAGCACCAGCCCAGGGACACACGCACCACGCAGCTGATGGCCACGAGACTGAGAGGGCTAGAGAGTGGCACCAAGGTCACACAGACCCTATCTTGGGACAGGAAGTTGTGAAGGGGGCACTGTCGAGGGCAGTTGCATTAATCCCCTGTACCAGCGCGTTGGAAACTGAGGGTGGATGAGTGGTCTGGGAATCTGGTTAAGTGGAGTCTGAGGCTGTGAATCGAGGTGGGGCCCGGAAGTCTGCATTCCTCTCCGGAACCTAGATGCCTGGTCCTAGGAGTCCAAGCTAACCCTGGCCTGGCCCTTCTCACTGTAGCCTCGGGGAGGAGCCTCTGGGGCAGGAGGAGTCGTCAGGCATAGGGAACTGGAGCCCTCTAGAGCCCTCACTCATCAAAGGCACCCCTTAGAAGAAAGTGGCTTGACTTCTGGGAATCCAGCTACAGGAAGTAGAACCAGGAAGGAAAAGTTGCTAGGTAGCTGCTACCAGATCCCTCTCCCCTTGGGGTCATGGGGTTGTTGTCACAACTGCTCTGGCCAGGGATTTAGCTCAGTGGTCTGCCCCCTGCCTCTAAAGCAAAAGCGCAAGGTCCTGAGTTGGATCCCCTGTACCCTACCGCCCCCCGAAAACTGTTCTTTGTAAGTTTGCATCCCCTTTGACACATCCTTGGACCCCAGACTTTGTGACCTTCTGGCTCCGGCACACGCCCCCTACTGACTGAGTCAGTCTGGCCCTGGGTTTCACATTCCTGCCCCAGCTGGAGGGAGATGTCCCCGGCCTTGTTTAACCAGCCTTGGTCAGAGGGGTGGGGTCCCTTTGTATGGACAGTGGCACCTCTAAGACCCCAACACAGGGTCTTCCCTAATCATTGATCCCAGGGGACAAAGAAAAGCAGAGTGAGAGCTTCTTGGAGCCTCCCCCTACCTTGAACCTCCCTGTCTCTCCCCAGACAAGGGCAGCAGGAGCAGGAGCACGGGACAGCACTGGGCGAAGCCTCAGGGAGAAAGTGGTTACTTCTCCTTGGAGCAACATCGCTCCTCACCAACCCAGGCATCCTCTGAGACACCACAGAGTGGACCTCGAAGTGCCACCTGCCAGGCATCCTCAGCCCAAAGGGACATTGCCCAGGCTCTGTCTATACAAGAACCCCCACGAGCCTCCTCTGCCCACCGAATCACCCAGAGGGACAACCCCAGGACCTTATCCACCCAACAGGACAGCCCCAGGGCCTCGTCCACACAGCAGAACACCCTGAGAACATCCTCTCCTTCCAGAGTCTCCCACCACCCCAGCACCTCGGCCCCTCGACGGAACAATCCTCAACGTTCCTCTCCCCTCAGACCCACCCAACAAGACAGTCAGAGAACCACTTCTACCCAACAGGTCAACCTCCCAAACTCTTTTCCTACTTGTCCTCCTCAGCGGGAAAACCCCAGGACATCCTGCACCCAAAAGGACAATGCCAGAGTCACCTCTCCCAACCGAACCACCCAATGGGAAATCCCCAAGGCATCCTGTGCACAACGGGACAGTTCCAGAGCCTCTTCTCCAAATCGAGCCCCCCAGAGGGAAAAATCTAGAACATCCTGTGCCCAACAGGACAATCCCAGAGCCTCCTCTCCTACCAGAACTTCTCAAAGAGAAAACTCTAGAACATCCTGTGCCCAACGGGACAAACCCAGGTCCTCATCTCCCAGCCGAACCCCCCAGAAGGAAACCCTCAGAACTTCCTGTATCCAACAAAACACCCCCAAAACCTCTTCCACCCACCGAGACAACCCGAAACCCTCTTGTAGCAGATGGGAGCACCTCAGAAGTGCCTGTACCCAGCGGGATGCCCCACACTGCTCTTCCCCTCAACGAGATGGCCCTGGGACTTCCTCGCCTCAGAGGTGCACCCAAAGGGACCATCCTGGACTGCCATCTCCTCGCCACGCCACGCCACGGAGCAATCTCAGGAATTCCTCTCCGCATAGAACCAACAAGGACATCCCCTGGGCATCCTTTCCCCTTCGGCCTACGCCCAGCGATGCTGCCCGAACCTCTTCCCCATCTCGCCCCAAGCAAAGCGAGGTGCCCTGGGCATCCATCGCCCTCCGGCCAACCCAAGGTGACAGGCCCTGGACCTCCTCTCCCACCAGATCAGCCCAGCGTGACACACCCAAGTCCTCCTGGGGACTGGGCCAGCACAATGCGCCACCCCAAGCCGCCTCGTCCTCCTGTAACCCAGGCCACCTCAGTGCCTCCCGGACTTCCTCACCTCTGCACCCTGCAACACGTGGGCCGCCCCAGACCTCCTCCGAGCCCTCCCAACCTCCATACGCTGTGTGCATCGGTCACCGCGATGCCCCGAGAGCCTCTTCGCCTCCTCGCTGTTTGCAGCACGACCCGTTCCCCTTCTTTCCAGAGCCCCAAGCCCCTGAGAGTGAATCACCTCACCATGACCCTCCCTATATGCCACCTGCCGTGTGCATCGGGCACCGAGATGCCCCTCGGGCATCCTCACCCCCTCGCCACACTCAGTTCGATCCCTTTCCCTTCCTCCCAGACACGTCAGACGCAGAGAACGAGACCGAGAATGAGCCCCCCCAGCACGAGCCTCCACACCTCCCCCCACCCGTGTGTATTGGGTACCGGGATGCGCCCCGGGCCTCCTCCCCACCACGCCAGTTTCCAGAGCCCCCCTTCCTGTTCCAGGATCTCCCCGGGGCCAGCACCGACAGCCTCGTGCCCCCCATGGACTCCCTGCACGAGCCCCCCCACATTCCCACCCCCGTGTGCATTGGCCACCGGGACGCCCCCTCCTTCTCATCGCCCCCACGCCAAGCCCCAGAGCCCTCGCTCTTCTTCCAGGACCGCCCAGGGGCCAGTATGGAGAGTCTCGCCCCCTCCACTGACTCTCTGCATGGTTGCCCCCTGCTCCCCCCCCAGGTGTGCATCGGACACCGCGATGCCCCTCGAGCGTCCTCCCCACCCCGACACCCACCCAGTGACCTAGCGCTCCTGGCACCCTCGCCCCCACCGGGCAGCTCCAGGGGCTCCCGGGGCTCAGCGCCCCCCGGGGAGACCAGGCACAACTTGGAGAGGGAGGAGTACACCGTGCTGGCTGACCTGCCCCGGCCCAGGAGGCTGGCCCAGAGGGAGCCAGCGCCCCAGGCGCAGGGCAGCATCGGGGGCCGCACTCGAAGCCCCGGCCGCACAGAGGTGGAGCGCCTCTTCGGGCAAGAGCGCAGGTGAGCCTAGGGCCGGGCAGCCAGGTGGGCTGGGGAGGAGGCAGCAGCGGGACAGGTGGAAGGTTCTCAGGGTTAGATGGCCAGAAGCAAGGGTCAGGTCCTCCTGCCATTCTCTAGCTGTGTGACCTTGGGCAAGTCATTTCATCACCTCTGTTTCTGCATATTAGGGAGTTTGAGGATTAGGCGATACTGTGCAAAGCCCCCTGGTCAAAAGTAAACACCAGGGTCAGGCAGGCTGGGTTTAAATCTCTGCTTCCTGTGTTACCTGCTAAAGTGACTTAACCTACCCCAGCCTCAGTTTCCTCATCTGTCAAACGGGGGAGAAATATAACACAATTTATTTAAATAAGTTTAAACTCTCAAACCCTCTGTTTGAGAAGAAAGTACCTTTAATTCTTTTCTGACTTAGCAGAGAAAACTCACTATTCATTTCCCAAAACAGGGACATCCATTTCAAACCTATGGCTAGAGCCGCATGTTTGATTTTATTTGGCAGAGCTGGGGATGGGACAGAGGGCCTCACACATGTACAGGGGCTCCCACTGAGCTGCACCCCAGCCTGGAGCCACAGATTTTGATTAAGAGAGCTTGCAGGGTTGTAGACTTTATCGAGGTTAGACGTTAGGTTCCCGGGCCGTGGTGACAATGCCTAAAACCCAGGTGTCTTTCAAGTCTCCTCGGTCAACAGGACCTCCCTGCTGCAGGAAGGGGAAATTTTCCCACTTTATCTGGCTGAGATTTCCTTCCCCAGCAGTCCCAGCCCCTGAGCTTTCAAAAATCAGAGCTGGAGGGCCGGGGATTTAGCTCAGTGGTGCTACTGCCTGCCTCGAAAGCACAAGGCCCCGAGTTCGATCCCTTTTACCAAAAAAACAAAACAAACAAACAAACAAAAAATCAGAGCTAAAATTCCATCCTGGGATCAAGAGAACCAGAGGGGAAAGTGTCTGGAAGTCTCAGAACTTTCAAATGTGTAATCCAGTGACTTTTAATCTACTTACCAAGTTGGACAGCCATTGCCACACAACCTAATTTTGTGGGGGGTTTTGTGGGGGTTTTTTGGTACTGGGGATCCAACTCAGGACCTTGCACTTTCGAGGCAGGTGGTGGAACCACTGAGCTAAATCCCCAGCCCCATACAACCTAATTTTAGAACTTTTCCTGCACCCTACAGGAAGATACAATATTTTGTACCTAAAATTCCTCTTTTTGCTGCCTTTGAGGCAATATTTCGCTGAGATTTGAATTCTTCAAATTTCCTTTCCGTAAACTCCAGCCATTCAATATCCAAATGACAGGGCCAGGGATTTAGCTCAGTGGTTCCCTGACCGCTACGCAAGCGCAAGGACCCGAGTTCGATCCGCAGTACCAAAAAACAAAACAAAACAAAACATCAAAATGACAATCTTCATGGACTGCAGGATTAGTGTCATTGTTTCTTTGGCCTTTTTCTTAAAGAATACTGTTTGGTTTTTTTTAACAGCAGTTTTAGGTTTGCAGCAGAATTGAGAGGAAAGCCTCATGTATCTTGACCCCAAATGTACACACCCTCCTCTCCAGCAACACCCCACGCCACAATGGTGCTTCTGATTATAATCCACACACCTACACCTCACCCAAAGTCCATAGTTTAAATAATTAAGTTTTGCTCCTGGTGTTGTGCACTCTATGGGCTTGTACAAGAATGTTATCAGTATCACTGCTCTAAAAAATCCTCTTTGGATATTTTTGTGATCACTATTTTTGGTCTGATGTCAATTTGCATACCTTTGTTTTATCTAATATTCCAGCAGGGACAGTAAAGTGTTGAAGTCAAGATTAATTTTTTAAAATCCCCCTCTCTGATAACTTTTTTTTTTTTTTGGTACTGGGGATGGAACTCAGGACCTTGCGCTTGCGAGGCAGGCGGTGGAACCACTGAGCTAAATCCCCAGCCCTGAAGACAAATTTTGTAAACTATGAATTTGTGTAAAGGATAGATTGGAATTTATGGGTGGGTGGCTGTAGAGTTGTGCTTTTTATTTTCTTCCATTTATTCACCTGGTATGTATTTATTGAGCATCTACACTGTCCAAGCATTGTTCTGAGCCTGGAATATTTTTCCTGAAAGGCTGTCAGAATTTTCTCTTGATACCTGAATTTTTTCCTTATGTTTTTGGAATCTCTTATCTTAGAATCATTTATAATTGATATATATTATAACCAATTATAATTTTAGAATCATGTATAATTATTTGCTGAATTTAAAATAGCCTTCAAAAAAAAAATAGGGCTGGGGATTTAGCTCAGTGGTTTCGCCGCCTGCTGTGCAAGCGCAAGGACCTGAGTTCGATCCCGGTACCAAAAAATAAAAAATAAAAAATAAAATAGCCTTCCTCATGGTGGTACACACTTGTAATCCTAGCATTCTGGGAGGCTGAGGCAGGAGGATTGCAAGTTTGACCTCAGCCTGGGCAATTTAGCAACTTAGTGAGAACCTGCCTCCAAAAAAACAAAAACCCAAAAATGGAGGGGAAAAAATGGGGAGGCGGGACTGGGGATGGAGCTGGTTGTGAAGATCCTCCGTTTAATTGCTAGTACTGAAAGGGAACACACCCTGCCTTGCTCCTTGCATGGACCCTCCCATCATCTCCACCAGGCCTGATGTCCCCATGTCCCCTCGGGTTACACTGGAAGGCTCTGGTCCTCAGTTCCGGGGAAGACTCTGCTCTTGGAGAGCAAGGAAACCCTCTCGGGTCAAATTTGGTTGAAAAAGGAACCTGATCAGGGAGCCCTTGAGCGCAGAAACTCTCACTCCAGGGAACATGGGTTTGTCTCTGTGTGAACTACTGAACACTACTAAAAACTCAAATTACATTGTAGATCTGATCGCAGGGACCTGGGCAAAAGACACAGGACAACTGCAAACCCCAACCCTGCACTTCTGTTTCTTTCCAGTATTGAAATTGAACCCAAGGCTTTTGCACTGAGCTCCATCCCCAGACCTTTTCAATTTTGTTATTTTTATTTTGAGACAGGGTCTCAGTCACTAAGCTGAGCAGGCAGGGCTCAAACTTGTGAGCCTCCTGCCTCAGCCTCCCAGAGTGCTGGGATTACAAGTGTGCACCGCCATGCCTGGCTTATACTTTTCTTGACTCAGCCAACCCCTTGCAGTGTCTATACAGTGCTTTAGCTGCAGGCTCCCCACTGCGCTTCCCCTGACCCCCCTTTCAGGTTTACTTGGGGGTCACCACAGGTCATGTTTTTCAGGCTTCTTCTCCTGGTTTGATTCAGCCTCCAGAGACACTGCTCCACTTACCAATTTGTCTTACTGATGTATATTTGTGGTGCTGGGGATTGAATCCAGACACTCACACAGGCTAAGCCCACTTCCAGGCCCCACCCATGTAGCAGTTTAGACCTAGTCAGAGTCTCTTTTTTTGTTGTTGTTGTTTTTTTTGGTACCAGGGATCGAACTCGGGTCCTTGTGCTTGCACAGCAGGCGGCGAAACCACTGAGCTAAATCCCCAGCCCCATAGTTAGACTCTCAAACCCCATGGAAATAAATATTTATGGAGTGATTGGGGTCTTAAGGTGACCCCCTTACTATGGGAGGGGACAGATGTGAACAGTCTATCTGGGGTTCTCCACAGAGAACTGCTGAATGCTAATAACAGCTACCCATTATTAAGCAAGACAACTGCCTAGGACCAGGCTTTCTTTTTTTTGTACCAGGGATAGAACTCAGGACCTTGTGCTTGGAAGGCAAGCGGCGGCACCACTGAGCTAAATCCCCGGCCCTAGAACCAGGTTTTTTACAAAGTTTAGAGCTATCTCTGTTGGACATGGTCACATTCGCCTGGACAAAGGCCATTGTTGGCCTTTCTGGAGTTGGAAGGAGAAAATTTTCTCCCTTGTTTTTTTTTAAAAACAAAGCTGGCCTTGAACTCCCAGCAATCCTCCTGACTCAGCCTCCCGAGTCCTGGGATTGCAGGTGTGCACCACCACACCTTGACCTTTCCATCTTGCTAAGAGTTCTTTTGCCAATGGCGAGAATGGCCTGGAGTTTTCGAGGCTGAGTGCTGGAGTCCTGTTGGTTAGCTCTGAGTGAAGGACAAGAAGGCAGTAGGCTTGAGGAATCCTAAATTTATAATATGGACAGGAAAGGGGCAGAAAGAATGGAATACAGGGCATGCAATATTCTGCCTCTCTCATCTCCACCACATGAGCTGTGTAACGAGAAATAGGATCACAGTATAAGAGCTTGGTACCTGGAACATAGAAGCACTCAATAAATGTTTGCTTGAACATTGTGGCTATGTGTGCACAGTGCCTGGTACACAGTAGGTGCTCAATAAATGTGAATTCCCACAAGCACTAGTCTGACCATTGTCTGGGCGGCTGGAGGGCTGCTAAATGAGCTGGGAGCCATGGCTGAGGCCTGATCCTCTCCCTACCCCAACACCTTCACTAACCCCTTTCCTCGCTGGAGTGCAGCCAAAAGGCTGAGAAGTGATGACTCCATTTCTCATAGTATCATCACAACAGCCCCACATTTCAGTTTCAGAAGGGGAAACTGAGGCCTGGGAGGGTCATCCCTCATTAGGGCCCTGACAAGCTTGCAGTGGGTCTCGGGTTTCCCACATCACTTCCTGTGGAAGTGAAGGGGCTGGGGTGCTGGGTGGAGCCCTCCCAAAGGCCTCGGAGCAGTTGCATTTGCTCCTAGGAAGTCTGAGACTCCAGGAGCCTTCCAGGCTCAGGACGAGAGACGGTCACCGCGGCCCAGCCAAGGTCAGAGCCAGCCTCTCCGAAGACAGCCCAGCCCTGCCGCAGGGAGGCAGGTGAGCATTGCCTTTCCCACCCTGTGGGTGCCGGGCCGAGTCCTAAGCAGGGAGGTTGGCTGTGAAAGGCTCAGAGCCCCAGTCATGGTGCCCAGCTCTCCCCTCTCTCCGAGGCCCAGCAGCTCTGGGTGAAATGCAAAGGGCTCCAAATTAGTCCTCTGAAGAGCCCCCGACACGCTGTCCCCTTGTCCCCTTCCATCGTTAGGAGATTGGGGACAGGCTGGATGGTTTAATCTGGCTGTAGGGCCAACTCTTCCAGGAGGGGGACTGCTCTTGAAAGAAGCTCTTTGAGGGCAACGCCCACCCCAGGGGAATGGGTATCTCGGGTAGAAATTCCGGCACCTGATAGCCCAGGGTGGAATCAATATCTTGCGGGGAGGGGAGCCCGAAGGTGAGCAGCTCTTTGTAGATCTCTTTCCAGAGCTGAGGGAAGTGGATGAGAGGGAAGAGCTGACACCTCAGGGAGGGACCCAGGGACCCCACCTGCTTTCATCTAGGCTGCTGTGAGGACCCAGCCTTGTCTGTCTTGTCCCTGCCTCAGACAGACAGTGGCCATCTTGCTGGGTCCCAGGCCCTCACCGACCCCCCCCCCCTTCTCAGGTGACTAAGGCCCCTGCCAAGCAGGCAGAACCGGCCAGGAGGAGCCCAGCAGAACCTGCTCGATCCAGGAGTCTCCAGAGACAGCCTGAGGGGGACGGCGGCAACAGCGATCCTCACCACCCCCCAGGACATCGGCCAGGCCCCCTGAGAGGGAGCTGTGGACAGAGAAAGCTCTGGTGAGGGGCAGAGGAAGCTCAAGACAGCCGCTGCCAGGGTGGCAGAGTCAGGAGGAGCTGCCAGGGTCCCGGGTCCCTCACAGTCACCTAGAAAGGAGCTGGAGCAGCCAGGAGGAGGGCCCAGGCCCTGGGGGCTGGCCAGGACTTGGGAAGCCCAGCCTGGGAGCTGCCAGAGCCCTGGAGGGAGCCTGGCAGGGCCTTCTCAGAGAGTACAGGGAGAGCTGGGGGCAGTCCGAGGCCTGGGAGGGTCCCCCCAGTAATGGTCTTCAGGAGCGACCCCAGAAGCCAGCCCCAAGGGGCTGGGGCAGCCTGCAGGAGCTGTCCTTCCCCCCGCAGGCTGGGAGCCCCCCAGAGCACTCCTGGGTAGGCCAAGCAGAATCCTCCCACCCCCAACGGCCTGAGACACCCACGGCCATGGGCTCTGGCCCTGAGAGGCCTCCGGAGCTGGACTGGAGGGACCTGCTGGGCCTCTTCCGGGCCCCTGGGGAGGGGGCCTGGGCCCGACTGCCCAGGCTGGACTGGGAAGGCCTCCTGGAGCTCCTGCAGGCCAGGCTGCCCCACAAAGACCCAGCCGGACACTGGGGTGACCCGGCTTCAGGGCCACAGCTGGGTCCCCCAGGCACACAGGATGATGCCCTGGAGCAGGAGCAACACAGTCGGCCCGGAGGCTGGGCTGAGGCCATTGTAGCCAATGGACACCACCCTGGGCAGCAGCCCCAGAGCCCGGCCCAGCCACCCATCGCTGCCTGCACCTCCACCCAGTGGCCGAAGACCCAAGAAACAAGTGGACCAGTGACCTCATCTCTGCCTGGTCTGCAGCCGACAGCCCGGCTTGAGCAGAGCAGGCCTGCACAAGGCCCCAGCCTCCTAGAGCCAGAGGTAAGTTTCCTCTGCCTTGGAAGGGTGGCCAGAAAGCCAGCCCCATCCCAGCAGGTCTCCTTAGAAAGGCTCCGTGTGACAAGACCCTAGCCCCTGCACCCTCTGTCCCAAGGCCCAGTCCTGGTCCTCCCTGCTGGCCTGGACCATTCTGACCACTGCACCCGACAGCGTTGTCATGACCAGCAGAATGTGTGTTTACTACAGCCCTGTCTGGGTACTTCGAGTGTCTTTTTCCCATTTAGTCTCCACAGTGGCCCAGTGAGAAGGCACTACTCATGTGGATAAGGAAACGGACACCCTGAGTTTCCCATAGCTGCTGAGGCAGGGGAGCCCAGGTCTGCTTAGTGCGATCACCCTGAGCCTCAAGCTGGACACCCTGGGCCGGGCCCTCTCCCTCCTGGGCCCAGCTCCCCTGGGGCTACCTGGGCTGCAGCCAGTGTGGTTGGGTTGTATTCCCTCCCCCTGCCATATGCAAGTTGCTGCTGGGCCCAGGACAGCCTCACCCACCCCTCTCTGGCCCCTACAGCACCTTACACTGAGAAAAGGCCACAAAGCACTCCCTGGCTGAGCCAGCTGCTTAATGAGGGCCATGTGCACAGTAGGCCCAGCACCAGACACACAGTAGGTGCTCCCCAGGTCCTTCCCCTGCCTCAGAGGTACTTCAGTCCTGCTTCAAGCCCAGAGCATTGGTCTGAAGGTGGTGGGTGGGGAGAGCCCTGCCACCTGCCGCGGCTCACCAGGAACACAGCACTGCCTTCGGACACCTCGCCTCTCAGGGCCTCGGCCATAAAACAGGACCAAGCACTTCCCTGAGCAGGCCTACTGTGGTGACATGGAGTGTCCACGTGTCCCCCAAACCCTCCTTTCCTGGGTTCCCAGTCCAGCACTGCTGCCTCCATGGATGATGAGGCTTCCAGGCCCCGGGTTTACTGGGGACAGTACCTCATGTGCTTTGTCATGTGTGTCACAGATGGCCAAGAGGCAGCTGCTGCTACTCCCATTTTACAGATGAGGAAACCGAGCCTCCAACTCATTAGGTATTGCCAGGGGCCACATAAGCAGAAGTTGTGAGAAATGAGGCTCAGGCATCCACTCCAAAGCTGGCCACATTGTGAGCCCAGGCGGGGCTGAGGAACCCTCCCTCCTGTGGCTCCCTGTGCCTTTCTCCATGGACTCTCTACTTGGTCCTGGGGACAGACACAGACGTGCAGGCACAAGCCAGGGTGGTCCTGCCCTCAAGTTCCCATTAGGCTTGCTGGGGAGGCTGGGTGACCCAGGCCACTGAGGGGTCACGAGGCTGTGCGGCAGGCTGTCTCCAGTGCAGGGGGAGGTGGGAAAGACTTCAGCCAAAGTTGCACCCCTGAGGCTTGGGGATCCCTGGGAGGCTACAGGGTGGTGACAGGGGAGGAGCCAGAGACATCTGCACCAAGGGCATTTCACAGGTGACAAAACAGAAGTGTACTCCAGGTCCGGCCAGGGCTCCAGCTGGTTGTCTCTGTGGAAATCCTAGGTGTGGCATTCAAGGCCTCCTTCCCTTCTTCCTTCCACCCCAGAGCTGGCTCTAGTTGTGCTGAGCCAGCTGCAGGACTCTGCATATCTCCCTGTTCCCTGCTGTTCCCTGTGCCTAGAGTGCTCTTCCCTTCCCATTTCCCCCAGCAAGTGTCTGTTCATTGTTCAGGTCTTAGGTCAGGTGTGCTGTCCCGAAAAGCCTCCCCGAACAATCACTCCACCCCCAGACTCTTGATGTTCCCCTTCTGGGATTGCCAGTCTTGCTTCCCTCCATCTGTCACACTGGATTGTCATTTCCCCAGGAGAAACATGAGCTCCATGGGGCAGGAGGTGTGCCTACTTAATCTCTGTACCTCTGGCCCCCAGCCCAGGGCCTGACATGAAGAGGGGCTTAGCTCAGTGGGTGCCTGATCCGTGAATGCATGCAAGACACAGGGAGGGCTGGGGACGAAGTGCAGTGGTAGGTGGCTTGCCCAGCATGCACAAGGCTCTGGGTTCCAAGATGGGTGTGGTGACACCTGTAGTCCCAACACCTCCTGAAGCAGGAGGGTCATGAGTTTGGAGTTAGCCTGGACTATATAATAAGACTCTGTCTTAAAAAACAAAAAAAAGAAACAAAACAGGGTAAGATAGTGAGTAGATGATGGATGAACATGGGTGACGGTGCATGAATGGAATGAACATATGATGGACAGATGATGGGTGATGGGTAAATGGATGCGGCCTAGCTGATGGATAAGCATGTAGTGGTGAACACATAGTTGTCTGGATGAGTGTTTGGTGGAAGATGGATGGATGGATGGGTGGATGAAAGGATGGAAGGAAGCATGGATGGATGAAGGAATGATGGATGGATGGATGGATGTTGCGTGGATGTGTAAATGTTGGATGATGGATGGCAAATGAATGTTGGAAGGATGAGTAGATGGGTGAGTGGATGTTGCATGGATGGAGCAAGGATACATGGATGTTGGATGGATGGGCAATGAGTAAATAGAGGATGGATATACAAATAGGTGACAGTGCATGTGTGAAGGTGGAAAATGCAGGGTGGATGTTGGAGGGACATATGCATCTATTGATGCTGGATGCTAGGTGGATGTTGGGTGGATGATAGTTGGAGATGAGGTGGATAGATGGATAGACTCTAGGCCATAACCTGGGCTAATCTGTAGTCTTTCTTATCTCCAGTTCCAACCAGAGGAGCCTCAGGCATCAGAACCAAGCAGAGGCCAAGACTCACTGACTGAGCAGGAACAGGCAGACTCGGTAGTTGGGTCCTGGGCATGGGCACACAGGGAGGGCATGGAAAGGGGGATCAGGTTGGAGGTGGGCAAAGTTCCTCTCTGGAGTCCTGCAGACTAAGGCTGGCTCTGCCATGGGGTCATCTGTGCATGGAAATGGGGCCTTGAGAAGAGGGGCTTTGGAGCTGGACAACAGTCACCTCCAACAGACCTGGGTGGGTAGATGATCCAGGGGCCAGAACCACGGCCTTTCTCCAAATAGCAGTTTGACCCTGATGGTCTCTGAGGGCCTCTGAGGGCAAGAAATGTCAAAGAGAAGAGAGCTGAGGGGGGTCGTGGTCAGCTGGGTCTAGAGCTGTGGAGATGTGTGCAGAAGATGACCCTGGAGACTGCTCCACCAAGGCCCTGGCTCTAGCTGGAGCCGGCTCTGCCCCGCCCTCCCTGTGACCTACAGAACAGACCATTCTTGTCACTTTTAGCTTCCAGAGGGGTGAGGTCAGAGGGGAGGGAGGGTGAGACAGACTGTTTCGGGCTGTTTTCCTCATCCTGCTGTTCATTGTGGCACCAGCAGAAAAGCCAGGTGTGACAGGGAGCATTTGTCTGGCAGCCTGGAGCCCCCAAGCCTGGCCATGCTGCTAGTCCAAGCTGGGGGGGACTCTGTCCAACCCCGTACTGTGCAGATGAGGAAACAGAGGCAGGGAATTGTCCCAGGTCACACAGCCAGTCTGTGGCTGGACTCAAACTAGAACTCTGGGCAGGGGGCTCCCACCTAGTGCTCCCTCTGCCCCCACCCTTGCCCGCACTGCTTCACTAACTGCTTGATGGCCAGTCTTCCCATCTGTGAAATGGGGAGGTGAGAGGGACTCTGGCAACTTTGTTTTTCCTCTTTCGGGGTTATTTCTTCATGCTTCCTGGAGACAGCTTCGTGAACAAAGAGGAAATAGCAATGCCGGGGGACTCTCTAGTCTCTCAGCCACCCCTAATCCTAGGCAGTCTCAACTGGACGCAAGTGCTAACTACTTCAGTCCTCAATTCACCTGCTCATTCATTCACATACACTTAGCACCTTCTAAGTGCCAGGGTCAGAGGTGAGACAGAATGCCACTACATAGCCCGTCTTGGGGACAGTTCCATGCCAGTGGTCAGGGCTTGATCGGGGTGTGTAACCAAGTGTGGGGGGGAACACACCTTCCCAAGCCCTCCCCAACCTATGCTTTAAGACTTCAAGCTCCATTTCCAGAGAATCTGCAGATTCCAGAGAGGGAACACCCCAGCTCTGCCCTGCCCCTGCCTGTAACCTGCCTTGTGACTTTTAGGCCAGTGCCTCTGCTTTGCTTGGTCCTCATTTTCCCCAACAAGGATGACCTTAAAGGGAGAGTATTCTGGGGTTCTGTGAGGGTGTCTGCAAGAATCTCTTTCCTGTAATTTGAGGTCACAAACCTAATGCCAGGCAAGTAACAAAGGCCAAGAGTGGAGGCTGGGTTACTCGTGTATGACCCTTTGGCCCCAGGCAGTGCTGTGGAGAAGATGGGCCTAGAGTTTCCATAGCTTTAGATATTTCGGGAGAAATCGGAAATAGGTGTTTAATAATCTCTGGATTATTTAACATTAGGAACCTGGTGGGAAATAATCTGTAGATGCCACTGGACTGAACGCACATCTGTGATCGGTACAGTCCCCTTGGCAACCTGGGGTTTGACTTTAGGGTGTGGGGTGCACAGCCCCAAGGCCGCTGAGCCCCAGGGGCCCTGCGGACAAATTCACAAGCTTTATTCTTGTCAGTTCTCGGGGAGGGGGTGGTGGAGAACAATGGTCCATGGGGCCTTTGCAGTGGCAGAATGGGCAGGGGAGGCTATGGGCAAGGATGTCCCCATCCCGCCAGAGGGACCTGCGGACAACATCGACCCTGTTTGACAGGCAGACAAGAGGCCAGCAGAGGGCAAGGCTGGGAGCCCGATCAAGGGCCGACTGGTGACCTCATGGCGGATGCCCGGGGATCGGCCCACGCTGTTCAATCCGTTCCTGCTGTCCCTGGGGGTCCTCAGGTGGCAAAGGGTAGGCTGGCTCTCTCGGGGGCTGAAGGGGCAAGGATGGACAGAGAGGGGCGGTCCCAGGGGGTCCCCTGGAAGGGGAGTGGGCTGCACAGCTCCTGAGCTCCCTGGTCTCTTCCGATTGAGTGTCCCACCTCCGGGGCAGGGCTGGGGGTCCTCTCAGGGGTCAGGGTGAGGGGTGACTGATGATCTCACACCTGAAACCTTCCAGTCTGCAGCTCTCACCAGCCCTGGGCCAGGGAGCCAGGTGGGGGAGAAGGGAAGCGGGAAGCCTTCAGGGGCTCTGGGACCGCAGAGTGTGTCTCAGACCTGGGCCCACGCCAGTTTTACAAACATCTGGCATTACGTAACCCATCCCCTGCCCAGAGAGGCCTGTAAACAACCAGGCCTCTGCTGGGGGCTTCTTCAAGGGCAGGGAGGGGAGGCAGCTGTGACTTGCACCCTCCTGCCCCTTCATAGGAGAGAAGGCGGCTGGCATCTGCAGGGGCAACAGGCTGCCCTTACTCGGTGACAGGCCTCACTGCTGTTGGTCAGGCACCTTGGAGACAGTTGGCCCATTTTGCAGATGAAGGGACTGAGGCTCCTGTGGGGACTCAAGGCTGCAGGGAGGACGCAGGGTCAGGATACAGAGATGGAGAAGGCTGTCCAAAAGTGCGGTTCCCCACCCACCTCACAATCCCCTCTCTATTGCTTTTTGGGGTTAGGGCACCGAGCAGCCAGGCAAACATGGTTATCTGGGCAGGGCAGCAGCTGCTCTGACGAAAGGTCACCAACATGCAGCAGGGCTGGCCGGCAGGAAAGGCAAGTCAGTTCTCAGTAGAGAGAAGGGGGAGAGGGGTGGGGAGGAGCACTGTGGGATGATGGTGGCAGTGGTGGTAGCCAGCAATTATTGTGCACCTACTGTGTGCCCTGCTCCGTGTTCAGCGCCTGGCCTGCCGGACTCCAGTTACTCCTCACCAGCAGGCCCAGTTATTCCCGATGTCCGTGGTATAGATGAGGAAATGAGGCTCAGAGGAAAAGTCACTTGTTCTGGGTCACACAGGGATAAGGGGCAGAGCTGACATTCAAACTCTGCTCTGGCTGACCTCAGAGCTGTGTTTACAAATCCTCCCTGGGCAGTGTGTGCTGATCTCCTCAGCGCTCCTGGGGCCCTTAGAGTCACCACTGATAGCCCAATGAGCCAGATGTGGCAACTGAGACTTGGGGAGCTTGGGAGCAGCTGTTCCCCATCTGGGGATGAGAACACTGGGGCACTAGGGATAGGACTGTGCTGGCCTCCCAGATGGTTATCAGAGACACTTCTAAACATGTCTCCCACCGGAGTCGGCCCAAGGCCAAGTACCAGAAAGCCTGGGCTCAGATTCTGTCTCTGCTCCTAACTTGTGTGCTTCGGACCACTGTCTCCCTGCTCTGAGACTCAATGAACAATGGTTTGAGACTTGACAACCCCAAAGTCGGGTGGCTCTGGTCTCTGCAGGCTTAACATTGCACCTCTGGGTCCCTGAGGCTGTGTCTGCTCTCCTGAAGCAAGTTGTAGTTTCTTCATTTATGTATTCATTCATCTGACCAGTGCTTACTGAGGATGTACTGTGGCCAAGGCTGACCTTGGGGTGCCTCCAAGGGACAGAAAAATCCTTACCCTGCTCACAAGGAGCATCGTGAGCAGAGGACTCTGATGTGCACTGCTCAACACAGTGTGGCCACTACTTTAGCGGAGGAATTCCAGATTCAGGGAGCACCGAGGAAGGAGTTTCTGACTTTTAACACTTTGGTTCTCTTTGAACTGAGACTTGAAGGGTGAGGAGGACTTTTTTAGACAAACTTCTGGGGGTGGCAAAAGAGTTTGTGTGTTGGGGTGGAAAGAAAGCAAGGGAAGTGTTCCAGACATGGCAATCAGGAGGTCCAGAGGATGTGGCTTACCCTGGGAATTCCCAGCAGGCCAGTGTTGTGTCCCTAGTGTGGAAAAGGTGTGTGTGAGGATGGGGATCGCAGGCTGGATGCCAAGTGACCTCCCGGCCCTGGGAGAACTGGCAGCTTTGCGCGTGGGCACACTCTGGGCACACTGGAGGCACTAGAAGCCAGGAAACCAGCAAGGCGCTGGTGCTGTGGGCCAGATCCCCATAGTGGGCGGGCTCTTCTGCTGGCTCCCTCCTCTCTTAGGCTGAGAGCCTGAATGAAGTGCAGGGGGAGGGCGGGGAACCGCACATGTGCCAGAGGCCACCAATGTCTCCCAAGGTGGCTTCCTTGCGGCCGCATCCCTCAGGCCGCATCCCTCACGGTGGGGAGGCTCCCGGTGGGTAATTCTGACAAAGAACTTCAGCTCCCTGGGTTTCCGTTTCTTTATGTGTGAAAGGGGATAGGAATTACAAGAGCAATGATTTTTGAAACCTAAATCAAAGCAGCAGAATAACGGAAATGAAAGTAACCCAGGCTTGCTCAGTAATCCCATCCAAGGACAGCTAACTAGGGATAAGGAGGTTGTTCCATGTGCTTCACTTGGATTAATGGTTAACATGCTCAGGACGGGGCCATAATTCCTATGCATTGCTCCTGGGCTGCTTTGAACCACCATGCCACGGATGGGAAGTCGTGCATGTACCACGGGTGGTTGAAACTGGCTGGAACTTGTTAATCCTTAGAACAACCTCGTGAGGGAGTAGCATTAGCCCATTTTACAGAGGGTGAAATTGAAGCACAGATAAGTGGAGTGCCTTGCTTAAAGTAACAACAGGGTTTGAATGGCTGTGCAACACAGGCTATCACGTGCATTTAGCAACAAATTCCATCCTTCATCTGCAGGACTCCGATGAGCTTTAACAAACTGCCAATGCTCTTGCAAACTGAGCGATGGGTGTACACCCACACCCAGAACCCAAAGCAAAATCTTTAACAATTCCGACTTTTACTGTGTGACCTGAGGCAAGTCTATTCACCTGTCTAAACCTCAAATGTTATTAGTAAAATGGGGACAAGGAGCTCTGCCTCTCAGCTCTGTGTTGAGGACGAAAGTCCACTACATAGGTAACAAGTGGGAGCCGCCGAGTCGTTAGTACTGGGTGTTTTGCCCATGTCTCCATCCAACCAGGCATAGAGAGACCTAGTGGCCCCTGCGGTGGGGGCTGGAGCCGAGCGACAAGGGGCCCACGTCCGAAGATTCCCCAGCCCCCCCGTGCCGTCGCCTGACGGAGTCACCTGCGCGCCGAGTCCTTCCTTCCTCCCAGTCCCGCGCCGCAGGACAGAGAAGGGTCCGCCCTCCTAGCCGCCGCCCCCATCCGCTCGCCCTCGTCACCCTAGCGCGTCCGCCCCTTCACAACCGGCCCCGCCCTTGGGCTCGTCCCGCGTTCTCATTGGCTAGCGGGTTGCCCCCGCCGGTGTTTGTCCCGGCGTCTCCTCAGGCCATTGGCCCGCCCAGATCCTCCCAGGAAGTTTGAAAAAAAAAAAGTTTTATGGGCGGATGGAAGGGGCCGGGACCGCGGCGGGGAGGGGAAGGACTGAAGTTGCGGCCGAGAGAGGGGCAGCGGCGGCGGCGGCGGCGGCGTGCCCGCGCTGCGCAGCCCGGTCCGAGAGCCCCTTCCCCTTTCCTGTCTGCGGCCCCCGCCGCGCCGGGCCGTCGCCATGACGGTGAGTGCTTGCGGTAGCCTGCGCGCCCCGGCCGGGTGGGGGCGACCGCCGAGCAGCGCGCTGGGGCGGCCCCTGCCCACTTCCTGGAGCCTGACGGGGCTCGGGTGGACCCACACCTCGGCACCCCCGGAGCCCAGGCGACCCTTGGCGATGGGAATGACCCGTCCCAGGGACGCCCCCCCTCCTTTAGGGGACAAGTCACGGACGGATCCAGGGCGAGCTTTCCCCCCTTCTCGTTCGCCCCTTGGGTGAAGACCTGTTTTCCCCAGGCTGCCAGGGGTTCCGGACCGCGGGAGGAGCGCAGACCGGCCGGGCAGGAGGATCCGGTCGTCGCCAGGGTCGGGATCGGGGCGCTAACCTGGACTGGGAAGGGTGGCCGCTGGCCCGAGGTTGGGGCTGGTGAGAAGGGCGCGTCGCGAGAGCCCATTCTGGGACATCCGAGGCGGTGTCTTTCCGGGCTGGGCCGCAGGGGGCCTTGGGTGGGGCGAAGTGTGAGTGGGGTGGGTGCATGATGCCCGGGTCTGTTTTTCCTGGCATTGGGCTCTGAGCAAGCCTTTCTGTACCTGTGGCTTACTTATCATTAGGAGCCTCACCGCCCTACTCGCTGTTCTTCCCTTTTCACAGCAAGGGTAAACTGAGGTTTGAGGAAGGGCGTTGGTGAGCTGACCAAAGGAAGAAAGATCCCCTTCCCAAGTCAGTCGGGCCACCTGATGGGTGATCTTTTAGAAGGGAGGGGTGTGGCTGCTCTTGATTTCTGGCCACTGCCCTTGGGAGGCTCCCAGAGGCTGGGAGGAGGATGAGCAGGGTGTGTGCATGTGCACAGACGCCTGTCAGCCTTGGGGGAGTGGAGCCCTGGTGAGGAGTGGGCCGGGCTGTAGGGGGCATGGTGCGGGGAGCCCTGCCCCTGTGAGCCTGATGACCTGGCCCTGCTGCCTAGACTTCCTCTGCCTCCACACATCCTGCCACCTCCCTCCTGGCCCTTCCTGTTGTCAGGAGCCTCATTTCCCTGGCAGGGAGTAGAGTGGGCTGTGGGTTGAGCTGCGTCAATGTCTGGGTCCAGGTGGAGGTGGTCGAACTGGGTGCTTTTAGGGTCCTTGATGAATCCCTTAAGGTTGGTGGTCCTGTCCACACTAAACAGCAGGGGAAACTGAGGTGTAGAGCGGTGAAGTGACCCATCCCGGGGTTCAGGTTGGCCCCTGGCTAGGTCAGAATTTGTATCCAGATCCATCCCAGTTTTTCTTCCAAGGGAGAGATAAGAAATGTACACAGTTGCCGCTCCCAGGACAGCAAGGGCTGAGGGTGAGGCTACTAGGTGCAGCATGCTGGGAGGAGGGACCCTGCGTCACTGCTAGTACAAGGAGGGGTTCCCAGGCCTCAGGTGGAGATGGATTAGGGAAGGGGGCAGAACGTTCAGAGGAGGCTGCAGTGTGGACCAAGGCTGGTGGCCACGTTTGGGGAGTAAAGAGAAGGGGCTTGGGAAGGGGGCCTTAAGGCTTAGAAAGCAGCTTGGGCTTTGGGTTGGGGCAGTGGGGAGCCATGAGAGGTTGCTGAGCAGAGACTCAACTCATGATCACCATTCACAGTGCTCACTGGATTCATCCTGGTCCCATTCAAACCGAACCTGCTCCGAGCTGGTGTTCTGCAATGCCCTCTTCATGGCCTCCTCTCCCCTGGCACATCTCCCCAGTCCCACGCCCAGAGCTCAGCCATCTGCACAGAGCAAGTGGCGCAGCTGCTGGGGATGGGTAATAGTTCAGAGGTGTCAGGGAGCTGGTGGTTTTCGGTGCCCCGGAATCAGGATCCGTTTTTTTCCACTCCCTCTAAGAGCCTCAGCCCCAGTGCTGCTTTGCTCAGGAGCCTCATCTCTCTGCACTTCGGGGCATCAAATTATATACTTGTTCTCTTGTTTACTGTCTGCCTCTCCCCTAAGACCCACAGGGCAGGGGCTGTGGCTCTTGCTCACGGCTGATGTCCTGCCCTGGGACAGTTGCCTGTTGCTTTAAAGAAAAAAAGACACCTTGACCCCCCATCTCTGCTGGGTCCCAGTGGGAGAACAGCCCAGCAGGAAGGGCAAGTAAAGTCCTGGTGTGTCAGAGGCTGTGTGAGGGATGGCAGGAGGGCAGGGTGGGGGCAGCTGGCACAGTGTGTGGTGAGTGCTGGGAGAGGGGCGCAGAGGTGGCAATTAAGCTGGGGCTTCAGGAATGAGTAGGGACTTGCTCAGCAATGGCAGGGGAAGCCTAGTATTTCAGGCCAAAGGCACGGCAGCTGTGAGAGGTTCAGAATCAGCACATTGGAGAGTTGGGAGCACCTCGAGGTGGGGCCCAGATCAGAATGGAGATTGAGGCCTCCTGCCATCTGAAGGCAGCTGTTTATTTTAGAGCCACCCCTGGAGATTCTTTTGTTTGTTTTTTGAGACAGGATCTCCCTATGTATTCCAGGCTGGCCTCGAACTCACTATGGAGTCCACGCTGGCCTTGTAGCAATCCTCCTGCCTCAGCCTCCCAAGTACTGGGATTACATGCCCAGCTGCTTGGAGATTTTAAGGAGATTGTAACATAGGCCTTTTTGAGTGGTAGCCCTGGCAGTGTATGCTTAGAAGGGGCTGTGGCCAGGGTCTGGGTGGAGGGCAGTAAGGGCCATTTGGTGCTCCTCAAGGGGGCCAGAGGAACTGAGGCCCTTTGGGTGTAGAAGTGGCTGGGCATCAGGAGCTGGGGTGAAATTGCACCGTAAGTTGACAGTGGCTATAGGTTTCCCTGCCAAGGGGCTTAAAGACTCACTTTGGCTGGGTATTCTGGGGCATACCTGTAATTCAGCACTTGGGAGGCTGAGGCAGGAGGATTGCTGAGAGTTCAAGGCTAGCCTGGACTACATAGTAAGACCCTGTCTCCAAAAAAAAAAAAAAAAAAAAGGACTGGCTGGACACAGTGGTAGGTGCCTGTGTTCCTGCTACTGAGAAGGCTGAGGCAGGAGGATCAGATGTTCAAGTCCAGCCTGGACAACTTAGCAAGTCCCTGTCTCAAAAAAATTAAAAATGCTTGGGGTGTAGTTCGATGGTAGGGCGCTTGCCTAGCATGTGCAAGGCCCTGGGTTAAGATCCTAGCATTGGAGAAACAGATGCAGCCTCCTCTCCCCAAGGTCACTGTAGTAGGTCATGTGTGACCAGACGTGTGGCATGTCATTGCTGGCCCAGAGAGGGTCACCAGGGCTGCTGTACCTGCAGCATGTCCAGAACTTGTGGAAAGCTGGCTGGAAGGGCAGGAGCCTCAATCACTTGTCACATCAGGCAGCAGAGAGGATGTGACTTAGGAAGGTCACAGCCTTTGCCCTTCCCAGGCAGCCCTGGTGGTCCCTGCAGCCTGTCACTGTGGCTAGGGAGCCCTGGCTCAGCTGCCAGAGCCCCAGGGTCCGTCTCTCACCTGACTAGCTGTTGCCTGCGTGTCCTCCAGGCTCGCCCTGGTCAGCCAGGTGAAGCCAGCTTGGTGGATCTATCCCCAGGAGCTTGGCACCTTAGGGCCAAGGTTGAGAGAGGGCCTTGCCCCCAAAGCACAGGACTTAGAAGCTATTTTTTCTGCAGCCTGTCCTGAGTCCTGTGAGGCCAGGCCCTGGAACTGTGGTGGTCCCGGGCTGAAGGGAAGTAGAGGCAGTTGTGGTAGTCATCAGTCTTCAGTCTTAGCTTGGGCACAAGTGGCTGGACAGAATAGAGAGCACACGGAACAAACACAGCCCCAGGGTTTCCTGGCTCCTCTCTCTGATAGGTATGCAGGGCGAGGCTGCCAGCCTGTTACGGTCGCCCTCCTTGGCTCTAGATGCCCAGGATGCTGGCTCATGCCCCTTTCAACTCACCTCCTTCACCTGAGGAGGAGACTGGGGCTCCCTGGATGGAGGTTGGGAGAGCTGCCACGTCGGTCGGCTCCAGTTTCCAGCTGTCACCACCCACCCCACATTGAGCCCTGCCGTGACTCCTTCTGCGCAACCAGACACCTTGGGCTGGTGAGGCCGAGATGTAGGCACTGATAGGTGGGCTCAGAGCCATGGCAACAGGTGGCCACCTCCTCCCTGCCTGCCTGCCTGGCCCGCCCTGCTTCGCCTCCCTGTCTGTGGGCAGTTGAGGCTGCGGAGGGACCCAGCGGGCAGGAGGTCTGGTGGTGGTGCCCTCCACATGGGCAGTCAGGAAGATGCCAGGATGAGCAGTTTTGTCACTTAGGTGGGGCAGGGTGTCTGGTTCACAGGGCCCCGTGGACCATGCTGCATCTAGGAGTCCCCAGACCCCGGGGCTGTGCCCCCCTTGGCAGGACCCAGCAGGTAGGGGTTGCCAGGACTGAGATGCCATGGCCTTTCCAAAGAGACCTAGGGGATCCAGAGGCTTTTCTGACCCCAGCCAAGGACCGGCTCACTTTTCAGGGTCTCTAGGAGGCGAGGGAAGAGCCGGACTGGCTGGACTACAGGTCAGTGGGTGGAGTGGGCACAGCACTATGTGATCCTGGTGGCACCTGGGCCTAGTCAAGGAGGACCTGGACAGATCGCTCATCTCTTTTTTTTTTTTTTTGTACTGGGGATTGAACTCAGGACCTTGCACTTGTGAGGCAGACAGCAGAACCACTGAGCTAAATCCCCGGCCCTAGATTGCTCATCGCTTTGCAGGCCAAGTCCCCCGAACCCCCCATTCCCCTGCTTGCCTAGAAGGGAGCTCGGACATCTGTGGTGTATGTGTCAGCCACCTGGCCCAGCCTCCTGGCTCCCAGAGAATGTTGGCTGTTGGGGAAAGAAGCCAAGGCTACCTCAGTGTTAGGGGGCCTGCTTGGATCTGGGGGTTCCTGGGCCCTTAACCCTCTCTACTGACTTCTCAGAACCTCATATTATAGACTTGGGCAGGGTGGGTGCAGCAGCCCCTCCCAAACGGCTTTCTTGGGGCCTGACCCACCTGCCTCCGCATCTCCCCACAGCCCGATCTGCTCAACTTCAAGAAGGGATGGATGTCGATCTTGGATGAGCCAGGAGAGGTAGGAGGGCTGGAGCGGGAAGGAGAGGTTGGCTTGGGCCACTGCAGGGTTTCCTTGCCTGTCCAGCCTTGTAGAGACACAGCCTCTGGGAGGAGGTGGGGCCAGGTGAAAGTCCCAGGGGGGAGCATTTCCTCTCCAGGGGAAAGGGCTGGGCATGTTTCCGTGGGTGGAAGGGACAGCGGCTGCTGGTCATCTGCCTCCTGGGCAGCGTGCTTGTGCAAGTCACTAGGGTGGATGTCTCCCTGCCCCCACGCCCTGCACACCAACCCCTGCTCCAAGTGCTTCTTACCTCTTATCTCTTGATGACCCTGGCTGGGAACCTGAAGGTCTGAGGCAGGACGGTTCGTGTGGAACATCTGGTCCAAGACACACAGATTCCCACACTCGGTCCCAAAGCTGGGGCTCAGAGCAGGGGCTCAGGAGTCTCACCACTGTGGGGCCACACAGCCTTCTCTAGGCCTCATTGGCCACATCTGTGATGTGGCATGAAAGGTAATGGGTAAAGATCACAGTCACAGAGATCAAGCATGTACAGGGTCCCACCTGATGCCCACTGGAGAGTCTACTTGTGACCCTCCCTTTCACTAATGCATCCATCCTGGGAACCAGAGGGTACAGTGGCTGTTTCAGCAGCTCTGCCCTTTCGGCTGCCAGGCTGGAGCCAGAGAGCTGGAGCTGGCTCCCTGCCCACCTGGCCTGGGAGGGGATGGCTCCTACCCTGGCCTGCGTGTGCCTGCGGCTGTGCTCTGCATGCAGCCCACATGCTGGGCAGGGCCCCTAGCCAGAGGGAATCTCATTGTGTTTCCTGCCCTCATGCTTTCTTCCCCCCCAGCCCATAGCCTTCCATCCCTGCCGCCTGCCTACCGTCCCCTGGTGGCTGCTGTCCAGATTCACACAAGGGCTGGCGTACTGCCAGTGACCCCCTCCTGGCCTCCCCACCCAGGGTCCCCAGAGGGCAGAGGGATTACGGGCCCCACCCAGAACTGGCCATTAGTCATCCTCTTTCCAAGGGCTCTGGAATGTCCGAGCTGGAAGGGCCCTGGGAGTACAGTCCACCCAGCCTCCGGGTGCACAGATAGGAGGCAGCCCCTTGAGCCTCCATCCCTGCCAGGCCGGGCTACATCTCAGGTACCCTAGGGCCAGAACTGGGGGCTGCAGCTCCACCTCAGACACAGAATAGGCCAAGCCATTTGCCATGGAACCTGCCCCACTCTGCAGAGAAACACTGAGGTCCACTCAGGCCAAACAGGGTGGCCATAAGGGACCAGCCTCTTAGAACCTTCCCCAGCAACCTGGTGCCTGTCCCTGTGCCGAGTGTACAGGGGACAAGCAAAGGTAATAGGTAATTCTCACCTTGCCAGTTAGCTTTGGGCCTTCCCAGTAGCCCTGCTATACAGATCAGGAGCCTGAAGGTCAGCAAAGTGGAAGTGCTGCCTGAAGGCATACAGCTAGCAAAGAAACAGTCACTCCTAGGTTCCTGGACACTAAAACCCTCTCAGCAGAGGCAGCATAGAAAGAAATAGTGTCATTCTTTTTTTTTCTTTTTTTTGAGACAGGGCCTCACTATGTAGCCCAGGCTGGCCTCAAACTCACTGTGGTCCTCCTGCCTCGGCTACCCAAGTGCTGGGATTACAGGCATGCGCCACCACAGCTGACATTTTTTTGAGATTATTTTCTTTTTTTTTGGTACCAGGGATTGAACTCCAGTCCTTACACTTTCGAGGCAGGTGGCAGAACTCCTGAGCTAAATCCCCAGCCCATTTTTGTATCTTTATTGAAGTTTGATTGATTGATCGATCGATTGATTGATTGATTTGTGGTACTGGGGATTGAACCCAAGACCTCATGCATGCTAGGCAAGCACGCTATCACTGAGCTACATGCTCAGCAGTAGTGTCATTCTTGCATATGCAGGAAAACTACTCTGTCCCAGAAGAAGGAGACTAAGTACTTGAAAGAACCAAACAGGTTGGTGACAGAGCTTGGTGACTGGGGGAGCCCCATGTCATGCACTGACCCTGGCAGTGGGTGGACCTCCCTCAACTGGCATTCCAGTGGTGTGACCAGAGCTCGGAGGCAAGCTGAGCTGGGCATGTGTGGCATCAGGCTGATCTGGTGCCTTGCTCCTATCCTGCATGTCCTGTCAGCCTACACTGAACTAGAGCAGAGAGGTACCGCACACCAACACCCTGATTGTAAATCAGGACATAGGGCCAACCAGTAATCTCAATACTCGGGAGGCTGAAGCAGGAAGCTCACCTCCAGTTTAAGGCCAGCCTGGGCTACATAATGAGACTCAATCTAAAAAAAAAAAAAAAAAAAAAAATCAGAGCGTATCCTTACACCGAATGCAAGATCCAGCTAGCAGATCAAGAAGCAGACTATGGCTAGCACTGGTTCGGCTGCCATGGGCCTCTTTCCAGTCCCCTCTGGACATTTGTCTGACCACTGTGACAATCTGGAGGGGTGGGGGCATATGGAAAAGATTTGCAGAGTTCTAGCCACACTAAGTCCCTCACCTGCTAGGGAAGTGACCTTCCACAGGTCACACCCCTCTCTGTGCTGCACCAGGGGAGGTGTGTGAGGAGGCTTGGCGATCTTCAGAGAGTTCTGGGAGGATCATCAAATTAGAGAAGGGACAGGGAGGGTGTGGTTGTGGAGGAGAAGCCAGCCCATGTCACAGACACTGGCCCCGTGGCTCCAAGAGGTAATGGAGGGTCCCCCTTCAAGTATGGCTCTCTAGCCTGACTGTGTGCAGAGTGGCTGACCTTCAGCCACCCAGAACTCCAGCAGAGTCGCAAACACAGGGCCCTCATTCCACCTTCCTGCAAGGCTTGCCCCTTGGTCACACACCTCTCTTCACAGTGGAAGAAGCACTGGTTCGTGCTGACAGATTCAAGCCTCAAGTATTACAGAGACTCCACCGCTGAGGAGGTGAGGCAGCTGGTGCCAGGGAACCTCTGGGAGGGCTGGATGTCCTGGCTGGGGTCAGTGCCATGAGTCTCCCCAGGACCCATGTGGACCATGATGGCTTCCTCTGCTCTAGGCAGATGAGCTGGACGGCGAGATCGACCTGCGCTCTTGCACGGATGTCACCGAGTACGCAGTGCAGCGCAACTATGGCTTCCAGATCCATGTGAGTCTGCATGCAGCTAGGGGAGGGCGACAGTGCAGCTGGGCTCGCAGAGTTGACCCAGAGACCCTGTCCTCACTGCCAACACCTAAGGCACCCGGGGAGAACACGGAGCCAGCATGCTCTTCCAGGGTGGAGGAGGGGAGCCCCCCCGCCCCCGACCTCAGACCGAAAGTAGAGCTACCTTGGCTGGGGTCTGCGGTGGGGAGGGAGTGTGTGTCTGGCCATGTGGCATCATGCCCATGGTGTGGACTTGCAGACCAAGGATGCTGTCTACACCTTGTCGGCCATGACCTCGGGCATCCGCAGGAACTGGATCGAGGCTCTGAGGAAAACTGTGCGTCCAACTTCAGCCCCCGATGTCACCAAGTATGTCCTGGGCTGGACTGGGTCCCTGGGGGAGGGGCTGCCCCCTGCACCGGGGCTCTCGCCTGGGGGCCCTGTGGCTGTGCCTTCTGGGCCCGCAGTTTCTCTAGCAGCAAAATGGGGAGAGAGCAGTGAGCATTCTCGACATTCATGCAGAAATTCATTAAGGATTTTGGGTCTGCCCCACCATTCCATCACAGTCCCCCACATCCTGAAGGGGAGGGACAGGGTCCACGGCTGCCACAGGAGAGGACAGGAGACTTTGTGTTACCTGGCGGCAGAGCCCTCTTTGGGCTGGGGCTTGCAGCCACTGGGCAGCAGGAACAGAGCATGGTATTGAAGGGGGCTGAGTGGAGTCCCCCACCTGGCCACGCTCAGGCTGTTCAGCCTTAGGCCAGTGGCTTTCCTGTCTAGTTTCAGAGCCCTCATCTGTCACATTGGCTGTCATGTCTGCACATGTGCAATGTGCCCAGAGCCCTTTGTAAGGACCATGACTTAATATATAGGCTCTGCTGCTTTAATAAACTGCAGACCAGTGGCTTAAGCAAGATAGGTGTTTAATTCATTCTCAGGATTGGCCAGAGGTGTGGAGCCCGGCCTGTGGGCATCCCTGGGGCCCTTGGCTCCCTGCTTGACCTCTGGCTGCAAGGGTGCCGCCTGGGCTCTTCTGGAGTCCCAGCTGGGAGCCAGGGTCACCTAGCTCCTCAGAGGGAGCTGCCTGTCACAGCCCAAGGGAACATGAGGTCACTCCTGGGCTCTGAGAAGTGCAGCTTCCGGCTGGTGACTATGCACCCAGCTATTATGGAAGGGTAGCACTGCCATGGTCACTCAGAGTCTCAGCAGCCTGTGCTGTGTGCACGCAGGCATTGCTGTGCTCACCCTGTCAGCAGTGACTGACTCCCCCGCGACTGTGGGCCTCCTGAACTCAGGGCCTTGTCTCATACATTATTTTGTTGCATACTTTTTAAATTTTTTCATTTGCAGTATTGGGATCACACCCAGGGCCTTCACACTGAGCTGCCTCCCCAGCCCTTTTTTATCTTTTATTTTGAATTTTGAGACAGGGTCTTGCTTAGTCACTAAGTTGCCTGGGGTGGGCTCAAACTTGGCAATCCTGCTGCCTCAGCCCCCCAGAGTCCTGAGATTATAGGCATGTTCCCCCATGCCCAGCTGTTTCATACTTTTAATAGTAACATGCTTACAGTGCTGACAGAGGGCTGCCTGATTGCTTTGCACACATTGTTCACTCAGCCCTCGAATTTCTGCTGTGTGGGGTAGTGGTGCTGTTGCATATGACAGATGAGGTAACTGAGACTCCGAGCAGGGAAGGGAGGCAGACACATGGGCCCCTGCTGGAAAGTGGTGGAGGTGGGATGCCTCCAGGGTCAGCTGACTATGATGCCAGAGTTCTCAGCCATGAGGGTGGGCTGCTTGCCTGCTGGGGTCCATGTGCACAGGGCCTGGCACCCAGGTGCCCCTGGAAGTGCTCTCGAGTGGCCTAGGTCCCCCTGATGGATCCCTGCTGGTGCCTTAGGCTCTCGGACTACAACAAAGAGAACACGCTGCACGGCTACGGCCCCCAGAAGGGCTCCCTGAAGGTGGGGGAGCAGCGAGCTGGCTCCGAGGTTGGAGGGCGAAGCGGCACCCGCAAGGTGGATGGGCACCGGCAGTCCCTGGACTACGTGGAGCTCTCACCCTTGACCCAGGGTGGCCCACAGCGGGCCCGCACCCCGGCCAAGCAGGAGGAACTGGAGCGGGACCTGGCCCAGCGCTCTGAGGAGCGTCGAAAGTGGTTCGAGGCCACAGACAGCCGGGCCCCTGAGACTGGCGAGGCGCCACGCCGGGCCCTGGGCGCCCCACTGACCGAGGATCAGCAGAGCCGGCTCAGTGAGGAGATAGAGAAGAAGTGGCAGGAGCTGGAGAAGCTGCCACTGCGGGACAACAAGCGGGTTCCCCTTACGGCCCTGCTTAACCAAAGCCGCAGTGAGCGCCGGGCGGCCCCGAGTGACACCCACGAGGCCCTGGAGAAGGAGGTGGGCCCCTCACACCCATGCTCCCCCACTCCCTGTGTGCCCCGGCCTTTGTCTTGCATACCCACAGCGACAGGGAGCTCACTCCTGATCTCTCACCACCCGGTACCTTAAGCTCCCTGTGAATAGGAATCTTCTTCCTGGGACCGTGGTGTTTTGTTTTCTCCTTCCTAGCTGTGCCTTTAGTAGCCACAGAGAAGGGAAATAGGAAGCCGAGAGCGGAACTGTTTATCTTGCATCTCCTCTGTGCCAAGCCTTGTGTGATCCCACTTGGGAGACCTCACTTTTTACCAGTGGGGAAACTGAGGCTCAGAGCTATTTCCCCAGCTGCTATCACAGTGTGGTTGGTAACTGTGACTGCAGTGTGGTGTACCCAGCCCCACCTTATCTCTAAGCCAAAGTTTTCCCAGGCAGGATATCTCCCCTTTTTTTGTTTTTGATGTTGTTGTTTGAGACAAGGTCTTGCTCTACAGTTCAGGCTGGCTTTCAGCTCACTATGTAGCCCAGGCTGACCTAAACTCGTGGCAGTCCTCCCAGCCTCCCAAGTGCTGGGATTACAGGCTTATGCCACTATGCCCAGCTAGGATGTCCCTCTTGCCCACTCCTCCACACTAGGGCTGGTGGCCCTTCTCAATCCAGAGCTGTTCCCAGCACCAGGGATCTGGGCTTGTACCCATATGGAGCTGGGAGCCCGGGCTTCTCCTCTGGCACCTGCTGACCTGGTCTCCCCCTATAGGTGCAGTCTCTTCGTGCCCAGCTGGAGGCATGGCGAGTCCGAGGGGAGGCTCCTCAGAACGTACCCAGGTCGCAGGAGGACAGCCACATCCCACCAGGCTACATCTCACAGGTAGGGCTGAGTTGCTGTCTCGTGGGGTTGGGGCAGTTTCTGGTTGCTGTGTTATCTGAAAACAGCTGACATTTTGGGAGCCCTTACTGTGTGCTGGGACCCGTGTGTGATGGCAGCTTTTGACATGCATCATCTTGTTTAATCTCCCCACAGCTGGTGGGCATGATCACTGTGCCCATTTTACAGACAAGGCCACTGAGCTCTGAGAGGGTGTGTGATTTGCCCGAGGTCACCCGGCCTGCAGGTGTCAGAGGTGGGATTTGAGCCTGGGTCCAGCAGACTGCAGAGCCTGTGTGTGAGTCCCCATGTGACACTCTGCACTTGGACCCCTTCCCCTGCACCACCCTGGGGAAGTGAGGAGCCAGTGGCTCTGGGTGTCGCCCCCCCACTAAGCACAGGGAGAGCCTGTCCGGGTCTACCAAGGAGGCCTGCAGGACATGCATCATGGGCTGATTCCCACCTCCTCCGGGTACCCCTGTGCCCCAGGGAGTGAGCACATGTCCGCCTTGGACAGTGGCTCTCAACTGGGGCTGATCTTGTCCCCCAGAAACATTTGGCTCTGTCTGGGGCCACTTTTGGTTGTCAACACTGCGACAACTAGCTCTCCAGAAAAAAATGTGTGTGTGTGTGTGTGTGTGTGTGTGTGTGTGTACACGTATTTATTATAAGTTTTCCTGATATAAAAGATGTTTAGTATATAATTTACAAATAAAAAAATATATAACACTTTTTTGTGACTTCCATGTAGCAAGTGGGTTTTTCTCAGAATGCTGTCAGTGAGTTTTCCACACACTTCTATCCATAGCTAACTGACCACATGTAATTCTGCTGTGTACAGGGGTGGACATTTTTGTTTATGCTAATGAGTGAATTGAGAAGACCGGGAAACTATTTTTTCTCAGTCAGTGTTGCGAGCAACTTCTTTGCTGAGGTGTAAGAATTTTCTTTTTGAGACAGAATCTTTTATTAAGGATGTTTTTGCATTCTTTTTATTCTAGTACAATGTAAAGGTTGTAGACCTGACATTCTTTAAGTTTCATTATGTTTTTAGTGTTTTCTCGTCACTTGCTTAAGTCTAGAGAATCTATAAAACAATGAATGAAGTCCTGATTTGTAACGTTACTAATTGCTGCAGTGTAAACACACTTATAATAGACATAAGTACAATAATAAAGTGAAATGATAAAGTGCTGTGAAATAGGGAAAAAAAGTGCTGTAAAATAGGAAGTGACAAATTTTGAGTATCTATTACTTTTGTTTTTAATGTAATTAATTTAATTATAAATATATACGTTTAATTTTTAAAAATGGCATTGTACTGGGCATAGTGGGACATACCTGTAATCCCAGCACTCAGGAGGAGGCTGAGGGAAGAGCATCACCTTGAGTTTGAGGCTGGCCTGGACTACATAGTAAGCTCAAGGCCAGCCCAAACTAGGTGGCAAGACCCAGTCTCTAATAAAACAAAACTTTAAAAAGGCCTTGCTTATCAGCCAAGTTACAAAATTTCTAAAAATTTGAGTCACCTGTCTGCGGCCAGCACGGGATTCCCCGAAGAAGGAAAGAATGCTGGGATTCCAGGCCCTGGGGAGCAAGATCCTTCTAGAAGTTTTCAGGGGTGGGGATGGTCCCAGTGAGGGGGGCTCCAGCAGGGTTTCCCAAGGGTCAGACACCGATCCATGCAGTGGCCTGTGAGTGGGGACATTGGCTGTGGCAGGAGAAGAAGGCACGTTGGCCCCTATGGCAGATCCTCCAGCGACAAGCTGAGTCGTATTCCAGAGGCCTTAGGAGGTCACCAGCGAAGTGGGAAGGTGGCCTGGGAGTACAGGAGGCTAGGGAGAGGCCAAAGCCTAGGTCTAAGGAGCTGGGCCAGGGATGGAGCGGGGCATCAGAGGAAGAAAGATTTAGGACTTGGTGACTGGGTCCTGGGGACACGGGCCTTGAGGCTGCGGCTGGCACACTGTAGGGCAGTGGAGGAGGGGCAGTTCAGTGAAGAGGACAGGGACAGTCAGGACCTGGGGGTCCCTGGCCTTGGGGAACCAGTATTGTCTGGCTGGGCCTTTGAGGGAAGGCTGGGCCCACATGGCAGCCTGGCTGCTGGGAAGACCTCCGAGGCCTTGCCCAGGACTTTCCGGCCAAGCCCTTGTCTGGGGTGCCTCGAGGCGCCTCTCCGGGAGTCCCTTCTCTTGAATCAGAGCAATTCCTTCCTCATCTGCTTTGCTATCACAGCCTGCTTTCCATTCCATTTGGAGAAAATTTTCTGGCATTAAAGTGAAATTTGCAACGCACTGCTCCGGTTTCTCTACTTACAGATGGGGAAACCGAGGCCCAGAGAGCTGGTGTGACCTTTGAGCTATAGCCAGACCTGGACTCCAAAGGCTGTTAGCACTCTGTCCTAGGTCGCAGCGGGTGGGGAGGGGAGCAATGGAATTGGAGAGGGAAGGGAGAAGGAAATAGTCCGAAAATATTTGGAAGCTGGGCGTAAGTAGGGTGGCAGAGCAGAGGAGCCGAGTCACAGGAGTTCAGGCACCCAAAGGAGGTGGCTGGAAGTTCCCTAGACCCTGATAGCTGGGGCCCAGGATGCCTGGCCTAGTGACTCAGGCTCAGTCAGAGTCCCCTTACAGGGCGGGGGACCTTGCCACTGCAGGACAGTCACGGGGCGGGGGGGGGGGGCGTCCCTCACACTGGGATCCCAGTGCCTTCTGTGACAAAGCGACCTTTCCAGCCTAATGTGAGGGGACTGACATTTCTCATCTACTTTGACATCTGCCTCATGTCAGAGGTGTGCCCATGGAGGACTCCTCGGCCCCTTGGGAAAGTCTGTCAGAGCAGTCCCTGGCTTGCTAGAAGCTCTCCGCATGGGCTGATTTCTACCTCTTCCCATTACCTCTGTGCCCCATCAACCCCCAGAGTCACCTGCCTGTGCTGGCCCTTTAAGACTGCAGGCTGCACCCCAACAGCGAGGGAAGGGGGAGGCTGACCTTGCCCCTGCAGGGAGCCTTGTGGGTGGTCTTGTGAGACCCGCTTGACACATGCTGAGGCTGAAGCTCAGAGAAGGCAGGGCTTGTTCAGATCCTTTGCAGGGACCCAAAGCCTGTAGGGCTCCAAAGCCAGGTCCTAAGAGGGGGGACAGGCACAGAGGCTCAGCAAGCAGACATCCCTCCTTCCACTCAGAACACCTGGCCCCAGGGGCCCCTTCCTTCCCTCCAGACAGTCCACAAGTGAGCAGGGAACAGGCCCTGCTGGGGCTGGTGGGTACAGTCCCTTCTCAGGCCCTCTGTGCCTCAGTTTCTTCAGTAGCTCTTTCTCCTCCCTTTTTAATGACCTTAAACATTTTTGTTTGTTTGTTTTGTTTTTTGAGGCAGGCTTTGTAGCCCAGGCTGACCTCAACTCACCAGTTCTTAAACATTTTTTTAAACTGTATAAGAAACACATTGATACTTTAAAAAGTAACTCAGAGCCACTATGCCTGCCTCACACACGTAAGGTCTTGAGTTCGATCCCTGGTACCTGGAAAAAAAAAGTAACTCAGAGCTAGGTGTGGTGGGGCACCCCTGTAATCCCAGCCAGCCCTCTGGAGGCTGAGGCAGAAGGATCCTCTCAAGTTCAAGGCTAGCATGGGGTACATAGGTACTACAATCTCCTTCCATACTTTTCCTGTGTTTTGTTTCACCAGTTGGGACCACAGCACTTGTGTCATTGGGAGCCAGCTTTCATTCCTTGGCTTCTTGGACACCTGTCTGCAGCACCTTTCCAAGGTGGCACGTGCATCTTTTAACTGCCCTCCAGGGTGCTTTGTTGGGCTCAATCCCATCATTTATTTAAAGATTCCCCATTTTGCCACTTAACTTGATTGCAACTCTGACTCTATTTCCAACATTGCCTTAGGGAATACCTTTGTCTCTAAGTCTCTGTACACATGTGACTTCCTACAGCTCATTCCTAGAAGTGGGCCTGCTGGGTTAAAGGACAGGGTTGTTACAGTCCAAGGATGCTGCCACACAGTCCCCACGCACCTGTCACAGTGGGCAGTTCCAGCAGTGGGGATTCCCAGGCTTTTCCCATCTTGTCTGCAAAGCCCTGTTTTGTATTAAGTCATCAATTTCAGTTCAGGGACTAAGCACCTGCCACATGTGCCCTGGTGTGGACCCAGGACTCAGCTGGGTATTATTGTTGGGCAGAGGCAGAACCTTTGGAGGCTGGGGAGACAGTACCCAGAGATGGCTAGGAGGGCGATTTCAACTGGGCTGCAGGCAAAGTAAACCAGCCAAGGAGAGACCAGTGCAAAAGAATGTTCCAGGCAGTGGGAAGAGCATGAGCTACAGCTCAGAGGCCTGAGCATGCCCGGGGTTGTTTTGTAACCGAGGCTATTTGGTGGGTAGGGCTGGGCAGGGATGGGGCCACAAGGGCCACCATGGAGCAGAGCTCTGACCTGGCAGGAGGAAGCGCTCCGAAGGGTTGAGGTGGGAAGGTGGCAGGCGAGGTTTGGGGATCGAGTGGTGGGGGCAGGTGCAGGCTGGTGGCCCTGGCTCTGGGGACACCCGTAAGCCTGGCTCTGAGGCTCCTTGCCTAGCAGGGCCACTGAGGGGCAGCAGGGGTGGCCCTCATCCCCAGCCTCTGGCCCACAGGAGGCCTGTGAGCGAGGCCTGGCAGAGATGGAGTCCTCGCACCAGCAGGCGATGGAGCAGCTGCAGCGACACCACGAGCGAGAGCTGCAGAGGCTGCAGCAGGAGAAGGAGCAGCTGCTGGCTGAGGAGACAGCAGCCACAGCCTCAGGTGAGCACCAGGGAGGGAGCAGGGAGGCCTTTAAGACAGAGGCGGGGGTGTTGGGGTCAGACGTGGGGCGAGGGGTCAACCTAGGTTGGAAGCCCCCAGAGCTGGTCTCCGGCCCTGCTTGCAAAGGGGAAACTGACCCAGTAAGATACCTTCCCACAGTGGGTTGACTCTTATCCCTCAGGGGTCTGTACCCCATTCTGGGGGAGTGCCATAACCCTGGCACAGGAGCCCCACTCTGCCCCACATGTGCTTCACAGGAGCCCCCTTAGTCCTCCACTGAGCCTCCTTAGCACCCCACCAAGCAACCCCTTTCACAAGTGAGGAAGCTGGACCTCCGAAGAGTCAGTGACTTGTCCCAAAGGGTAGGGTAGGCGTGGTGGCGCATGCCTGTAATACCAGATGTGCAGCTTTCGGGTGGCAGAGCTGGGGTCAGAACCAGAGCCCTCTGACTGCAGAGCCACTCTGAAACCCCACCCCTACCCCCTAAGCTAGAAACAGGAAATGCCCCAGATGCTTGCTCATCTCCTCCAGCCCTGCTGTCCTCAGCACAGGTCCTGCATGTCCCTGGCACATTCTAGGCACCCTCAGGGGTCTGCAGGCTAACAGAGGGCACGGAAGAGTGCAGGCGATGCAGAGCCCACATCCCACCCACACTGGGCAAGCACTTTATCCACTCAGCCCATGGTCCCTCCTGCCCAGCTGTGGGGGCCCTGTGCCTGTGCGTTAGGGAGGTCACCAGGGCAGGCTGCAGATATTGGTTACCCTGCCCTGGCAGGGGCCAGGTGTCACCCTGTAACCAGCACTGAGGCTTCACAGGAAGATGGATGTGAAACCACAAAGACCATAAGTAGCCTCTTCTCCCTGGGCACTGGGAATTGCCCACCAGAGGGTGATGAGAAACTTTCAGGGTTCAGAGCTTTTTGGATTTTGAAATTGTGGGTAAGCCAGACATGGTGGCCTCTAATCCCAGCACACAAAAGGCTGAGTCAGGAGGATCACCATAAGTTCAAGGGCAGCCTGGTTACATAGAGTCTGAGGCCAGCCAGAAGAACTACATAGTGACACTGTCTGCAAAAAAAGTGTGGATAAAACTGAATGAGGATTTAATTCTTACCACAACCCTGTGTGATGTGAAAACAACACAGTCCTTGGAGCCCATAGTCTGAGAAATGGAGCTACTGTGCTGGTCTTCACCCTGTTGGACCTTGTTGCAGACATGCTGCATGCAGCTTCCAGTAATGCCCTAGAGAGAAGGTGCTTTTGTCCCCCTTTCCATATAAGGGTCCTGAGGCACAGAAGGGTCAAGTGACCTGCACAATCACACAGATTTGTCCTGACTGCAGACCCCGAGCTCTGGGCCCTGGGCAGGGCAAAGCAGACAGGTGTTGTTCAAAGGCTCTGCAGGGAGTGTGCCCACTGGGGACCCTTAACCGGAAGCCACTGGCAGCGACAGGTGTCAGTGGTTGGACACTGGGCTGTCTCCCTGGGGCGGTGCATCCTCCCCTGACAGGCAGAAAGCAGCTTTCCCAATGACACTCAGCTCAGGACGCAGCCTGGACAGCTCTGCCCCCTGGTCCAGTACTCTTTGCACCTGGCTTCCTGTCCTATGTTCACCTTAGTGTTGCTCCTCTCCATTCTCCTCCGCCTCTTCCCTCTTCCCTGCTCCCAGCCATCGAGGCCATGAAGAAGGCCTACCAGGAGGAGCTGAGCCGGGAGCTGAGCAAAACCAGGAGTCTCCAGCAGGGCCCCGATGGCCTCCGGAAGCAGCACCAGTAAGGCAGCACCTGGGCCCCGGGTCTGTGGGTTGTGGGCCTCTGGGCCAGGGTAGGTGAGCTGGGGACTTTGCTCAGGCCCTGGGAAGAGGGCACTTGGGTCCCCCCAGGTGAGATCCCAGCCCAGCCCCATGAAGTACCGGGGACCCAGGGCCTCAGGTGGCCCCCGGCAGGCCCCCACTTGTCTTGGGGGTTGGTCTCCCCTTCTTCACCTGTTTGTCCCCTGGAGCTGGGCTGCAGTGCCCCTCCTGGCCAGTAGGTGTCTCTCCCATCCCAGCACAGCCTTGGACTGTGGGGTCTCTCGGGGCTTTAGAGAGGCCACTCCAGGTGGCCCTGTCCTCTCCCAGAGGACACACCCACCACCCAGAGTGGCTGTCCCTACTCACCCCACACCGGCTGAGGGCAGACTGCAGGAAGAGCCCAGGACCTTGGAGGGGTGTGAGAGCCCAACACGGCCTGGCTGTGACAGGTCCGATGTGGAGGCGCTGAAGCGGGAGCTGCAGGTGCTGTCCGAGCAGTACTCACAGAAGTGCCTGGAGATCGGGGCACTGACACGGCAGGCCGAGGAGCGGGAGCACAAGCTTCGGCGCTGCCAGCAGGAAGGCCAGGAGCTGCTGCGCCATAACCAGGTGGGCCTTACAGTGGCCACGGACTCAGGCCCATCTCCAGCCTTGACTGTTCCTCCCGCCCTAACCATCCCTCCCTGCAGGAGCTGCACGCCCACCTGTCAGAGGAGATTGACCAACTGCGCAGCTTTATGGCCTCGAAGGGCACCAGCGACAGCTGTGGGCGTGGCAGTGAGCGGAGCTCCTGTGAGCTGGAGGTGAGCGCCTCCCTGGGCCTGGAGTCCCTGCAGGGGGGCTCAAGCCTCTGAGGGGCCGGGCCTGGGCCCCATCCCTGCTGGGCCTGCTTCCCCTGGTCAAGTCGGCAGCACGGTCCCTCAGGCTGGGAGGGCTCATGGGGTTGCCCACCATGGTCACATGGCCTGGCCCACCGTTAGGGCCCCAGCGTGGCTTCCTTTTGACCCCCTCACCCCAGTCTTGGACCCGGTGCTGTGTTGGGGCTGCAGCAGAGATGACAGGTCAGAGCAGGACCCCAGGGAGTCTGCGGGGTGGTTCCTCGGGGCAGGTTGGTGTGGCTGTTTGAGGCTCGAGGCAGAGAGAAGCCAAGCTGTGGGCACTGCAGGCCTCAGGAGCTCCAGCCTGTGGCCCTGGGTCAGCCTGGCCCCGTATCCCCAGGTGCTGCTGCGGGTGAAGGAGAATGAGCTTCAGTACCTGAAGAAAGAGGTGCAGTGCCTCCGGGACGAGCTCCAGACTATGCAGAAGGTGGGTGCCCACCAAGGGCCAGGTGTGGAGGGCATACTCTGGGGCCACCTCGGGCCCAGCCTGGGAGCAGCACCCCTGCCTCAGCCTCTCTTCCCCTGTCTTCATGCCTCCCACAAAGGCATCACTGCCCCTAGTTACTGACAAGGAAACGTAGACCAGGAAAGGGGAAGTGACAAGGCCACACTACTCTATTTATTTAGCATTACTTAATTTTCTTACTATTACTGAGCCCTCTTGTGTGCCAGGCACCATGCTAGGTGTTGGGGATACACGTGTGGATGGACAGACCCAAGTCCCCACCTGTGTGTCAAGTGTGATCCAGTCAGGGCTGGGTCATTCTTGGCTGCCGGGTCCTTGATCAGTTTGGGGCAGGATGTGGCAGCATTGGTGGCTCTGAGTGGCACTGTGGTTACCGCCCTTGGTGAGCAGACAGTGTTTGTTCAAAGCAAAGTCCTGAGCCCTGGACCACTCACTTCCCTTCGCCTTCCTAAGCCCCAGTCCCTCCCTCCACCAGGATGAAAGTGACAATAGGCCCCAAAGTGCTAGGAGGGATAGGCCCAGGGCTGGGGGCTTCGGAGGGCTGAGCCGCTCTGTGCTGGCCAGCAGGGGGCAGAGAAGACATGGTCACCCCCTCCTCACCCTCCAGGACAAGCGCTTCACCTCGGGAAAGTACCAGGATGTATATGTGGAGCTGAATCACATCAAGACTCGGTCCGAGCAGGAGATCGAGCAGCTGAAGGAGCACCTGCGCCTTGCCATGGCCGCCCTGCAGGAGAAGGAGGCCATGCGCAACAGCCTGGCGGAATAGAGGTGGGCGCCTCGGATGCCAGGAGGCCTGGACCCACCCACATCTGTCCCGAAAGTGGCTTCCGGTGCTCTGTATCTTTGTACTGGGAGGAGCAGCCCAGGCCAGTGGCAGGGAGGGACCTGCTCAGCTCCTTGCTGGGCAGCCTCCTCAGCCCTCAGCATCCATCCTCATCTCCCAGGTCCTCCAGGTCCAGCCAGCTGCAGACCCTCCAGCCCAAGGGGACCAGTGGCCTTCCCTGATGGATGGAAGTCAAACGCCAAGCTTCCTCCCACCGTCTGTGGTCCGCGGGCGCATATGCACCTGCCACACACACACAAACAGGTACACACAATCATACACATATACATACACGTGCACACACACAAAAACACTCGGCATATCTGAGTATGCCCCTCGCACTGGGTCTTACCTTGCACCTTCTTCAGGATTTTATATGTGAAGAGATTTTTATATAGATTTTTTTTTTCCCAAACACTTTATACTTTTTTTTTTTTTTTTGGTACCGGGGATCAAACTTGGGACCTTGCACTTGTGAGGCCAGCGCCGGAACCACTGAGCTAAATCTCCGGCCCATTTTATACTTTTTAAAAAAGCAAACTCGGTGCCCTGTGCCTCCACACTGGCTCTGCTCTGTCTCCGGCCTCTGCTTGGGCTTCTGGGCGTTTTCCCTGGCGGTGGACACTGCCCAGGAGGTGTGGGAAGCCGGCCCCCTCCTCCCACCCTGCCTCCTACTAACGACTTTCTGCCCTGGGTGAACCCACACCCTGTGGCTCTGGACAGAGGGGCAGAGGGACAGAGGGAGCCAGCAGTTCCATGTCCCCTCTGAGGGGCACTGGGCATGGAACCGCTGGTGTCACCCATGAAGGCGCCTCTCTCCTCCTCCGGGAACCTTCTTAACTTAATAAAACATTCCTGTGGCTCTGATGTCCTGGATGGCCAGGCAAGGTGGGATGTGGAGACTGGGGTTTCTTAGGGTGGCTTCCTGCTCACACCCTGTCCTTCCTGATGTTGGTGGCTGCTGGTGGCCGTGGGCTTCTGAGAAGGACAGGGCTGAGAATCCAGTTCTTCCACAGGGCAAGGACTGCGACATTCCTGTGTGGCAGCAGGGAGTCCAGCCCACCCTGATCTAGTGAGTCAGAAGGTGCCTCTTTACGTGTCCCCAGTGAGTCAGGCCACCTCACATTCTGAGAGGTCTTGAAGCAAGGCCCTGAGCCCAGGCCTCAATAAGGGGGCAGGAATGGAGGCTGCCCTTGACCATGGCCTCGGGCAGGTCACATCCTGCCCTGGAGTCTCAGGTGGGTTTTTCTTCCAGCCCCAATCCTGTGAGGTTGTTCCCAGGCCTGGATGGGGCTGGGTGGGGGGAGTCAATGTGACCATCCCAGGCCCCCCAGGACGGATGTCCCATCATGGCTGTGTCAGTCTTGGTCTCATGTGGGGCCGAGCCACAGAAATACTACAGTGGGTCGGGTCTCAAAGGCTGTGGGAACTCTGAGGAAACCCCCACCCAGCTACAGCTGCTTTTGGAAGCAGCTTTGAAATAGCATTTTCCACATGGGAAAGTCACAAAGGGCATCGTGAGCAGAGGGAGCAGCAGCAGAAACCCCAAGCATTGCTGGTATGTGCTGGGAGAGACCATGGGCAGTGGCATCGCAGCACTGGGAAGTAAAGCTCAGGGGCGGGCAAGGCTTGCAGTTCTGCCAGGGGGATGCAAAGGAAGTCTGGGTGGGGAGGAGAGGGCCATCTGCAAGGTCTTCTTTACTTTTCTTTTTTTTTTGTACTGGGGATCGAACTCAGGTCCTTGCGCTTGCGCAGCAGGCGGTGAAACCACTGAGCTAAATCCCCGGCCCCGGTCTTCTTTAGTTTTGAAAGGGAGGGAGGCCCCTCTTGGCCTTGGGAAAGCATTGCCAGAAGTTTTCATGCTGCGCCATCTTGTCTCAGCCATGCCCTGCAAATGAGAGAAGCCAGGCTCCCCGGCCATCCACCCATCCAGCCTGCTCCGGGACTCCCTGTCCTGGATGAGTAGTGTCCCAAAGCCACTGGGAGATGGGATGTCTGCAGTTGGCAGCACCACACCCTCAAGAGCTAGGCCAGGGCCTGAGCACCCCCACCCTGGCTCCCATCCTCAGCCTCCATTGCTGCATCAGCGCATCTCACACCTGGCTGTGGCAGCGTCTGACTCACTGGCCTCCCCACCCCCACCCTGTCCCCAGGCCTGCCTGAGTGAGCAGAAAGGAACAAACCAGGCCAACATGAAAATATGCTCCCTGTCTGTCCTAAGTCATCGGGCACTCCGCATTAAAAAACAAGACCTCAACAGCCAGATTACGGTAGCACACGCCTGTCATCCTACCACTGAGGGAAGCTGAGGCAGGAGGATCCAAAGTTCAAGTCCCACCTGGGCAACTTAGCAAGACCCTGTCTCAATATAAAAACATGAAAAGAACGAGGGACCAAACTCGGGACAAAGGCCATGGGTTTAATCCCCCAATTCCCACTATCACAAACAAAAGCAGCCAGGGGTGGGGATGTAGGCCCGTGGGAGAGCGCTCATCTAGCAAGCACGAAGCCCTGAGTTTAATCCCTAGCATGGCAAAAAAGAAGCCAGGGTTCTAGCAGGTGCCCAGGTAACTACCAGGGGAAAACTTCATCGCCTCAGTTGTACATGGAATTTGGCCCACATGACGTGGCTGCAGGGTCTGGCCCAGGCCAGCCTTCCCAGCTCCTACCCCAGCTGCTGCTTCCTTGTAGCCACCTCTGGGACATTGCTGACTGGCGTCCCTGTCCAGGCTGTGTTTTCCCATCTGTTAAAATGGGGGCAATCCTGTCCCTCCCCAGGGGCTGTCGGAATTGAGCCATCAGCTGCTGTGTGGCCAATGGCCACCACCTTCACAGCTCAGAATAACAGTTTCTATTATTACTCCCGGTCCTATGGGTGAAGCAGGCTCGCCTGGGAGGTTCTCTTGGTGTTCCTTTTGCAGCTGTGGTCAGACAGAGGCCAGGGCTGGAGTCCCCTGTCTGGATGTCCAAGATGATGTCTTTCTTACAGGTCTGAGGTCTCAGCTGGGACGTCCTTGAGTTTCATGTGGCCATTTCCTGTGGCTCCCTCCCAGCTTGGCAGTCTTAGGACAGTCTGTAGTCTGGCTTCCTGCAAGGTAGTCAACTTCCCTTAGAGCTTCAAGAAACCCAGGTAGAAACCAGACATGGTGGCACACACCTGTAGTCCAGCATTTGGGAGGCTGAAGCAGGAGAGTCTCAAGTTGGAACACAGCCTGGATAACTTAATGACTTAGCAAGACCTTATCTCCAAAAAAAAAGGATGGAGATATAGTACAAAAGGGTTCGATCCCCAGTACCACAAGAAAGAAGGGAGGGGAGAGGAGGAGGGAGAAGGGGAAGGGAGAAAAAGCTTGAGAGAGGAAACAGGTGGAATGGTATACCTCTAATCAGGCTTGGGAACCTGTGGCATTGCTTCTACTGCGTTAGTCAAAATGTCACAGAGCCAGCCCAGGCTCCAGGGGATGGGACAGCACCGGGGCCCGACTGCCAGGGGGGCAGGTCATCAGAGCACCTTCCTCCTCAGCCTCCTGCCCTCCACCCACTTCTCCAGCTCCTCCTCCACGATCCCTCCGGTGCTGCCTTCCCAGGCTCTGCCCCAGCTCTCCTGTCCTCTCCCCCTTCTCTTGGGATGACTTTGATCTCTCGCCCTTGGCTTTTGTCACTGGCTGTGCTACCACTCACGTCTGTCTCCAGCCCAGCCCTTTCTCAGGAATTCTGGACCTGGGCATCTGTCTGAAGGCCACCCCAGGCCCTCCAGCCCGCTCTGCTTCCTCCCCTCATCCCTCTCCTCCCCTCCCTCCTCTTCTTCCTCTCTCCCCTTTGCTCTCCCCCCTTCTTCCTCCTCTTCCTTTTCACCTCCTCCTCCTCTTCCTCCTCCTTTCCCTTCTCCTCCCCCTTTTCTCCAGCAGCACTAGTGATTGCACCCAGGGCCTTTACATTGAGCTACATCCCCAGCCCTTTTTTTAATTTTTGCTTTTGACATAGGGTCTTTTGTTTTGGTTTGGTTTTTTTGGTACTGGGGATCAAACTCAGGACCTTGCACTTTCGAGACAGGTGGCAGAACCACTGAGCTAAATCCCCGGCCCTTGACACAGGGTCTTGCTAAGTAGCCCAGGCTGGCCTCAAACTTACAGTCCTCCTGCCTCAGCCTCCCAGAGTGCTGAGATTACAAGTATGCACACCATTCCAGCTCCTGCTCTTCTGCAGTGAGCGCTCAGCCTGAGTTTGCCTCTGGATTAGGTCCTGGGGACACAGCATGGACCTAAGCATCCTGTCCTCAGGGAGTCTCGGTCCCAGAGGGAGATGGAGGTGGAGTCGGAAGCTCCTGAGTGGCCACAGTCAGTGCAGAGGATGTGGCAGCCTGGCCTGGGAGTCAGGGGCCTCTTGGAAGGGAGCTGGAGCTGCAGGGACCAAGTGTCAGGTGCACAGGTGTCTCCCTCAAGGGCTCCAGAGGTGGAAGGTGCCACTCAATGAGACTGCACATAGCTGCATTTCTCTGGAGCCTGGAGCTTCGGAGGGACCAGGGAGGAGGCTGGTGGTGACCTTATGTCCTGATCTAACTTCATGTCTAACCCGGGGGCAAATGCTGGGGCATCTCAGGAGGCCATGCCCTGGCTCAGGCCAGAGCCCTGGGAGAAGCTGGGACTTAGGACATGGTGAGCAAGTGGGAGCTATCCCAGGCCTCAGATCAGCCCAGGGGCATTGTGCAGCTGGAGGAGAGCAGAGGACAGAACCTTTGGAAAGGCCAGGATCCTGGGGGCAGAGACTGCAGAAAGGACAGAGAAGCTGGGACAGGCATGGTGGCCCACATGAGCAGGTGCTTAGGATGGAGCAGCCCACGGGGGCTGGAGGAGGCCACCAGGGGCTCTGAGTTTGTCAGCACACAGAAGTTCTGTGCTTCTCCAATGCCCCTGTGCCTCAGTGTCCCGAGGGCTGTTCCAAGCCATTGCTCTCTGTCCCCGGCACTCCACTGATCCTTGGACGCTGTGGCCCATCTGTTCCCCTCCAGGGCCCCTTCTTTGTCACCAAGGAGGGGGACCTCATTCTGTCTCCCTTTTTGAAAGCCAGAGCTCCAGTCTCCCGTGCCATCCCACGTGGGAGGTTCGGGGCCATCCACTCGCTCTTGGCCCCAGGGCCTGCAGGGAGGGGACACTGCCACCCAACAGCATCCCATCCTCAGGAAACACTGAGGACACAGGTCCTGGTGGCTCTTCCATATTCATGCTGCTGCCCTCCCTGACTCAGATGCCTTCACCCAGCACAGGCGCAGTGGGCAGGATTTGGAGGGGGAGCCCAGGTCCAGGACTCAGCCCTCCATGCATACCCTGCCCCACTCTGCAACCTTGAGCAAGTTGAGCAGCCTCTCGGTATCTGTTTCCTCGTCTGTAAAACAGATAACAGTAGCTACCTTGCTAAGTAGGTAATAGTTTATGGAAAATGCTGAGAAGAGTGTCTGGTGCCTAGTTAAAATGTCATACAAATATTAGCTAGCTAATGTTATTGTGATTGTTGTGAGGATTGAATGAAATGATGCATTTAAAATGTTTCACACACACACGCACACACGCACACACACACTCACGCGCACACACACATACACAAATGCTTGACGCAAAGCCTGCCATGATCCCAGCACTCAAGAGGCTGAGGCAGGAGGATTACCGAAAGTTCGAGGCCAGCCTGGGCTACATAGCAAGAACCCATCTCAAAAAAACATAAATAAATAGCTAAGTAGATAAATAAAATGCTTGGCACAGGACCAGAACATGGCATTTCAAGAACCAGGACCAAGTGTTTTATTGCTATTAGAAGCCCATCCCCAAGAAATCTGAGCCAAAAGCCCAAAGGCCTCTAGACCACAACCCCCCAACCCATCCTGGCAAGTTCTCCTGTCACTCCTCAGGGCTTCCTGGGCCCTCCTGTCTCTCATGCCCTCTGACTTAGAGTGATCGGACTACTGAATGGTGTCTTTGCCTCATATCTTTTTTTTTTTTTGGTACGGGGGATCGAACTCAGGTCCTTGCACTTGCGCAGCAGGCAGTGAAACCACTGAGCTAAATCCCCGGCCCTGACCTCATATCTTTTAAATGTGGAATTCTAGTCTTTCCCCAGCCTAGTGCTACTCAGTCCTCTCCCGACAGTGACAGTGACCCACAGCTCTCCCTCACCCCATGACTTCGAGGAAAAGCCTGCATTGTTCAGCGAGCCGTTGCTAAGGGCTGGTATTTGGAGGCCAGGTGGACCCAGTGGATGTTTCTAATTACACTGTGTTTATGGGGATGCAAGTCGAGGGTCACCTGGAAATCCTCTTATGGGGTGGCAGCGTCTTGGGCCAGCTCAAGCCCTGCAAGTTGGGGCACCTGGCACACTGAGGTGGCTGCCTGCCCACGGGTCCCCGGTCACCTTGGGCCCTGCCACCTCTCTCACCTCTCTTGGCTGCTGCTATTTACTTTTTTTTTTTTTTTTTTAAAGACCGTGTCTCGCTATGTAGTTCAGGCTGGTCTTAAACTTCTAACAATGTTCTTCCTTCAGTCTTCTGAGTGCTAGGATTACAGGCTTGTGCCACTACGCCACCAGGCTGCTGTGGGTCCTGTTCCATAAACTTGCTTGGCCTTGTCCCTGTTCCCACCCTCAGGTTTTCCCTCTTGTTCAGTCCATGCCCCCAGCACCTGCTCCCCTAAGAGAGCAGGCCATGCCAGTCCTCCTGGTGAAGCCTGACCTCCTTCTCCTACCCTGTGGGCACTCTGGTCTCTGGGTTTCAGGGCATGAAGGCACCTGCAGCTGCCAAGGGGACCCAGCCATGCCCCTCTCTGTCCTGTGTCACCTGCCCCTCCCTGGTAGAGTATCCCAGGATTCAAGACTCTGTCATCACCTGTCACCTCTAGGAAGCCCTCCCAGATCCGCCGGATGGGCTAGATGCTAGTTCTGGCTCCCACAGCCAGCTCCATGATATATTCTTTCCAGGTGATTCCCCCAAACTGTGAGCCCCCTGAGGCCAGGGAGCAGCCTGAATTCACTTCTGTGACCCCAGTGCCCAGCACAAGACACAGAGTCTCAGCCGGATGAGTGTTTGTTGATTGATTTACCAACCTGAAATAAATGACTACTAAGCCAGATAGGGCACGGCATGGCCACAGTCCCCACAAAATAGCAGAGGTTAGGTCTCCCCATAAACCCACTGGGAAGCCCAGCACCCAGCCCAAGGAGCTAAATGGCAGTCTCCGGTACATGAAAGGACCAGGCTGTGATTTTGAGTCATCTGTGTCGTCCCTGCATCCCATCTGGACTTTACAAGGGCCCTGCAGACTCTGAGGCCCAGGAAGGGAGGAGCCTGCTTTGATGGAGCCTCTGCCCAAGGCCACTTTATAGACATCACCCCTCTTAATGCTCACGGCACCCTTTGAAGTACTCATGACTCTCTCCATTTATCAGGGGAGGAAACTGAGGCCCAGAGAGGGGTTGTGACTCACCCAAGGTCAACAATTCAAGCAGGCCAGCCTCCTGAGCCAGACCTCCAGCTCAGGCAGCCTCCCCCTGGCAGTGATAACATCCACCCAGTAATAAGCATCTCACACTGTCTCCTCTAACCCCCAGAACAGCCCTTGGGGAGGCAGCCAATCACCCCCAGTTTACCAGGCAGGGGCCAGGGCCCAGCGCAGCACCCTGAGTCACTTGGCTATGGAGCTTCGGTCTGAGTTTGTTGTCTCAGAGCCCAAGTGGCCTCGAGACCAGGGCTGCTCACTGGAGCCCACTTGGAAACCAAGTCCTTAAGTGCCCTACTTGGGGGCTGAGCATGGAGAAGGTTGGGGGGGCATCTCTACACTCCTGCCTCAGTTTCCCTAGAGAAGCAGAATGATGTATAATCAAACCACCTCCTGAAGGGCTCAGGAAGGGTGGAGGCCCCCAGAGAGGTTAGCAGGGTGTTTCAGGGGCACCCACGTGGTCGCTGGCCCTCTGTCACTGTGTGCATCCTAGAGGGCCAGCCAAGCCTTCTTCCCAGAGCTCCCAGGTCTTATGCCTACACCTCCGCGGCACTCCCTTGGTACCCAGGCTGGGCACTATCATCTCTGGGTGCCCTTGCCTGAGTACCTGGCCCTTGTAAGCCCCCTCACAGCTCCAGGGGTGGCTCCAGGAAGCTGGCAAAGGGGAGGAGCTGTGTCTTGTAGTTGCCCAGTCACTGCTCCACCCTCCACTGGCCCTGTGTCCTTGGCCCAGACATGTCCAGGGCCATGTCCCAGTCACCCCCAAGTGGCCATATCCTCCCTCACAAGCATACAGATGGCTGCACTGGCCAAGTGTGCCCAAAAGGTGACCAATGGCGATGCAGCTGCATCATAATGAGGGGCCATGGGGTGCTGATAATTAATTGACCCTCACATGGTACCTGGCTGACCATGACCACAGGGGCCCCTGAAGCCAAGACCCTGATTCATTTCCTCTGGCTCACCTCTTCACTCATTCATCCACTGGTCTATGGTTCTTCAGAGGTCTGTGGGAGAGGAGAACAGCAGCACAACTGTAGAAGAATTCCTCAGGAAGACAAAGAGTCACCACCCTGAGTGCACAGTGGTCTTAAACAGCACTGTAGAGGTGCTGAGGCAGAGACGGCTGTGGTAGTGCACACACCTACACTTGGGAGGCTGAGCCAGGAGGATTCCCATGAGTTCAAGACCACCCTGGGCTACATAATGAGACCTTGTCTCAAAAAAATAAATAAGAGGGCTGGGGATTTAGCTTAGTCGTTTCGCCACCTGCTGTGCAAGCGCAAGGACCCGAGTTCGATCCCTGGTACCAAAAAAAATAAAAATTAAAAAATTAAATAAATAAATAAGAAATAAGGAAGGAAGGAAGGAAACAGAATACAAAAAGCAGGGTACACAACTATGGGGAGGGGGGGAGTCACTATTTGTGGAAAAGAAAGAAAATATGTCCAGTGCAGGCTTGCGCATGTACCACGTGTGCTAAAGCTCTCTCAGAGGGGTTCACACCCAAAAGCGCACCCCTGAGGGAGTGAACCCATGTGAAGGGACCCTGGACGTGGAGACCTGGGGACAGCATTGTGTGAGATGCTCTCCTGGATTCTGAACTGCTTCCTGTGTGCATGTGTTACATTTCCCAATGTAAACAGAAGTTTGCGGGCATTTTTTGGTTTTGCTTTGTTTTGTTCTGTTCTGTTTTTGGTTTTTTTTGTTTTTGGTACCGGGGATCGAACTCGGGTCCTTGCGCTTGAGCAGCAGGCAGCAGAACCACTGAGCTCTCTCAGTCTCTTAATTTTGTATTTATTTTTGCAAGCACAAGGTCCTGAGTTTGATCCCCAGCACCAAAAAAAAATTGTATTTATTTATTTTTGTTTTTTTGAGACAGGGTCTCACTATGTAGCTCAGGCTGACCTTCCAAGTTGGCCTCAAACTCCTGGTGATCTTCCTGCCTCAGGCTCCCGACTGCTGGGATTACAAGTGTCTGCTACCATCCCCAGCACTTTTTTATCCTTTTGAGACAGGGTCTTGCTAAATTGCCCAGGCTGGACTCCAACTTGCCCTCCTCCTGCCTCAGCCTCCCAGAGTGAGGTGATTACAGGCACACACCCCCACACACCTGGCTTAACTAAGAATAAGAAATAAGAAAAGAGCCCTGAACAGAGTACACTGTGGGTGAGAGGGTGCAGTCGTGCTGGCCTCACACCCAGCTCCTCTGCTCAGTGACATTGCCTAAGGACCTGCCCCTAACCTGACAGGGGACAATAAAAGGGATTAAGTGAAGCCGTGAGAATGGCTGTGCCCAAAGAGGGACAGCTGCTGTCCTGTGAGTGTCCCTGGACAGGCCAAGCCTGTTCCAGACATCCAGGTGACACAGGTATGAAGTGACATGCCCTGTCCTGCCCTCATCCACAAGGGCCAAGAGAGAGGACAACACAGACGGCAGGGGGAACGGAGGACACAACTGAGCCAGCCGAGGACACTGGGAAAGCTGCCTGGCAGAGGCAACACCTCCAATACCTCCAACTCCACTGAGCCTCCAGAGATAAACCAGAGCAGGAGAGGCTGCTCCAGGCTGGAAGACACTCCCTGCACACACACAGGTGTGGATGCACTGGGTCACAGTACTCAAAGTGCCCCTGTCAGTCCTGGGCACCCCTGCTCACCTCTGCAGCCCACACACTTGTGTATCTGCCTCCAAGGGACACAACAAAGAGCCAGTTGATGAGCTGTGTGACCTCAGGGAAATCACTCAACCTCTCTGGGCCCAGTTCCCACCCCTAGCATGGTAATCACAGTACAGACCACATAGGAAGGAGTGAGGAATTCTTGAGACAGTGTCTGTGGCATCCAGAGGACAGTGTTTAACTGATATTCACCAATTCACCGTTAAGATTTCCTTCTTCTCTCTCTTTTTTTTTTTTTGGACACAGGGTCTCACTAGGTAGCCCTGGCTGGCCTCGAACTCCAGGCAATCCTGCTTCAGCCTCCCGAGTGCTGAGATTACAGCATGCGCCACCACGCCCGGCTTGTTATGATTTCTAATATGGATGTTCATGTATATAATCGCACATTTAATGCTACAGAAATGTAACATTACAGCTCATATTTCATAGGACATGTTACAGTTTCGTCAAGGGCAGGCTGAGTGGGTCTGGATGTGTTTCAGCCACACACACACAAAAGCATACTCACCTGCTCACAGATCTGGTGCACACTTCAATGAGTGTGTGGGGGGGTGCACACGCTACTCACTCAGCAGGCTGAAGTTTACGCACAGGCGCACTCAGGCAAACACATGAACAGACGCACATGCGCACTCAGGCAAATCTGTGAACAGATGCACAGGCGCATGTATATCCCATCCAGTGTCCTCTGCCTCCTCCTCCCAAGCTGAGTCCCATGCTGGGCAGAGGCAGGTGGCCTCAAATGTCGCTCTACACTGGGCCAGGCCAGTCCTCCAACCCCCAGGCCCCTCTCAGAGTTGGGGGCTTCGGGCTCCTGGATCGAAGGTGGCTGTCCTGTATGGAGAGAGGGTGCCAGGGTCTCAGTGTTTAGACCGGAGCTCCTGGAGAGCTAGTCACATGGCTGTCCCAGCACCCAGCCCAGCCCCTCCCTCCCCCCATGAGTGGACCAACAAGTGAGCAAGTGGACGCATCCCACAAGCATGTGTTTCATCTTTGTCTCCTCTCTGGGCCCTGAGTCTCATGAAGATAAGGCTCATATCGGCTGTTTTCATTCCCAGCAGCCAGGCCAGGTTCTGGCAAAACTGGTCATCAGTAGATGAAATAAGAAAGATGCTTATGCTTGGTGGCAAATGCCTGTAATCGCAGCTACTTGGGAGCTAAGGTAGGAAAAGCACAAGTGTGAGTCCAGCCCAGACAACTCAGTGAGACCCTGTCTTAAAAGAAAAAATAAGTCTGGGGGTGTCATTTAGTGACTATGGTGCTTAAAGCCTTGGGTTCAATCCCCAGCACTAAGAAAGAAAGGAAGGAAGAGAGGTGTTTTATTTATCTTACCCAAAAAACGTCTGAAGGGAAGGACCCAAGGCTGAGCTGGAATGACCAGGCTCAGTCTCCTGAGTGCTGGGATCACAGGTGTGCACCACTACACCTGGCTCTTGTTTTTTGTTTTTTTGTTTTTTTGGTTTTTTGGTACCAGGGATCGAACTCCAGTCCTTGCATTTGCGCAGCAGGCGACAAAACCACTGAGCTAAATCCCTGGCCCTGGTCCTTATATTCTTGATAATAGTCATTCTGACTGGGACAAGATGGAATCTCAAAGTAGTTTTAATTTACATTTCCCTAATGGGTAAAGATGTTGAACACTTTTTCATTACTTATTGGCCACTCATACTTCTTTTGAGAAGTGTCTATTGGATTTCATTTATTGACTGGGCTCTTGGATGTTTTTGTTGTTAACTTGGGTTTTTTGGGGGGTTTTTTGTTTTTTTTTTTTTTTTAGCAAGGCAGGTGCCAGAACCACTGAGGTAAATCCCTGGCCCCTGGTGTTAAGTTTTTTGAATTCTTTAAACACTCCAAGTATTAACCCTCAGGGGCAGAATAGCTGGTGGAGATGCCTTCCATTCTCCAGGCTGCCACTTTATTCTCTTGGCTGTGCTGGAATTGGTCAGATTCATGCAGCTCCATTTCTTAATTCCTGCTATTATTTCCCATGCTAGGGGAATCCTATTCAGGAGGAGTTTGCCTGTGGCTATATTTCAGGCATTTCCGTTCTGTTTTCTTTTAACAGTTTTGAAGTTTCAGGTCTTATTCCCAGGTCTTTAATCCATTTTGAGTTGATTTGTGCATCGGATTTCAGTCTTCTACAAATGGGTACTCAGTTTCCCGGCACTGTTAAAGAGGCTGTCTCTTTTCCGGTGTATTTGGGTTTTTTGTTTTTTGGTTTTTTGGGTTTTTTTGTACCGGGGATCAAACTCAGGACCTTGTGCTTGCCAGGCAGGCATGGTGCCACTGAACTACAATCCCAGCCCCTTTTTTCCAGTGAATACTTCTGGCTCCTTCGTCTAGAATCAGATGGCTGTAGCTGTGCAGGTTTGTTTCTGTGTCTGTGGTTTTATTCCCTTGGTTTATAAGCCTACTTCTGTGCCAGTATCATGCTGATCCTGTTAGGATGACTTTGGACTATAATTTGAAATCAGACATTGGGATGTTTCTAGCCTTGCTCTTTTTGCTTAGGATGGCTTTGGCTATTTTGTTTTTAGGTGTGTGTGTTTCCATATGAATTTTAGGATTGTTCTTCCTACTTCTGTAAAGAATATCATTGGAATTTAATGGGGATTGCATTGAAACTGTAGGTCATTTTTAGCAATATGACCATTTTAACAATATTAATTTTGCTGGCCTATGAACACAGGAGGTCTTTCCATTTTCTAATGTCTCCTTTGATTTCTTTCTTCAGGTATTAAAAAACAGATATTAAAAACATTTTGGGGGGGCTGGGGATTTAGCTCAGTGGTTCCGCTGCCTGCCTCGCAAGCACAAGGTCCTGAGTTCGATCCCCAGTATGAAAAAAAAACAAAATTTTTTTTGCAGTACTGGGGATTGAACCCAGGGCCTTCACACTGAGTTGTACCCCTAACCTTTCTTATTGTTTGTTTGGCTTGCTAAATTACTAAATTTCCCAGATGGGGCTTGAACTTTCGACCTTCCTGCCTCAGCCTCTCAGAGTGCTGTTATCACAATTGTGAGCCACTATGTCCAGTTGAAAAGGTCTTGATTTTATAATATTGATTTTGTATTCTGAATACATGCTAATTGTTTATAAAATTAAAACAATATAGAAGCACATGAGATATACAATAAAACCCCATCAGGAGCCAGCTCTGCTTCTCCGAACAAACAGCCACTGCTGATGTGCAATGTGACCCACTCACCCACACCCCGGAAGCAGCTTGGAGAGCACCTGTCACAACGTGTGGCTGTTTTTTAATCAAACTCTCCTGCATCTCACACATTTATTAGTAAGAAGCCCAGCATCTCCCTCTTGAGGTCTCTTCCAGAATCGCCGGAGAATTCCAGGACTTGCTGCGTCTGGAAGTCATCCTACTTCACAGGGCCCCGGATGACACAGCCCTCAGCCCCTACCCCAGCCAGGCCCCTGCTCCCTGCAACAGGTGACACAGAGAGGGTGGGTCCCTTGGCCACACCACAAGTGTGGTCTGCCTGCCTCATCAGCCCTGACCTGTCTCTAAGCTTGGTCACTGCCCACACCCCTCCCACACAGGGAATTACTTCCTCTGAGGCCCAGGCACCCTCTCTGACAGCTGACTTTGGACAGGACTGTCCAGATGTCCAGGTGGGGGTGACCCCACTGACACTCACAAGGGACGGACTGGGACCCCGGGTCTCTTTCCTGCTAAGGCTCCTCAGCCGCCCACCTGTTTCTAAGGTGGGAGGGGAATTCTGTTTGTTTTGTTTTTTGTGATACTGAGGACTGTACCTACAGTGTTCACATTTAGCTACATCCTCAAGCCCTTTTTTATTTTTTAATTTTGAGAATTAGTGTTGCTAAATCTCCCAGGCTGGGCTTGAATTTGTGATCTTCCTGCCTCAGCCTCCCTGAGGGCTAAGGAATGTGCTTTCATACCAGGCTACAAAGGAAGGGATAATAACAGCAAAGGGTTGAATGCATCAACAGGTCAATTTAACACAGTGCTGGACACAGAAACTGCTCTTTAAATGTGAACTATGATCATATAACTGTGTGTCACTGTCTAATTTTTCCATTTTATAAAAATAAGATCTCTTGCATATTTTCCTTAGTTTGCTTTCTGCACTTAATATAGGGTGGATATACTCTCTGTCTACACAAGTCAGAGCCACTGAGCCTCCAAAGGCTGGAGCAAGCTGGGTGAGATGGTGCTACCTGTAATCCCAGCTACTTCGGAAGCTGGGCAGGAGGGTCACAAGTTCAAGGTCAACCTGGGCAATTTGGTGAGACTCGGTCTTAAAGGAAAATAAAAAGGCCTGGGGGGCCAGGGATTTAGATCAGTGGTTTCACCGCCTTCTGCGAAAGCGCAAGGACTGGAGTTTGATCCCCGATACCAATAAATAAATAAATAATAGGCCTGGGGATGGAGCTCAGTGGTAGAGGACTTGCTTAGTATGCATGAGGCCCTGGGTTCCACCTTCAATACTGCAAATAAAATAAATAAAAGGATGGTGTCCAAGCAAGGAAGAAAGCCACCTCTGCAGGGGCAAAACCTCTGTGTTTACCTTGGGATGATTTCCTCTCTTTTTCTTTTTTTTTGGTACTGGGGATCGAACTCAGGCCTTTCCACTTGCGAGGCAGGCATCGGAACCACTGAGCTAAATCCCCGGCGCAGGGGATGATTTTCCTCGCTTGAGAACTTAGAAACCAGTTAAGGTTGACCTCAAATCAGTTAAAGTTTAACTGCTGGACTGTTCCTGAATTTTTCTGTCTTGGTCTGGGAGTGTTTGTCTTTCTGTTCATTCGCTTCTCTGTCCACGTGGGACAGTGACTGGTTTCCCACTCCAGGAGAAGCAGGTGAGAGGTTGCCTGTGTGTGGGGAGGTGAGGTCCAGAAGGAGGAGGGGCCCCAGAGGTGCCACTGGAGAAAGCAGCCAGGGGACAGCCACCTAAGAGAGGCTCTGGGGTCAGACTCCCCAGCCATGGCATCTCTGACTCACTTATCTTTGCTTCCGCTCCAGAAAACCAGAAGTCTTGCATTTCTTCCTCACCCCCCTGAGCCATTCAACCCTTCATGTCATCCCTGGACTTGTCCCCCAATATTCCTCTCATGGGCACCCCCTACTTTTGAGACAGTGTCTCCCTATGTAGCCCAGGCTGGCCTCGAACTCACGTGATCCTCCTGGCTCAGCCTCCCAAGTGCTGGAACCACAGGTGTGCACCACCACACTTGGCTCCCCTCTGCCCTTCCTGCTCACTTCCTCAGCTTCCATTTCCTGAGGGTCTCACCACTGTCTCCTGCCCTTCTGGAGTCCACAGTCCATACTGCAGCCAGGGCAGGGCGCTGAAAGCAGGCAGAGCTGAGGAGGGAGTACTATGGCTGTTTCCTGTATGCGCAGGACACTGGGACTATGGAAGTCACAGAAGCAGTGTCTAGAAAACAAAAAACTGGAAACAACTCAAAGACCCATTCATTCTTGTGGCTGCCAGAATAAACTACCACCAAACTTGCTGTTGTAAATAACACAAATAACTGGGCATGAGGGCGTCCACCAGTAATCTCAGCACTGGGGAGGCTGAGGCAGGAGGACTGATGTGAGTTTAATGCCAGCCTGGGCTACATAGCGAGTTTGTGTTTGAAAGAAAGAAAGAAAGAAAGAAAGGAAGGAAGGAAGGAAGGAAGGAAGGAAGGAAGGAAGAGAGGCAGGAAGGAAACAAAGAGAAAGAAAGAGGGAGAGAAAGAAGGAAAGGAGCCTCTGCCTCCCACTCTGGTGAGGACACTGGGCCCCTGGGTGACCCAAGATGACTCAGCTCAAGGTCGTGGATTCAGCAGCCTTTGTTCAGTCTGCAACCTTCACCTCTGCATGTAACAGCAGGTTCACAGGTCCCTGGATCAGGACGGGGACATCTGTGGGGGCATTCTACCAGGCGGAGCATGATAATGGTGGTCTCTTCCCACAGCAGAACCTACCACATTCCGGGTAGATTTGCCTAGAAGGTGTCCATGCTGAATCCTCTTGCCGAAGCCCCTGCGTGGGGCCCTATCCTTGTGGGTCACTGGCAAATTAACAGAAATACGACGTTTTGGATTTTGTGATGCTTGTGATATTTTTCAGCTTTTTTCTTTTCTTTTTTTCCCCTCCCTTCCCTTCCTCCTTTCCTCTTTCTTTCTATCTGTCTGTCTCTCTCTGTCTTTGAACACATGGTCTTGCTCTGTGGCCCAGGCTGACGTTGAACACCTAGGCTCAAGTAATCTTCCTGCCTCAGCCTCCTGAATGCTGGTCCTACAGGTGTACATCACTGTTTGTGGGGTTTTTCAGTTTTTAAAAAACATTTACAATTCGTTGTGATTTCTTTGCTCATTCTAAATATAAATTCACCTTTTGTTTTGTTTTGGTTTTGGTACCTGGGATCGAACTCGGGTCCTTCTGCTTGTGAGGCAGGTGGTGGAACCACTGAGCTAAATCCCCGGCCTCTTTGTTTTGTTTTTGAGACAGGGTCTCACTATGTAGTTCAGGCTGGCCTTGAACTCACTATGTAGCCCAGCCTGGCCTCAAACTCATGGGGAGTCTCCAGCCCCAGCCTCTCTAGTGCTGGGATTACAGCCACCGGGCCTGGCCTGTATCATAATTAAATGCCATGGCACCACACCCAGTTTAAACGTTTACCAGATTTTTTTTGGCAGTGCCGGGGATTGAACCCAGGGCCTTCCACATGCTAGACAAGCGCCCTGCTACTGAGCTATCTCCCCAGAGAACCTCCCAATTGTATAGGCTTCATTCCCTATGAAACCTGTATGAACTCTGGTCAATGCTACAAAAAGGAGCAAACTATAACTTGTCTGTTGCCTGTCGTGGACAAGTGTGAAAAATATAATAGTGAATGAAAGCAGTGAGCCCATGACTGCATTTGTACCCAGTCCAAGACCAGTTAAAACTGAGCTGGGCCTGGTGGTGCATACCTATACTCCCAGCACTTGGAAACTGAGGCAGGAGGGTCATCATGAGTTCGAGGCCAGCCTGGGCTACATAGTGAGATTCTAAATTATTATTATTATTTTTGAATCTTTTTTTTTTTTTTTTTTGGTACCAGGGATCAAACTCAGGACCTCCTGCTTGTGAGGCAGGCGGCAGAACCACTGAGCTAAATCCCCAGCCCTATTATTATTATTTTTTTCTAAATTATTTTATGAAGCTTAAAATTTTAAGACGAAAATTTTCCAGTGGTTTCTTACTGCCCTTAGAACAAACCCCACGCCCCTCTCCCTGGTGCCTCACTGCACCCCAGCCCTCGGCTTGAGGCAGCCACCTACCCGGCTGTCCCTGTGGCCGTCTCCTGGCCCCTCCTCCTTTCCTCCATAGAGCTTGTCACAACCACAGTAACAGTCAAGCCCACGAGGGCAAGCGAACCTCTGTTCTGTGCAGCCCAGGCACCAACGAGTGTGCAGGCACAACCCACACCTGCACCTCTCTCGGCACCGGTGTGTGGGGCTTCTGCCCTGTGGTTGGGACTTGCGTCTGGGGTAGTCAAGGCAGGTGGAGGAACCGAGGTCAGAGCAGACTGGGGCAAGACTTGGAGCCAGAAGGATGGATAGGGAGGGGAAAGGGGGACCTGTGGTAGTCCCCTCGTTGAGGACAACAGGTCTGGGTCCCATTTCTCAGCTCAGCCCTGTGTTACTCTTTCCTGGGGACCTGGCAGAAATACAGCCTGTCCCCGACTGAAAGAGGTAGCACTTGGAGTCTTTTAATTGGAAAGCAACCAAAAAAAAAGGAAAGCAACCAACGTTAGCTGGATGTGGTATCAAAGGCCTAAGATCCCAGAACTTCGGGAGGCTGAGCCAAGAGGACTGCTAAATTGAGCCCAGCCTGGGCAATTTTGCAAGACCCCATCTCAAAATAAAAAAGGGCAAGCCAGGTGTGGTGGCACAAAACTGTGATCCCAGCACTGGAGAAGCTGAGGCAGGAGGATCACCAAGAGTTCGAGGCCAGCCAGTGCTACAGTGTGAGTTCAAAGTCAGCCTAAAGTACATATAGCGAGACCCTGTCTCAAGAAAACCAAAAACTCAAACAACAACAACAGGGGTTGGGGATAAAGCTCAGTGTGAAGGCCTTGGGTTCAATCCTAACCGAGTTCAGCCGTTTTACCAGTAGCCCTCTCCTCCCAGCACAGCAGGACACGGGATCTGCAGAGTGGGCTCCCTGCCTCCAGCCCAACTCGGATTTCTCTGAGCCTGACAACTGCCCGGGCCCTGGGTGGGGGTGCCCTTGGCATTGGGTCTCACCTGGTGCAGGGTGGCCGTGGAGGGATCCTGCTCATGTCCTTAGCCCCTGGCAGGGTGCATGTGAGGAAAGTGTGCAGGCCCAGAACAATGCCCCAAAAGATCCCCATGTCCTCAGCCCTGGAGCCTATGAAAACGGCCCACGTGGCAAAAGGGATAAGGCTGCTAAGCCTCTTTCTTTTCTTTTCTCTTCCTTCCTTCCTTCCAACCTTCCTTCCTTCCTTCCTTCTTTCCTTTCTCTCTCTCTCTCTCTTTTTTTTTTTTTTAGCTCAGGCTGGATTTGAACTCACCATGTAGCCCAGGGTGGCCTCAAAGTCATAGGGATCCTCCTGCCTCAGCTTCCTGAATACTGGAATCACAGGTGTGGGTCACCACGCCCAGTGAAGGCTGCTAATCTGACGACCTTGACATGGGTTATCCTAGGTCTTCTGGTGGACACAGTGTAGTCACAAGGATCCTTCAATAGCAAAGAAGCTTCTAAGCAGAGAGACCTGGCTGACTTCGAAGAGTGGGAGGGCCCACAGACAAGGGATGCAGTAGCCAAGGAAGCCGGGAAAGATAAAGGGCAGATTTGGATTGGTTGATTTGAGCCCATTTGGGGTGCCTTGAACTCAGGCTCTGTAAAGTGATATATTAATGTAGCTTTTGATTTTGTTTTGGTTCTTTGAGACAGGGTCTTGCTATGTAGTTCATGCTGGCCTTGAACTCTCTATGTAGCCCAGGTTGGCCTCAAACTTGAAGTGATCCTCCTGCCTCAGCTCCTGAGTGCTGACATTATAAGTGTGCACCACCACATCTGGCATTTGTGTTGTTTTAAGCCAACAGGTTTGGATTAGTTTGGCACAGTAAAGACCATATACTGAGTAACTTCTTTTCTTTTTCTTCTTTTTTTTTTTTTTTTGAGACAGGGTCTCACTAAGTTGCTGAATTCCTCAGGCAGGACTTGAACTTGTGATCCTCCTGCCTCAGCCTCCCTTAGTGCTGGGATTATAGGCCTGTGCCACAACACTTGGCTGCAAGACTTTAAAAAGAAGGAAATTCTGGGCTGGGGATTTAGCTAGTGGTGACACTGCCTGCCTCAGAAGTGCAAGGTCCCGAGTTCGATCCCCGGTACCAATAAATAAATAAATAAATAAAAAGAAGGAAATTCTAACACATGCACATGGATGAACTTTAAAACATTCCCCTAAATGAAATAAGCTAGTCACAAAAGGACAAATATTGTGCCGGGGCAGGGGGGTGCACACCTGTAATCCCAGCACTGGGAGGCTGAGGTAGGAGGATGGCAAGTTCAAGTCCAGCCTGGGCAACTTAGCAACTTAGTGAGACCTTGTCTCAAAATAAAAAAATAAAACGGTCTGGAGGGTGTAGCTCGGTGTGAAGGCCCTGGGTTCACTCCTCAGTACCACATACATACACACAACAACAATAACAACAACAATTGTATGATTCCACTTCCACTTATATGAGCTTCATAGAGTTGATAAACTAAAAAAATAGAATGTTAATTGCCGGGGTGGGGGGGATAAAGAGTTAAATGGGTGAAAAGTCCATTTTGCAAGAAGAAAACACTGAGTTGCACAACAATGTGAACAGACTTTTGTTTTGTTTTTGCACTACTGGTGATTGAACCCATGGCCTTGTGCTAAGTTACACTCTCACTAATTTTATACAGAGAGGGTCTCACTTTCCTCCTGCCTCAGCCTCCCAAGTAGCTTGGATTACAGGTGTGCACCAACAAAGCTGGCGTGAAGTATTTTTTTTTCTTTTTGGTACCAAGGATCGAACTCAGGACCTTGCACTTTCGAGGCAGGCGTCAGAACCACTGAGCTAAATCCCTGGCCCTAGCGTGAAATATTCTTAATGCTGCTGATCCATACTCCTTCCTTCCTTTTATTTTTTAAGCAGGGTCTGACTATGTAGTCCAGGCTGGCCTTGAACTTGTGGCAATCCTCCTGTCTCAGCCTCCTAATTGCTGGGATTGCAGGTGTGTGCCACCACACCTGGCTCTGATCCACACATTTTAAATGGTGAAGATGGTATGTCATAAGTATTTTACCACAATTTAGAAAACAAAAACAAAGGCGTCTCTGGATGCAGTGGCCACCATCACACACAGAGGCGATCCCACCCTGGGAAGAAGGCTCTGTCCGGGGAAGTTGTACAATCAGTCAACAGCAAGGGCCAAACAGGTCCACTCATTCCTCAAATGAGTTAAGTGAGGGGTCCCCCACTTAAGAACAAGGGCATCATTACATCCTGCATTCCAAGAGGAGGAAACACGGTCACCAGGATGCTAAAAGGCCTCTGTCCCCCCAGCCCTGGGCTGCAGAGCCCCCAACCCTCATCCACTGGGGTCTCCTTCTGTGTTTGTTCTCCCACAGGGGAGACGGGTAAGCACTTTGATAGCAGGCCGGCCTTGGTTTGAAATCCAGCTCCTCTTCCAGCTAGCTGTGTGATGGTGGGCAAGCTGCTTCACCTCTCTGCTTCAGGCATTGCCCAATATCCCTCAGGGGCACAAAACTGCCCCAGGTGAGAAAGTCTGGGTAGATGCAAGGCAGAGGTGCTAAGCAAGAGGTGCCCTCTACCAGGCCCCTCCGCCCACATCCTGAGACACCTGCAGCCCTGGCTCGCACTGCCTCACTTCCAGACGGGCACCTTGACCCTTAAATGTCTATGTCCCCACACCCCCCTTTACTCCAGACAGGCACTTCTGCAGCCTCTGACCTCACCCTCTGCCCTCAGACCATAGCTGGGGAGCCTCCCAAAAAGCCACTGCCCCTGTGGCTCACACTCCTTCCTTGAACAAATCGCCCTCAGCCCCACCCAACGCTCTGCCTCCTACCCGGCTCCAGGGTGAACCCCGCCCCTGGTGCCCTGGCCTTGCTGGTGCCCCCTTTCTGTGCACTGTGCCATGTAGCTCAGGAGTCCACCGCTCCCCTGGAAACCCCACTCACCCTTCACAGCCAGCTCCTGCTGAGCCCCACCCCTGCAGGGCGCCTCACTTCCTCTGGTCCCCAAGGAAAGATGTCTCAAAGCGGGAGGGCTACATGAGACCACAGGAGCCATTCTTGGAACCCTCTGGTCAGCCATCTTCGGTGACCACCATGCCACAGGATGGATGCTGTCTGCTGCCCAGCGGGTGGCACGTGACAGGACTGGCCCCTTCTTCTGCTGCCTGACACACTCTCCTTGCTCACCAACCTCCCTCCCGGACACACACACCTCTTTTCCTGTCCATCTTGCCCGGTTGCTCCTACTTGGTCTCCTTTGCAGATGTCTCCGCTGCCTTCCCACCTTCTCCCATCATGTCCCCAGCACTGTCCTTGTCCTTTTCTGTCTGATCTCCTCTCCACTGCTACCACCTGGGCCAAAGCACCATTCTCTCACCTGGTTGCCCTAACAGTCCCTACCCTGGCTTCTGCCCTCTGCAGCCTCTTCCCCACGAAGTGACCAGAGCTGGGTGTGGCTCAGATCATGTCTCACCTCTGCTCAGGACTCTCCCGTGGCACCCGTCTCACTCAGAGTGGAAGCCAAAGTCCCTATAATGGCCCACAAACCCTACATTAGGTGCCAGTTGTCCTTATCCACACCCACCTGCCTTTTTACAGTCACCTCATCCCATTGTCCTCCTGTACTCAGCCATGCTCTACATTCCTGCCACAGGGCCTTTGCACAAGCTGCTCCTGGTGCTTGGAAGATTCTTCTGAGAATAGGAATGGCTTCTTCCCTCACCTTCTTTAAGTCTCAGCTACTTAGGGGGGCCTCTGGGACCACCCTATTTAAAACTGCAGACCTCCTCCATTCAGTACAGCTTAAACCCCCAACCCTGCTCTAATTGTTTCTTTGCAATCATGGCGTGGCAAAGAAGTACTAGAAGTATCGTGTACTTTACTTCTTTAGTCTTTATTTCTTATATATATATATATATATATTTTTTTTTGTTGTTGTTGTTGTTGTTGTTGTTGTTGTTGGCACCAGGGATCGAACTCGGGTCCTTGTGCTTGCGAGGCAGGTGGTGGAACCACTGAGCTAAATCCCTAGCCCATTATTTTCTTTATAAAGAATGTCAGTTCCCCAAGGACAGGGATCTCCTCTTTTTTTTCAGCCATATCCCAGGGCTGGCAAAAATTAAGGGCACACATTAGGAGTCCTGAGTGCAGCAGGAGTGGATGTCTTGCCAAGACCAGGGTGCCAGTGGAAAGGCGGGCTCGGGAGTCTATACATCTGGGGGCGGTGAGCCTTTCTGGGGCTCCTACCCGTAACATGGAGACGCTGCATCCCCAGTGCTCAGTAAATGCTGGTAACGCACCAGTTAGAACAGACCCCAGCACTCTAATGAGATGTGCACTTTTATATGCAGGATTTCGTATCCCTTTCACGCGAGTCCTAGAGGCGAGTAGAGCCCCTTTTGAGAGCTGGAGAAATTGAGGTCATTCCCACACTCTGGGGCGGCGGCCGGAGGCTCAGGAGGGTCGGGCTGGGCTCGGAGACTACATTTCCCAGGAGCCGGTGTCGGCGGGGCAGGGATAAAGGGCTTTAAAGAGCCTCGCGTTATTGGGGGCTCGGGGGTGGGCAGGAGAGCCGCCGGCGTAGGGCCACGGGTGGGCCCGGCTGGAACCAAGCCCCCCCCCCCAGCCCTGCGGTGTCCAGGACGCCAGGCAGCCTGTGCTCATTTTGTACCCCCACCCCACCCCGGGCCTCGGTGCCCAACTCCCAGGGAACCCCCCTCCCCGCAACAGGCGGAGGAGAGGTGGTGGATCCCGCCGCCCAAGGCGCAGAAGGGGAGACCGCACGCTGGAAGCCCGGCTACCCGGGCGCCCCTCCCCCTCCCCCTTCCCGGCTCCAGTTCCGGGGGAGAATTCCAGGTCGCTGGGATGGGCGGGGAGAAGAGATGTGCGCGACAGCTTGGAATGAAGGCTGGGGGTCGCAGGAGCTGAGCCTCACTCCCCCCCGACCTCGTTCCTCCCTAAGCCCCGCGGCCACCACAGTAAAATGGGGGTGTGCAGGTAGTGATCATATTACCAGCCCCTAGGCGGGAGGCGCAGAGGATGAGAATCCCGGATGAGAGCAGTTTACAAACTGTACTGCGCTGGGCGATTTAAAAAAAAAAAAAAAAAAAGTCAACATTGTGTCATTGGATTCCTGCAGTCCTCATTCTCAGCCAGGTGGCGGTGACATGTCTCTGGAGAGCGCCGGGTGGAAAACGTCTCGGATACTGGGGTGGCTATGGGGATGGATGTGCGTTTCCCCCACCGAGATCCTAGTGGGAACCGGGAGAATTGTTTTTGAAAAAAGGACCAAAACAAACCTACCTCGGTATTTTGTTCAACTTCGGGGGGCTAATTGACATCATCGAAGTAAGAACCTTGACCTTTTAAACTAACCTGGCCCTCCAGGGCTTCGCTTTCCTGCCTGTGCCACCGAGATAAGCCCAGGGACACCGCTTCTGACATCGGATCTTGGGCTCCCCTTCGCCCTCCCCCAATTATTTGGATTAATCCATCCCTTGATGTTAGGGGGGGCACTAGTTTGCCCTGGTCTCAGACTCCTAAGTGCAGTAGTAGCCCTCCCCACATCCCCTAACTGCGACCCACCCCCTCATCTAAACCTTCCTCCCCTCCCCCTCCCCTGCAGGACCTCGGTGTCCGCAAACAGCTCCCGGGCCTTACCAGAGACGCGTTCGTCATTTTGACTAGCTACAAACTCTCACTCCCAGGGTATTGTTTAATTAAAAAGCCTTATTTCGAAGGGACTAAAACCGTGTTTGTTGAGAGAGGGTGCCAAGGGGCGAGCATCCCCCAGAATCTTAGACCAGGGCCGTGGCCAAGTAGGTCTGGCACGTGAGTAGCAGGTCTGCTGCAGACAAGGGGTCCTAAGGTGTTTGGGGTCCCTTCCGCTGGTCTCTGACGTCCTAACGTCCCTCCGAATGCCAGGACTCCCTACAGAGCCTGGCACCCCTCATTCGCTTTGTCTATACCTGCCTAGTCGCACCCGGGAAGATGTATATATTTTAACAAAGGCATTGCATCTTCCAAGCAAAATGGCGGTGGTCCCAGCCACGGCTCCCTACACAACTACACCCTTCCCGAGGATTAGTCACAAGCCAAGGAACGCGAGCACCCCACACGCCTACCCCAGAGAGCCCCGTTTTCCCCAAGATTCAACGCACTCAGGGCCTCTCTTCATTGCAGGGGCCCCCAGGAGCGGTCTCTGGTTAGAGACTTAGGGGCAGCTCTTCCATTGTGGACCGGCCCCCCCAACACATACAACACTTCCAGAGGCCTTGGGAGGGGGACTGAACCCCCACGCTGGGCATTGGGATGAGGGGGCAGCGAACTCTACCTCACACCCCCCAAAACTCGCAAGCTGAGTGAGACATGTAAATGAACTCTCAGTTAGGATACAGGGCAGATGTGGGGGTCTCTGAGGACAGCAGGATACCGGGAAGAACTCCTCCATGTCTCTCTGGAGACCCAGGCATGACTGGGGGTTCGGCCTCCGGAGGGAACCTCAAAGCAGAGGTCTGGGGGCGCGCTCGGGAAGAGACGCCCCAGGAGGGGGAAGGGACAAAGTTTGAAAGTACCCTTCCAACTCTTCCTGGGAAAGTTTCCTCGGGGGCCCTACGGACAGAGAGAGGGTGGGGTACTGGGGGGCCAGTGGTGGGGTGACTCCTGAGAGGTGACCGGACCCCGGGGGAGCGACCCCTCCCCCCTGTCCCGGCTCGGCCCGGCTGGGAGTCGCCCAGCTCGGGGCTGCGTGTGTTAGTTGGGGCCGCTTTCCAGCCGCTCCACCGGGCTAGGGGGCCGCGCAGCGGGCCGGGAGCCGGGCCCCTGGTAGCTCCAGGGGAGAGCTTTGCTACGGGGGTTCTCCCGCCGCCGAAGTCCCCGGCCCCGCAGAGCCAGTCCCCCGCAAAGGGGAAATGTGCCGGCGCCCCAGCGGCCCTTGGCGCCGTTTGGGACGCATGGCGGGCGCGGGGGGCGGCGGCCCGGTCCGCGGGTTACCCAGCGGGGGAGCCCAGGGAGCCGAGCAGCGGCCCCGGGCGGCGGCGAGGAGCAGAAAGCCCCAGGCCGGGGGGAAAGGTCGGATTTGTTCGGCGGAAGAAACACAGATGGCGGCGGCGCGGCGCCATTCCGGGCCGGGAGCAGGCAGCCAGCAGCCCTGTCCTCACCGCGGTCCGCCCGCCGCCGCTAAATACCCGGATGCGCCGCCCGAGCGCCAGACGCGGAGCTGGAAAAGGGGAGGCGGAGGAGGCGGAGGCAGAGCGGGAGCCAGGCGGTCAGACCGAGCGGCAAACCGGCGGGGCTGGGCCACGCAGAGCCGGCCCAGCGAGCCCTCCCGCGACCCGCGCCGGCGAGGAGAGAAGCAGCGGTTCCTCGCCCGCATCCCCGACAGCCCGAGTCCGGACCGGCCTGGTAGTCGGGGGCCCGAGAGCAGATTCCTCCGACGAGGGCTGGCCCTTCGGCAGGCGCCTTCAGCAGCGGGACCAGGCAGGCCACCATGACGGAGAACTCAACGTCCACTCCTGCGGCCAAGCCCAAGCGGGCCAAGGCCTCCAAGAAGTCCACAGACCACCCCAAGTATTCAGACATGATCGTGGCTGCCATCCAGACCGAGAAAAACCGTGCTGGTTCCTCGCGCCAGTCCATCCAGAAGTACATCAAGAGCCACTACAAGGTGGGTGAGAATGCTGACTCCCAGATCAAGTTGTCCATCAAGCGCCTGGTGACCACCGGTGTCCTCAAGCAAACCAAAGGGGTGGGTGCGTCGGGGTCTTTCCGGCTGGCCAAGAGCGACGAGCCCAAGAGGGCAGTGGCCTTCAAGAAGACCAAGAAGGAGGTCAAGAAGGTGGCCACGCCAAAGAAGGCAGCCAAGCCCAAGAAGGCTGCCTCCAAAGCCCCAAGCAAAAAACCTAAAGCCACCCCGGTCAAGAAGGCCAAGAAGAAGCCGGCTGCCACGCCCAAGAAAGCCAAAAAACCCAAGGTTGTCAAGGCCAAGCCAGTCAAAGCATCCAAACCCAAGAAGGCCAAACCAGTGAAGCCCAAAGCCAAGTCCAGTGCCAAGAGGGCCGGCAAGAAGAAGTGACAAGGAAGCCTTTTCTTACGGACACTCCTCTCTTACTCTCTGTAAATACTTTTCCCTTTTTTCTTTCTTGATTCTCCGCAACCTTTTGCTCCATTTATCCTGACTTTATAAGAGACAGACTTTGGATTCCTCAGAAATTGTGGAATAATTGCTTTTTCCTTTACCAGTTGTGCAAGGACGACAACAAATCTCATCTCTGTAATGATGAGGATGTACTTATATTTCGTTTTGTTGATTTGCCATTAATCTTACGGGGTTCGGGATTTGGGTGGGTTCTGTGTTGGTGGGGGGGTTGCTATGAAGGTAGGTGGGGAAGGGGAGAACAGGCTCAGCAGCTGCGTTTGTTCTCGATAGGTGAGAGGGAGCCCAGGAATTGTGAAGGTTTATAGGACTGTGTAAGGTTTTCTTTAAGTTGGGCTCCCTTATGAGAATTTCCGAACCTTTGGCGAGGAGCAGTGGGGTGACATCTCCCAGTGGTGAGCAGCTAGGGGTCCGAGGCCAGTTCTTTCTCACCTCGGTCAGCCTACCCTTCTGGTCTCCCTATTGTGTTAGGGAAGAGGAGGGGGACCGAATGACAGCTGATTGGGGAAACTAGCTTCTCCCGGTCAGCTAGGAACCAGCCTGGGGGGCGGGGGGCGCGTCTGTGCCTTCGCCCAAGTCTCTTAATGGGAGCGGAAACTTTGGGGGGGAAGGGCGGGGAGTCAGTCAGCCAAGTGCCTCAGTGTGCCCTATTGAAATGAATCTTGGGTTTTTCCACACAATTTGATAGGTTATTGTGTCTTCGGAGGACTTTTTTTTTTTTCTCTTGGTATTTTGTTCCTCTACAAGACGTGGCTTTGCTTGGTCTGGTAGGGCTCCAGCCCCACCACCGGCTACTTAAAAACCTCCCGACCTCTTTTTACTTTTGAGTCTTTTTTAAGTAGTTGTAGACGGGGAGGGGGCGGGGCAGGGAGTGGACGGTAAGACATACTGCAGTTGATTTGGAATTTGCTACGTAGTTATAGAAACTAGATCTATGTGCATGTGTGTGTTTTGTATATATGCATATCTAGGGCTACTACTTAGGTTTCACATCGGGAGCTGGGAGAAAAAACCTGTACAGTTGTCTTATTTTTAATAGGAAAATCGCGCACTTGCGCCCCCCCCCTTACCCCCCTTTTTAAAACAAGTATTACTTGTGCCGGGAGAAATTTGCTGTCGTTGTAATTTTAAAACTTTAAAATAAAATCCAGAAAAGGAAAAAAACGAGCAGTGTATTTTTCCTCACTTTTAAGACTGGAGGAGTATGCGGAGCAGTTGTGTGGGCAGTGGGGACATCTGGGGCCGAGTTTGCACCTGAGAATGGGAGGGGGGATCCGAGAGCCGAACAGAAACCTTAGAACTGAAAGATGCCTCTGCCCGCTTCTAGGCTCCAGCCTTTGGGGTCCAGAGGCACTCTTCTTCCAAGAGGTGAGTGTGTGGGCAGGGGGATGGGAATGGAGTGGGCTGGGACCTGACGTGACTAGTTCCGCCGCCTCAGCTTCCTCTGCGCGGACCTCTCGGTCTCCACTTGAGTCAATCCACCGATACCACCAGGCTCCTCCCCTTTAAATGAGCCCCTCGGCCTCCGATTGGCTGCTAGGGCCCGGCCCCCGGCCATATGACGTGTTGTCCGCGGCGCGCCAGCCCCAGCCGGCCGGCGCGCTCAGATGAGGTGCGCGATGTGGGCTGTAGGTGTCTGGCGCTTGGCGCTCGCCCGGACTCCCTGCGGCCGCCGCGCGCAGTCGGCGCTGGCCCAGCTGCGCGGCATCCTCGAAGGGGAGCTGGAAGGGATCCGCGGGGCAGGCACCTGGAAGAGTGAACGGGTCATTACGTCCCGTCAGGGGCCGTGCATCTACGTGGACGGCGTCTCCGGAGGTAACTCCCCCTTCTGGGAGTCGCGGCACCTGGCTGGTGATCTAGGGGCCCTCCGGGGCTTACCCTGGAATAGGGATCCAAGGGGCGAGGGTTGGGGTCGTACTTGCACCATAGCACCTGGTGGCCTCCCCTGGCTAAGTAAACCTGGTTAAACCGGTTTCGAAGGAGGGAAGTGATTTACCCGTGAACACCTTTTTGGCGCAGAGGGCAAGGCTGGACCGAAAAAGAAACTTCCAGACTTCCAGCTGCCTCCTTCATTGCCATTTCGAGGGAGGCAGCAGCAAGAAAACCCGGATTTCTTATATATATATATATATAGTCTCGCTATGTAGCACAGGCTGGCCTCGAACTCCCGGTAATCTTCAAGCCTCAGTCTCAAGTGCTGCTGGGATCACAGGCTTTCACACCACCCCTGGCTAACACCCCCAATTCTAGAGCAGCTGCTTTGTGAAAACCTTTGCTAGTTGCTGCACGTGTACTGCTGCTAACCTGTCAAAGTAGGAGTGACTGATCTCATTTACAGCCAGAGAAGCTGAAACCCCGAGATGTAAAGTGTTTTGCCCAAAGCCTCCCAGCCAGCAAGCTGTCCAATGATACTGGAGCTGGAGTGGAGGGTCAGCTAACTGACCAGAGGCCAACTTAGGGCCAAAGTCTAAGAGAACAAGCTTAGATTTGAGGACTTTTGGGAAAGTGACAGACACATTGGCCACAGCAGGTGTCCCTCCTTTCATTCTAGCCTGTGAGCACTGCACTCCTATTTGTGCCTGGCCCCAGATGGGTGTTAACAACAGGCTCCCAAATTGGCATGGAATCCTTGGTGCTGCTGTATTCGTTTGTAAAATGGGGATCCCAGGAAATCCCTGCTTTCCTGTGGGAGGCACGGAACAGGTCCATGCCCCTAACTACTGGTGATTATCCTCACTTGTCTTGTCAGAGGCTGAACACCTGTCAGGGCTTTTGGGCAAAGCCCTCAGAGAAACCAAACAGCTGTCATATCTATGTAGAGACCCAAGGGAATTCAGTGTTACTTATATAATCAAAGATGGCCAATTAGGAGACCCAAGTTCTCATGCTGACTTTGCCTTTCCCAGGCTGTGAACCTCCCCTTCCTCGGGCTTCAATTTCCTCTTCAGGTCAGCTGTGTTCACTCTGAGCCTTCTGACTCCAGACTGAGGTCTCCGAGGCAGCCACTCTGGGGTGTGATTCTGTCCAGGCAGTAAAGTAAACCTTGGAGGACTGCAGCGGGCAGTGTCCCAGCCCTCTTCTCTTACCCTGGAGGAAACTGAGGCTGAGCCGAGGGGTTGATAATGGTCTTCAGGGACAGGAGAAGCCTTCGAGGAAGTGGTAATAGGTTCCTTCTTGGGTAGAAGGTGATTCAAAGCCAAAGTGTAAGCTTCTTGGAGCCAGTTGTGGTGGCACACGCCTGAGATTCCAGTACTTGGGAGGCTGACACAAGGATTGAGAGTTCGAGCCCAGCCCGAGCTACATAGTGGGACTGTCTCAAAAAACCAAAAATAAGGGCCAGGGATTTAGCTCAGTGGTTCAGCCACCTGCCCCACAAGCACAAGGACCCGAGTTCAATCCCGGGTACCAAAATACAGAACCCAAATGTAAATAAATCTTCTCATCCTTCAAGTTGCAGCACTGGAGAGACTCCTTTTCTCACCTTGGCTCTCCTGTGACTGTTGGCTTCAGAAACTCCTGGTGGCCCCCACCATGGCCTAGGTCCTGGCCTGTATCTTCTGGGGCTGTTGTGGAGTTTTCCAGGACAGTTCCTCTCAGGACCACTTCCCCGGGGTCTGGTGCTGTTCCCCTTCCAGGCCCTTCCTTGCCCAGTCTGAGCTGCTGTGTCCATCTCCTCTTTCCACCTCAGGAATCCTTAACTTCTGTGCCAACAACTACCTGGGCCTGAGCAGCCACCCCGAGGTGATCCAGGCAGGCCTGCAGGCTCTGCAGGAGTTTGGAGCCGGCCTCAGCTCTGTCCGCTTTATCTGTGGGACTCAGGTACACAGTGAGGGTTGGATGGGTGTTGACGCCAGCTGTCTGCTTCCCATGGTCAGCAGGGCTTGGCCCACTCAGCAAATCCCAGGGCTCAGGCTTGAGGCCCACGTTAGCCCCAGAGCTGCTGAGAAGAGAGCCTAGCTGCCTGTTTTGCTGAGAAGCCTTGAACAAGAAACTTTACCTCCTCTGTCCCTCCCTTCCTTTCTTCCTTTCTCTTTCTTTCATTTATTTATTTTATTTTGTGGTATTAGGCATTGAACCCAGGGCCTTCACACTGGACTCCATCCTCAACTGTTTTTTTTTTTGGTACCGGGGATTGAACTCGGATCCTTGCGCTTGTGAGGCAGGCGCTAGAACCACTGAGCTAAATCCCCGGCCCCCCTAACCGTTTTTTAATATTTTGAGACAAGGTCTCACTAAAATCATTACATTGCCCAGGCTGGGCTCAAACTTTGTTTTTTTTGTTTTTGTTTTTTTGGTACCAGGGATTGATCTCGGGTCCTTGCACTTGCGCAGCAGGCAGCCAAACCACTGAGCTAAATCCCCGGCCCTGGGCTCAAACTTTGAATCCTCCTGCTCAGCCTCCAGAGTCCTGGGATTACAGGTGTATGTCACCATGTCAGGCTAAGAAACTTTACCTTTCTGAGCATCCACTGTAAGCATGTTTCCCCAGCTGCAGGTGAGAGTCCTCTCGCCTGTCCTGCTGAGGGTAAAGAACAGACGGCAGGTTTTGAGGTTGAGGGCTCTGGAGCTATTCTGCCTGGCCTTGGTTTCCAGTGCTGCTGCTTATTGGCTCTGTCACTGTGGGCCAGTGTCTTATCCTCTCTATGACTTGAACCCTTCATTGGTAAGATGGGGACAATAGTACATAATAGGAATGTTACAAATTAAAGAGCTGGACATAGTGGTGCGTTCCTATAATCCCAGCACTCTGGGAGACTGAAGCAGGAAGATCTCAAGTTGAAGCCCAGGCTGCACAGTTTAACAACTTAATGAGCAAATAATGTCTCAAAATAATAAAAAAGGTCTGGGTTATAGCTCATTGCAAAGGCCCTAAGTTCATTCCCAATACCACAAGAAAAAAAGAAACCTAGTACATTTAAATGCTTAGAACAGTACCTGTTACACAGAATCACTTAAATGGTGACTGTTATTTAGTCAATGTTACAAAACAAATTAATATAAACATAAAACTTCTATTATATTACTATGTGCCAGGTATTCATGAATCCTCCTGCTTTACCCATGTTATTAACAGGAGGACCCTGAGGCACATAGAGGTTGATGACTTATCCAATAGAACACAGTGCATTAGGGTGGGATTTGAACCCAGGTAGCCTGGCTCAAGAGGCCCTGTTCCTAACTTCCTATAGGTATCATTACCTATTCCAAAAGATGAGGCTAAATGAACATCAGGGACAGAACTCCTATCTCCCATCCAGGTACTTCCCAAAAAATCCTCGGCCAAATGAAGTACCTTTTGAATTTAAGCAGCAAAGACCCAAATGATCAGCTAGGTGTAGTGGCACACACCTGTAATCCCAACACGAAGGAGGATCACTGCAGGTTCAAGGCCAGCCTGGGATACATAATGAGTCCAAGGCCAGCCTGAACTGCATAGCAAGACCCTGTGTCAACAGAAAAGAAAAAAAAAGAAAACAAAAAGAGCCCCAAATGAGTGCAGAGTTTATGTAATCCAAGCCAGGCATGGTGGCACAAACCTGTGATCCTAGCACTTGGGAGGCTGAGGCAGGAGGATCACCGAAAGTTTGAGGCCAGCCTGGGCTACATGTACATAGACTACATAGGGCCAGCCTGAACTACAAAAAAATAGTCTGGTATTAGGAAGGCATATCTTGTTTACCATCAACATACATAATTCGGGCTGGGGATTTAGCTCAGTGGTCTGCTGCTCGCCTCGAAAGCACAAGGTCCTGAGTTCGATCCCTGGTATTAAAAAACAAAACAAAACCATACATAATTCCACCACTGGACAGATGTGCATTACAAAACCAGGATCCACCTGGGAAGAAAAAACCTAGCAAGTCCCCCACCCCTCAGTAGAGCCGTGTACCACCTTCCTGCTTGGCTCTGTGGTGGCCTGTGTGGTACAGAAGGAAGGGTGAGGCTGGGGCTTCGGGACTCCCAGGCAGGGTCTCTCTCTATGGCCCTCTCGGCCTCTGTTCTCTTAAGATTTGTTCGACAAGGCCCTCCAGGCATTAACACCTCCTGTCATACACTTTCCGTAGAGCATCCATAAGAGTTTGGAAGCCAAGATTGCCCGCTTCCACCAGCGGGAGGATGCCATCCTCTACCCCAGCTGTTTTGATGCCAATGCCGGCCTTTTTGAGGTATGTGGAGCTGTGAATGGGAGTTGGTGTGGCTGTGGATGGCTTGGGGATGGGCAGTTACCAGAGCCTGGCAGGATGGTGATGCCATGCCAGGTGGCTCTAGTGCCCTTCCTAGAGGCCAGGCGGGTCAGGTTAGTGTTCTAGGCGGAAGACTGGGGCTTGCAAGGAGCCCTCCTCTAGAACATTTCAGGGATAACCTGTGCCAGCTAGGAGGCTGGGGTGATGAGGCCTGGTTCTTCCCAGATCTCCTCACCTGCCATCACTGGAGCCGGGCCCTGGCAACCCAGATGCAGTGCTGGATGCCTTGCCTTCCTGCCCCAAGGGAGGCCCTGGCTGCAGTGAAATCATGACTCAGGGGACTCATGGGGGAAGGCGAACCGGAAGGTGACTAGGTGACTTCTCTACTGAGGTTGCTTCCTCCAGGCTCTGCTGACTCCTGAGGATGCGGTCCTGTCAGATGAACTGAACCATGCCTCCATCATTGACGGCATCCGGCTTTGCAAGGCCCACAAGTATCGTTACCGCCACCTGGACATGGCCGACCTAGAAGCCAAGCTGCAGGAGGCCCAGGTCGGGTGAGGCCCGGGGTGTGGAGGGTGAGCACTAGGTTCCCCTCAGCCTCCCCTGGGGACAAAATGAGGCTTGGAGAGGCTCTGCCCTCACTAGACCAAGAGCAGAGCCCAAATCCTCTGACCCCAAAACTATTTCATTGTAGCTACTGCCTGAGGGCAGCAAATGCCTTTGGGGTGCAAGCCCTGGGCAAAATGCGGGGTGTGCTGTGTGGCTAGGGCCTGGCGCAGGACCTGAGACCCTTCTCACTGTCCAGGCCTGAGTGGCTCCCATCTGCCCTGGAAGAGATGGTAAACTCTGGAGGGGCCCAGATGGGAAGACCCCCAAGGTGGTTGTGCCTCTGTGCCCATCTCTGAGGGTCCCAAGCAGCACAGGGAATATGCAGTGTGGTCCAAGTCATGACCACACCACTCACCATCTGCTCATCTTTTCTGCAGAAGCATCGACTGCGCCTGGTGGCCACTGACGGGGCCTTTTCCATGGATGGCGACATCGCACCCCTGCAGGAGATCTGCCGCCTCGCCTCTCAATATGGTGCCCTGGTCTTTGTGGACGAATGCCACGCCACTGGCTTCCTGGGGCCCACAGGACGGTGGGAGCACATTGCACCTGAGACATGGGTGGGGCTTCCAAGGGTTGGGGAAACCAGGAGGCCAGTGGCATCAGTGGCTGCTTCCCTTGCAGGGGCACAGATGAGCTGCTGGGCGTGATGGAGCAGGTCACCATCATCAATTCCACTCTGGGAAAGGCACTGGGCGGAGCATCAGGTGCCACAGGGTTATGCCCCCAGGTCCCCTTATCTTCAGGGAGCGCTGTGGAGGAGTGTCAGGACAGGCAGGGCAGATGTGGGGTCACAGAGAAGAAGGCCCCATGGACTGTACTCTCAGGAGGGCTCTGGGCTTGGCCTGACCACCCCCTTTCCTTACTCACAGGGGGCTACACAACAGGGCCCGCACTGCTGGTATCCCTGCTGCGGCAGCGCGCCCGGCCCTACCTCTTCTCCAACAGCCTGCCTCCCGCCGTCGTAGGCTGTGCCTCCAAGGCCCTGGACCTGCTCATGGGGAGCAGCACCATCGTCCAGTCTATGGCCGCCAAGACCCATCGGTGTGGCTTCGAGCAGGGCCTGGGCAGGCTGGGGGCTGTGGTGCCAGGCTGCCCAGGTCACAGATAACTCCACACCTGCTGGCTTGTCCTCTCCCTGCCTCCTGAATCCCCATCTTGTCAGTCCTTTTCCACCTCTCTCCTGTTCCCCCTGCCTGGCTCCCATCTGCTTCTCGAGGTCTGTCTCTCTGTCCTTACTGTTTCCTCTTGCAGACCCCGGCATAGATCCTAGCCCATGTGTCCTTGAGGGGCAGGTATGGTTGCTCTGTGACACTCCTAGCTACCTTTGACACTCAGCTGTGTCCCCAGGTTCCGTACTAAGATGGAGGCCGCTGGCTTCACCATCTCAGGAGCCAATCACCCTATCTGCCCTGTGATGCTGGGTGATGCCCGCTTGGCCTCTCTCATGGCAGATGACCTGCTAAAGAGAGGTAAGAGGCTGCACTTGATTAGCATGCTCAAGGCCCTGGGTTTGCACCACCCCAAAATTTTAAACTAAGCTAGGCATGGTGCATGCCTGTAATCCCAGCACTGGGGAGGCTAAAGCAAGAGGATCTCCATGAGTTTGAGGCCAGCCTGAACTACATAGACCCTGTCTCTAAATAAACAGGTAAGGGAGCTGGAATAAAAGGACTGGTGGGGGTCCAAAGAGCAAATGGGGAACCTAGTAGACAGTCATATTCCCCCTTACCCCCGTCCTCCCCTCTGTGGGCCTCAGAAAGTAGTCCCTGTATGCTATGCCCCCAAATTATGTCTGGCTCTGGAGTGCCCTTGCTGTCTACCTTCCAGGCATCTTTGTCATCGGATTCAGCTACCCAGTGGTCCCCAAGGGCAAGGCCCGAATCCGGGTGCAGATCTCAGTGGTGCACAGCGAAGAAGACATTGACCGCTGCGTAGAGGCCTTTGTAGAAGTGGGGGAGCTGCATGGAGCACTGCCCTGAGCTCTGGTGGGGACAGAAGAGTCAAGGAGCCCCCACTGCCCTGGGCCGGGAGGTGAGAGGGGGCTCTAATCAGGCCAAGAGGCTCTGACCTGACTCAAAGTCCTAGGGCCAGGGCTGGGGATTTAGCTCAGTGGTTCTGCCTACCTTGCAAGCACAAGGTCCCAAGTTTGATCCCGGTACCCCCCCACACCCAAAAAAACGTCCTAGGGCCGGGCTTGCAAGAGCCCTGTGCTTGTGGCTATGAGTGAAAAAACAGCGTAAAGACTGGCTGGACACTTTGGTCTACTTTATTCTCCCTCAGCAGGCCCAGTCCTGTGGCCGGTCGAAGAATCAGGTTGGAGCTGGGACTGAGGCCTGTCGAGCGCGCGCGTGCGTGCTTGCGTGCGTGCGTGTGTGTGTCTGTGTGTCTGTGTTCCCGTGTTCCCTTCTGTTACAAAGCTGTCAAATTGAAACGTAGGCCCTTCTGTCTCGCCGCCAGGGGACGCAGCGAGCTCAGCTCCTACAGCTGCCATCGCCTGCCCCGCCCCCTCCATAGGAGGGTTCAGGCCGTGTCTGAGGTGTTTGCGAAGCCCACAGACAAGGCTGAAGGGCCAATTTGCTGTCGCCAAGGCCCCATCAACCCTTGTCTTTCGCAAGAGTTGGCTGCTCCGCTATTGGAGGTTCCAGCCTCCTTCCCACAGTCGCTGCCCTTGGTTCTAAAGGTGCTTCCGGAGGAGGAGGGTCTCCGTTGCTCAGCCTTGAGGGTGTTACAGGTGGGGCTGGGTGTGTGTTCTGAATCAGCGAGCGCCGCAGCTCTGGCCTGGTCTCAGAGTGCTGTGGCCTTGGAAAGCTCATGGTTTGCTTGTAGTGGGGCAGGATGACAAGGTCCTTCTTCGTGAAGGACAGGAAACTGGGCCCGTCTCAGGCAGCCACTCGTCTGCCAGCACTGGGATGGATGGTCTGGGCGAGCCTGGCCCAGTCCTGCAGGTGCTTCAAGGTGGGTTCTGGGAATCCTGGCCTGCAATCCAGAGGAGCTCAAGGCTGGGGTCCAGAAGGGATGCAACCCAATGGGTGCAGCTGTGGCCACATGGTCGGCAGGAGCACTTGTGGCTGCCACCACAGGGTTAGTACCTGGTGCCAGGCCCCCTGCTTCAGGGCTGTACACACCCAGTGGTGGCCAGGACTCCACCAGCAGCTTCATCTACTGTACATGGTGTGTGCTGGCTGGCAGGCCATGCTCAGTGGCCAAGAACAGAACTGGGTGCCAACCCAGCGAGCCCAGGACATGAGCCCCTATGGGCTGTCATGCTCTCAGTCAGCTCCAGGCTCAGCGTGCCCAGCGCCCTGGCAGGAGTCCACCAACAAGTGGCTCCTCTGCCATCCAGAAGGAGTCACAGAAAGTATCAGGCAGACACAGCAGCCACTCTGGGCACACATGTGTCTCAGCTTGGTGTTTGCTTGTGGTTGTCAGAGGCATGCAGGGCCGGAGTGCCTGCTTCATATTAGCTGCAATCAGTTCTGTGGAGCCAAAAGCTCTGAGAACTGCTCCCAGTCCTCTGCAGTGGGCACCAGTTTCAAGGCTGGGCCACCAGGAATAGCAGCAGGAGCAAGGACACACTGGAGTGTGCGCCATGACGGTGCCCCTCCTGCCTGCCCAGCATTGGCACTCTCAGAGTCACCTCTCCTCCCTGTTGTCCTCACCTGCAATATCATGCTAGTTTGGCCTTGCACTGCCTTCCAGAGCTCTTTGGCCTGGAACAGCCTGAGCCCATGCCCAGGAAGGGGTGTGGAGACCCTGTCCTGAATCTCAGGGGTTTTTCAGGCAGCTGATGTGGACGATCCTGGGGTTTATGAATATGCACTAAGGTATCCAGGCTCCTGAGGGTGCAGGGTGCATTAGTGGCCATGATTCACCTAGCCACACTAGGTCTAGAGTCCCACAGTTCCCCTGTTCAAGGACCATAAGATACTACAATTCTAATGGTTCTGCACTCACCTTTGAAGAATCGAGGTCTGCTTTCTAATAGCTTCTATTCAGTGAGTCTGCTTCCAAAAACTTGGGCTTCTCTGCATCTTCAGTGGGTGACAGGGCTGCAGAGGCACAGCCAGCCCTGGTGCACAGCTCGGAGGAATTGGTCCTGAAGAGTCTTCCCTGAGCCTCAGGCCTCAGATGCAGCTCGAGGCTCTGCCAGTGGCCCTCCAGATTTCCCCTCTCCTCTCAGACCTCCTCTGGATGGCCCTCCACCCCCTGCTTCTAGAAAACTCTGTCCCTTCCTAACTCACCAAACTGCTTTCTGTCCTCACTACCTGTCTAGGGTACAATAGCCTCCTGGTGGCTAAGTCCTGTACACCATGCTCCCCAGGACCCAGCCCCTCTACCTTCTAAAAGCCTTTGCCCATGTGCCACTGCTCCAAGGGTTTGGGCCAAAACCCCGTGACAGTCACATAGCCACTCACCAAGACCTGTTAACCTCTTTGTTATTTGCCTGGACAAAAGACTCCTGACAGGTCACTCATCAGATCTCTCCCCCTCAGTCCATTCTTTTTGCCCTAGGCCATAATAAATTTCTTACAAAATAAAATGTGCAGATCATATTCTAGCTCTAGAACCTTAACTAGCTCCCTGGGTTTTTTTGGGTTTTTTGGTACTGGGGATGGAACTTGGGTCCTTGCGTTTGCACAGCAGGCAGCGAAACCACTGAGCTAAATCCCCAGCCCCTAGCTCCCCGTTTCTCTCAGGCTAAAGTGAGACTAGGACAGGTTTTCCTAAAACCCTTTAGTTTTGTGATTTTTTTTTTTTTTTGGTACCGGGGATCGAACTTGTGCTTCCAATGGAGGAACCACTGAGCTAAATCCCTAGCCTTGGATTAACCCTTTAGAACAAGCTACAAAAGGAGATAAACCCCTGGGAGTTCACAGGACCCAGGGAAGGGCAACTGTGTTACTTTTCTTTCTTGGCTGAGACAAGACACCCAAAGTTAAAAAGGGTTTATTTGGCTCACAGTCCATAGAGGTTTCAGTCCATAATCAGCTGGCTCTGAGGCTGGGATGGCAAACAAACACTGCAGAGGAGAAAGAACACGGCACGTTCAAGGCAGAAAAGGTAACGAGAGTTTAAACAGCATCTTTCTGCCCCTTTTATTTTACCAGGATTGGGGTGGTGCCAAACTAATCACTCACGTGTAGAGATTTAGTAATCATGCCCCTAACCCCAGCATCACACATTCCAGATTGAAAAAGAAAGTCCCACTTCACCCGAATGAGGCTTTGGGGGGACATCTAAACACAAACCATACAGCAACCCTCCTGAAGTCTGTAGAACGGGGACTCGTGTCCTGGCTTCCCTGCCCAGGAAACTCCATTCAAAACTAGGAATTCCTTCTAAATTCAGACTGGATCCCTACTTGGAGCGGAGAGGGGTGAGGGACAGGTGGAACCATCTGCAGGGCCACAGGGAGGTGGGAGTGATGGGAATGGGCTGGGCACTGGGCACTCAGGGGTTAACCACAAAGCCAGTGTGAGAGCAGATCAATGGTTAACTCCCAGCAAAGGAGAGAGCATGAGGCAGCAGCGATGCAGAGGCAGAGAAGAGCCCAGCAGAAGAGCATGCCACCAGGGGAAATCATGCACTGAGGAGGTGGCCAGCGGCTACTCCAGAGGCAGTGCCCAAGTCTGACCCAGCAAACGGGGGCAGAGGAGAGGAGGTGCCCTAGAGGTGAAGAGGGAGAGGTAGGAGGCAGATTCCACTTGCAGGGTAGCACCAAGGGGCAGTCACCGGATCAGGAGGCACCTCAGCCTGGCAGTTTCACCCAGGACCAGGCAGCAGCTCAGTGCCCAGGACTGAGGTGGGTGGTGCCCAGCCTGGGCTTCGGGAGCCTGGGTGCTGGGTATTGGGTGCTGGGTGGGGCACACACTGCCTGCCTTTCATTCTCCCTGCCTCCCTGCTCCCTATCCCTGTTCCCCAGCCCTGCTCCCAGGCAAGTGAGGGAATCCACAGGTGGTGGGAGACGTGGGCTGAGCAGGGTGAGAATGGGCACAGGCGTGTGTGGGCACATACAGGTTGCCAGAGGCACCTCCTGTTAGCATGGAGTCAGGATAGCAGGGTGGCAGCCCCCAATCTGTCACCCAAGGTGTGCTATTAGCAGCCATGTCTCCTCCCTGGGTCTTAATTTTCCCAATGTGCAAAAGCAGGGCAGTGACCTATCTGGTGTTCCCAGCTTGGCCATTGTGGGGATGCCACTAGACTGGACTCTGTGGTGCCTCAGGAATGTCATCCGTATCTTACTGAGGCTGCAGCTTGTAGCCGGTCGTCATATCCTAAGGTCACCTGGTGTTGCCACAGCCCCTCCCCCACCTGCCATGTCTTCATCGTGCCTGTGTCCCCAGCTGCCTCTTCAGTTGAAAATGTCTATCCACAACCCAGGCTAAGTTTCCCAGGAAAAGAGGAACTGCACCCAGCCACCCCAACATGCCATTGTGATGTGCAGGGGGCTCGCTCACTCCATGGGTCTCAGGAGTGACTTCTGGCTTTGCTCTCCCTTCCCCTCAACTTCCTGTCCCTGAAGAGCTTCCAGGCTAGCACATGTGGCCAAACCAGGATGGGGACCTGGGCCCTGGGCCAAGTGACCGGAGCCAGGGCCCCTGCCTGAGGACTCCGGCTTCTCTTCCCCAGGTGCCATCTGATGTGGAGATGGCTGATCCCCAGAACATTTCGATGGACAGCCCAGGCAGTGTGGGGGCTGTGGCAGTGCCTGTGGTCTTTGCCCTCATCTTTCTGCTGGGCACAGTGGGCAACGGGCTGGTGCTGGCTGTGCTGCTTCAGCCGGGCCCAAGTGCCTGGCAGGAGCTGGGCAGCACCACAGATTTGTTCATCCTCAACCTGGCAGTGGCCGACCTCTGCTTCATCCTGTGCTGCGTGCCTTTCCAGGCCACCATCTACACACTGGACGCCTGGCTCTTCGGAGCCCTTGTCTGCAAAGCCGTCCACCTGCTCATCTACCTCACCATGTATGCCAGCAGCTTCACGCTGGCTGCTGTCTCGGTGGACAGGTGCGCCGGGCTGGGCTGGGGAGGGGAGACCTGGACACATCCTTTAGAAGGGTAGGTGGGAGGCAGGGAAGGAAAGCTCTCTGGGCCCCTGTAAGACATGCACGTAGGGACCATCCTGTCCTCCCGCACCTCCACCCTCAGATTCCAGAGGGCACCTCTGTGTCCCATGTCACCACACCGCCTGGCACATAGTAGGTGCTCTGTAAGTATAAAATGACCCCAAAAGACCCCACAACCCATTCATCAGATATTTTATAACTGCCCCCACCTGACCCAGGCTGTGCCCACACCTACTTCCATGACTCGCTGTCTGACCCAGGCTCACTCCCCAGCTCATGATGCTTCCCTCTGAGCCTCGATGTTTGGCTCCCATGGGAAAGATTTCGGTGAACAACATCTAACAGCCATTCAGCCCTTGCTAGGTGCCAGGCACTGCCCACTGCTCACCGCTTGCCAATTCCCTGAAGCCTCCCAACCTCCCCCACACCTCTGTTCAGAGGAGGAGATCAAGGTCCCATCGTCCCCGGGTCCCCTGAGAACGGTGTGGACGCGCGGCCTGGCACAAAGTCGCCCGCAGCCTGCGCTCACCCGAGCCCGCCTGTCGCCCGCAGGTACCTGGCCGTGCGACACCCGCTGCGCTCGCGGGCCCTGCGCACCCCGCGTAACGCGCGCGCCGCCGTGGGCCTGGTGTGGCTGCTGGCGGCGCTCTTCTCGGCGCCCTACCTCAGCTACTACGGCACCGTGCGCTACGGCGCGCTTGAGCTCTGCGTGCCCGCCTGGGAGGACGCGCGCCGCCGCGCCCTCGACGTGGCCACCTTCGCGGCGGGCTATCTGGTGCCGGTGGCCGTGGTTAGCCTGGCCTATGGGCGCACGCTGCGCTTCCTGTGGGTCGCCGTGGGCCCCGCGGGTGGGGCGGCGGCCGAGGCGAGGCGACGGGCCACGGGCCGCGCGGGGCGCGCCATGCTGGCGGTAGCCGCGCTCTACGCCCTCTGCTGGGGCCCGCACCACGCGCTCATCCTCTGCTTCTGGTACGGCCGCTTTGCCTTCAGCCCCACCACCTACGCCTGCCGCCTGGCTTCGCACTGCCTCGCCTACGCCAACTCCTGCCTCAACCCGCTAGTCTACGCGCTTGCCTCGCGCCACTTCCGCGCGCGCTTCCGCCGTCTGTGGCCCTGCGGTCACCGCCGCCGCCACCGCTCGCGCTGCCCGCCCGGTGCTCGCCGCGCGCTCCGCCGCGTTCGCCCGGCGTCCTCGGGCTTGGCTGGCCGCCCTGGCGACGCCAGGCCTCGCGGGGAGCTGCCGGCTGGCGGCGGCTGGGGCGCGGAGTCCAGGGGGAAGCATGCTCACCGCATAGGGACGTCGCGAGCCCTGCCTACCCGAGGACCTGAATAAACCTGGCCAGTCTGGACTCTGCTGCGTCCTTCATCTGTCAGTCGCTTACCCGGGGACAGACGCCTTTGGCTAGGGGACGGGGCCATGGCAGGAGCCCTCTGAAGAGCATTCAGGAGGTGGCCCGACTTGTCTAAGCTCCAGCCCAACGGATCCCCCTGGGAGCAGTGAAAAAAGTTCCCTCAGCCTGGCACACTGTGCCCTAAGCTGGGCTGGCAGGAGAGCAGCTTTCTGTCTATTCACCTGGCAGGCACTTTCCAGGTCCTCCTTCCTCCACCACCTATTACTGGGTCCTTTCTTGGTCCCAAATCCCTGGCCTATGTGATTTAATGCTAGTAGCTAACAGCACATGTTCACGAAACTCTCACTGTGTGTGCTGGGTTAATATCAAGATAGCTTGGCAAGGGAGCTAGGCTCAGCCACGTTTTACAAATGTAGAAATCAAGGACCAGAGAGGCTTAGTGATTTGTCCAAGGTAGGATCATATAGCCAGTGTTCGGTAGAGGTTGGAGTCAAACCCATGCCTGTCTAACTTTTTTTACACAGTGGCCTTTCTTTTCCACCTCTGGGGCCTCTTCTCTGTTTCCATGGTTTCCGCAGGTTTTCTTGGTTCTTCCTGCTTCACTTTTCCAAGGCTGCAGTTCTCCAGCTCCCCATACCTGTCTGGTTGCCCTAGAAACCTCAGTGCACTCCCTGTCTCCATCCTTAAGGAAGTTCTGTGTGGCTCCCAGGCGGTGGGGCCAGCTGGGTTTCCCTGGCTGTCCAGCGCTGCATCCATTCCCAGGTCTAAACACTTTGCCTTCATTGTTCCTTCAGGTGCTCCTGGTTCCAGAGGGACACCAAGCCTGGGTTGGGTCCCAGCTGGCCTCCCTGTGCCCCAGCTACTCCATGGTCCCCTCCCTCTCTCCGCCTCTCACAGCTGGGGAGGTCTGCGGCTGTAGAAACCACTAATTAACCAATAAATCAGTCTCAATGGTTTCTGAGCTGCACACCTTCCTCCCTCCCTTACCACACATCAATAATGTTTATTAGCTTTGGGGTTGAGGCCTGAGACCCTGTGGCCTCCATGTCTCCTCAGGATACCTCCTAGCTGCTGGGGCATCCTCGTCACTGCCCACCACCTGCCACAGCCCAGGGGTCAGAGTGGCAGCAGGAGGCTGAGACCAGGTGGGGGGTAAGGGCTTCCAGGGCAGGGCCCTGGTGTTTTTTCTCCCATGTTCTGCCAAGGTTCCCTCAGCTGACTCAGGACACAGCGTTGGAAGTGTTTCCCTGAAGAAGAGGTGTGATGCTGCCCCATCCAATTACCCAGTGTATCTCTTCTGTGCCTCCACCAACTCTGGAGGACAGGGGATAGTATCTCCATTTTCAGACAGCAAAGCTGAGGCTTTGAGGTAGGGTCTGAGGCCAGAGTTCAGTGGCAAATGAATGGCAGGGCTAGGGTCCAAGCAGCCCAAGGGACATCTCAAAGGCACCCCAGAAGCACCAGGGAAACATGTAAGGGTAGTGACAGAGTTCACTGCATGGCAGATGGCGAGTGCTCACCAAGTAAAAGTGTAGAACAGAATGTCACTGGTTGGCTCAGGCTGTGGTCATTTCAGCCCCCGACCTGGGCTGTTCTGTGGGCAGGGAAAAGGGACTCAACTCAGAATGGCCAGGGAGTGACAGAGCCAGAGTTGGATCCACGTGTAACCCTCCACATTTGCCTGGGGTTTGGGTTTGGGGACTCTCCTCACCTGGTGACAGGCAGCTGTACAGCCCAAACTCCTATGTGGCAGTCTGAGACCTCCTGATTCAGATGCTCTCAGGTCTCTGGCCCAGCATAGCCACACAGGGGCCCGAATCAAAGGGAGACAGTGTAGCCTGGCACACAGTAGGTACACAGCAGAGACTAGGTACAGGTAGACGGGTGCCGGGGAGGAAAGACTCACCTTGTCCTTTTCTTGTTTTTTTCCTTTATCCTCAAACCATGTGTGAGCCTACACTAAGCTAGGCTTGGGTACAAGACAGGGACACCTCAGCTCATGCCTGCCAGGAATACTCAACATACTGCACCCAAACACCAAAAGGAAAAAGGACAGTGCTGCTGCCACAGGAACATGGATCTGGGACAGAAGGACACACAGGGATCTGAAAGGGCACAGTGGGGTAGCTCCTGCCTTTCTGGGCAATCTGAGCAGGAATCCCAGAAGTGTATTTAATAGGTGTTTTCCTGGAGAAAGGCGAGCACCAGCCCTAGCCAGGTAGGTGGATAGGAGCAGTAAGTGGACTCGTACACCTGGAGCAGGGTGGGATTGGGCACAGGAGGCCACCAGGGTGATTGGGTAACAGGAGTGCCCTTGAGGGTTCCCAGGAAGGGACAGTCCCATCAGAGGTGCAGCTCAGAGCACCCAGGGCTGTTATGCAGAGGCTGGGAGCAGAGGGGACCAGGAGAGGCTGCTCTCAGCTCTAGGGAGGAAAACCAGCCAAGCTGCAACAGGGCTGGGAAAGCACTTTCTTCTGCCATAGGCAGGGCAGAAAGATTGATGCCTGCTGCTGGGCTTGGGCTTGGCTCCTAAGGCCCCTGGCTTTGCTTCAGGAGACTAATGAAATGCTGGAAGAACAGATGGTCATAATAATTTGGTTAGGAGAGAGGTACGCTTCCGGTAGAGCCCAAGGCAGGCAATGGTAGTGGCAGCAAAGGCTGAATAAGCCCTGGCTGGTGCCTATGATAGGAGGAGGACCAGGCCCCTGCCAGGTCACAGCTGAGCCTGGGGCAGCCTTGAGGGCTTCTGCCTTGCCCACCTACTGTCCAAATCTCTTAGGCCTGAGGACCTTCTAGGAACAGGGCACCTCTGGAGGCAAGAAAAACAGAAGCAGGGGGACTGTGGAGCCAGAGAACTCCGAGCCTAGTGGGCGTCACCAGGAAGGACTTCCTGCAGGAGCCAGCACCCGAGCCCACCCCTGAAGTGGGAGTCACCAGGGCCAATGGGGAGAGGAGGGAAGGCCTCCTGGCATCAGGGCACAAAGCCCCTGCAGGGGAAGGTGGGCAAGCTGAGCTGGGGAAGTGACTAACTCTGCATCTGAAACAGAGGCTGGGGTTCGTCCTGAAGATAACAAGGAGGCACTAGAATGTTTTAAACCAGTGACTTGATAGGATTTTGGGAGCTCTCTCTGGCTGCCAAGGCTGGCTGTTTGGGGTGGATGCACAGAGGGACTGGGGCAAGGAGATCCCGCAGGAGGGTGGGTGAGAATGCAGGAGATGGAGGATCTGGGATATGGGCAGTGGGGAGAAGTGGACAGCGCTCAGGAGGCATGATGGTCAGGACTTGGTGAGGGCAACAAGAGGGGGTCCCGGGTGACACCCCAAACTTGGCTTGGGCCACTGAGGGTGGCAGTGGGGATGGCCAAGGGGGCAAGGCGAGGGGAAGAGGATGAGCTGTGTTGGGACCTGTAGAGACCCCTGGGCCTGGGTGACATGGTGCGGGCATCCACAGGGTGGTGGTGTGCTGAGTACCTGCTGTTTTAGACTTTGTACTTGGCCCTGAGACTCACGTCGTCTGCTTTTAGAATTTTTTTTTTTTTTTTTGGTATCGGGGATTGAATTCAGGACCTTGCGCTTGCAAGGCAGGAGTAGTGCCACTAAGCTAAGTCCCCAGCCCATCTGCTTTAGAATTTGAAGATGGAGAAGCTGAGTCTCAGGAGATTGAGTAACATGTCCAAGATCAGAGAACCAGGCCGAAACAGAGTTGGGTTGTTTTGATTTTTTCTGGTACTGGAGATTGAATCCAGAGCCTTTACACTGAGCTCCAGCTCCAGCTCTTTTTTTATTTTTAAATATTGAGACAGGGTCTTACTTCATTGCTAAATTCTCCAGGGAGGGCTCATAACTTGTAATCCTCCTGCATCTGCCTCCCACACTTCAGGGATTAAGAGCTGGGGTTTTAACTCACATGTCTGACTTGGGGTCCAGGATCTTGGGGGAAGCAGTGGAGGGAGAGACTTGGATACGGCCTCCTCACAGCCTCCACCCTGTGGCAACAGTGGCAGGGCTGCGGCTTGGGGAGGGCAGGCAAGGTGAGAGCCCTGGCACAGCCTTGATAACCAACACCTCTGTGCCTGATGCTGTAGGAGCATCGTCTATCAACTCTGAGGTGTGGACCTCAGGAAACAAACTCCAATTAACCACCCTGATGTTTCCTGTTAATGAACATCAGTTCCTCAGCCCTGATGCAGGATTCATTTGTGAGCTGCTGGCTGCAGGCGAGACGGCAGGAAGCCAGAAGGCCCGGCTGAGCACGGGGAAATTGTTTCTGGCTTAAGAGGACCCAACTGACTTATTGAGGCAGCTGCTTGATGCCAGGTTTACTGGCCTTTGTAGGAGTGAGGTTGGAGCCAGAGGAAGGGTGGAGAGGGGCAAAGTTGCCAGGATCAGGGAGAACTGGAGGTGCTGGGTGGCTGTGTGCTGAGGGGGACATTGGCTTGGGCATCTGGTGGGCCCCAAGGGCAATTCTGGCACTGTTGTGCTGGGGGTAAAGCATCAACTTTGGAACCACACAGTCAAGTTAGAATCCTGGCTCCTGCACTGCATAGTTATGACCTCTCTGGGTCTTAGTGACCTGCAGAGCTGAGCTCTGAGCCAGGTCCTGTCTGAAGCACTGGGGATGTGTCCAGAGGCCTCTACCCCGGCTCCCTGATGGCCCTCAAATCCAGCCAGGAGGTACAGCTCCTCCACCTCTGCCTGCCGAGTGCCTCTGTGACATGGCCATCCTCCTCGCTTCCAAAGCCAGGGACAGTCTCCAGGCTCACGTGGGTCAGCCAGAGCGGCTGCTCTGCGAGCATGGGGACACCGAACACTCCAGCCAGAAGCCCCAACCTGGGCTGTCAGGCAAGGCCCCTTGGCCTCTAGAGCCTGCTTATTGAGCAAGATGAGCACAGCTTCACATCTCATGGGCCCTGAGGTCCAGTGTTAGGGCTGTGGCCTGTGACTTCCCTTTGGGGCCCAGAGCTGGGATCCACATCTTTGTTGGGAAGCTCAGGAGAACAAAAGGTGCCATACAAAGCAAAGGATTTTCACACCTGTAATCCCAGCACTCTTGAGAGGCTGAGGCAGGGAGATTGAAAGTTTGAGCCCAGCCTGGGCAACTTAGTGACTGAGCAAAAAGTGCTCGGGGTATAGCTCAGTTCCAGAAAACAAACAACCAAAAAAACCTCCACTTCGTCTGGAGATGAAATCAGCAAATACGGATTCTTCTTCCTGCCTCTGCCCCCACTCTGCCACAGTATCAGCAGCTCTTGGAGCAACCGGCAGCAGAACCAACCCGAAGCAACCTCCACTGAGTTCTCCCCAGCCCCAGCCTAGCCAGCAACCAGGGTCCACTTGGGTGTTTTCTTTTCTTTTTTTTTTGGTACTGGGGATCGAACTCGGGTCCTTGTGCTTGTGCAGCAGGTGGCGAAACCACTGAGCTAAATCCCTGGCCCCACTTGGGTGTTTCTTGACTCACTCTCTCTGAGCCAATTTTATCCAACTGGCTCTTCAGACAGAGTTTGGGTTGCAGGAAACATCCTTGGGGAAATGGGAAGCAGACTGGCTGGCTGCCCAGCTGGCTGGCAAGTGTTTAATGACTGACCTATGAGCCGCCTCAAACTCTCTGTCCATGTCTGCATGGCCAGGGAGGGAGTCAACAACAGACACCACCTTGTGCCAGGGTGTACTCGGGGACTGAGGCCCAGGTCTGGAGATGGTGACCCAGGACTGTGAGGTGCCAGGCAGTCAAAGCTTGCATGGGGCTGGGGTGCAGCTCAGAGGTGGGGTGCCAGCCTAGTATGCTCCAGGCCTGGGTTCCATCCCCAGCATCACAGAACACAAGTCCAGAAAACCTTGCATCACCTGTGGGGGTTCATGCCACTCCAAGGGCCCACTTGACTGAACCTTCTTGATCCACCTGAGGGTGAGGCAGGAGCCCCACAGGAGGATTCCAAGAGGGGCAAACCAGAGCTTGTTTGCTTCCCTCCTGCCCTGCCTCTTCTCGGCCCTGGATCCTCCCTGCCCTGCCCACTTTAGCCATGGCAGCCTGGAAGAGTGCAAGCTTAAAGGCACCCTTGGGCCCCACCTGGGCAGGTGCAGCTGGAAGGAGCCAAGTCACCTGGACAGAGAGGAAGGGAGGAAAGAAAGCTACTCCCACCACACAGTGGCTCCTAGCTCCTCACTTCACAACATCCAGCAGGGAAACCTTTTAGGGCACCCCTGGTCCCCACACTCCATAGCGCTCTGCCTTCCTAGCCCTACCAACCTGGGGTGCTTTGGGCTTCCCTCCTGCAGTGTCCCGAGGGCAGCCCTAGGTTGTGCAAGTATGTTTTGTTTTGTTGAAACAGGGTCTTGCTATGCAGTTCAGGGTAGCCTTGAACTCAATACATAGCCCAGGCTGGCCTCAAACTCAGTGATCCTGACTTCCTCCTCTTCAGTGCTGGGATTACAGGTGTGACCACCACACCCTGCTGGGTTGGTATCTTACACCTATTTTCCTCCAGGGCTTGGGGACCCAAGAGTTCACTTAAGACCCAAAGTGTACCAAACTGGGACATGGGGACAAGCTCTCCTCTGAAATAAGCTAGGATTTCCAGACTGGGGCAAGGGAATGGAGCAGAGCCACACAGGGGACACTGAGTGAGCCCCTGAAGTCCATGGTCACAGCATTCTAGGAGGGGCAGGCCAGACACAGCCCTGCCAAGGGGGATGCTTCTCCTCCTGGGCTGGGGCTGCTGACAGGACTAAAACCTTCTCTGGAGTGACCCTGAGCCTCCCTGCTTTGTTAGTTTCCAACTGCTGTGATAGCAAGTCACAAAATGGCTCAAAATGACAGATTTATTCTCTTACAGTTCTGGAGGCGTGGCGCTGAAATCCATCTCACTGAACTCAAGTCCAGGTAGATGTCAGCGCTGGTGCCTCCTGGAAGTTCCAAGAGGAGAAACTGTTTCCTTGCCTCTGGCTTCTGGAGGTGGGTGGCTTGTGTCCCTTGGCTCCAGACCCCTTCCTCGACTTCCTGCTCCTTCCCCTCCAAATTCCTGCCTCTATAGGCACATGTCCTATTTCCTCTTTCACCTCCTTCGATTAAATCTGGCCCATTTAGGTAATTCAGGATCATCTGCCTCAGGATCCTTAGTTAAATCCATGAGCCTCTTTGTCAGGTAAGGGAAGGGGAAGGGTCACAGGTTCCTGGGATGAGGACCCGGGCTCTCCCACGTGTAGGCAGCTATCAGCCAATGACAGTGAAAGCTGCAAGACGGCTCCACCCTCCTGGTGCTCCTGCAGCTGGGAGGAAAGGGCTGGGGACTTCCTGTCTTGGGCTCAGCAGGGTCCTTCCTAACCTTGGTAAGGTTGGAGTGTCTCCAAGGCTCCCCTTCTAACCAGAGAAATTCACCAAAGTGTCACTGTGAAAATCAGGCAACGAGCTTAAATCTACATGCTGGTGAGAGGTGCAGGCCATGTCACAGGCCAGCGCTCCCCTCTGGGCTGAGGGTCCCCTTCCTAAGTGAGCTCATGGCAACCAGCTGACGGCCAGGAGGAACACAGAGGAGGTCTGGAGCCTGTGAGGGAAGTCACAGATGAGTGGGGGCTGCTGGGACACTGCATGGGCTACAGCTGAGGTGCAGCTGCAGAGGCTGGCCTGGTCCCTCTGGTCCACAGAGATGATAGATGGTGACTAGGAGTAACTTCAGGGTCATGGAGAGTACATCCGAGGAAAGTATCTGCCAAAGTCCCAGACACTGGGCTTCTCCTTTGTGATGAGGAGCAGAGGGCAGGACAATGGCAGGAAGGCAGGGAGACTTTCTCGCTACCTCTTCTCCATGCTCTGCATCTGCAAACTGAGGGAGGTGAAACTGGCCAGCAGGTCAGTCACTTCATCCACCTGTAGGACAAAACCCAGGCTCTGTTCCAGGTGCCAGGGTACCCAGGTCCCTCCATCATCCCCACCACAGGCACAGGACGCAGGCATCACCTCCCTCCCAGGGGTCACGGTGGCCTGTGTCTGACTATGGGACAGTTGACACCAGGGTGCAGGGCTACTACAGCTTCAGGGGACATGTGAGGAGGTGCAGACACAGGCTCTTCTGCATTTTTTTTCCTGGTACAGGGAATTGAACTCAGGACCTTGTGCTTGCCAAGCAGGCACGGTGCCACTGAGCTACATCCCCGCCTCAGACACAGCCTCTTCTGCTGGTGCATCCGGCTGTGCAGGTGGGGTCTGGCCTGGCTAGAGGCTCACCTGCTCCTTGGTGCTGGTCATCTGGAGGCGGGTACAGAGGTCATCTAGCCGCTCACGTTGTTCGTACCGCCCCAGGCGCTCCAGGTACTCCCGCAGCATGTGGATGATCTGGAGGGAGAGGAGCACTGAGCCGCTAGGGCCTGGCAGAATGCATGGGGAGGTCGTGGGCACATGGCAGCATGGCTGTACGAGCCTGGCTCCTGTCCTGTGCTGGCCTGGTACCTTTGCTCACCTGTTTCACCTCCAGCCGCACAGCCTCCAGGCACTGGGAGTGGCCCTCCTGCAGGATGTTCAGCTTGGACTTGGCCAGGTGCAGGGGTGTGCGGCCTGCTCGGTCCAGGGCGTCCACGCGGGCCCCTGCAGGAACAGGTCAGGTCAGCATGCTGGGGATGAGGGCGAGCGGAGTGGGGAGAAGGGACCACGTACCTCCTCGAAGCAGTGTGGTGATGACAGGGACGTGGTTGGTGCAGGCCGCTGAGGAGGAAGAACAGGGACTTAAGAGTCCAGGCCCAGCGGGAGGAGGGAGCAGGGTTATGCCTCCCAGTGTGCCGGGCCAACTGATTCCTCCTGAGAAGGTCACCATCACCAGACAGCAGCTGGGAGGATGCAGCAATAAGTCCAACCCACTCCATTTACAGCTGGGGAAAGTGAGGCCTGGAGATGGAACCTGTGTCTTGTAAAGGCCTCATAGCCATGGTCTCTGACAGAGAGGCTAGGAAGCTATTCTAGCTGTGAAGCTGTGGTGCACAGGGTGACTGAGTATCCATGGGACGCAGGTGCCTAGAAGTGTGGCCTGGGGCTCAGGCTTGCCCAGGTGCTGGGAGACACTGCTGGGAGCCAGTGGGACCCCAAGCTCCCATCTGCCGTGCCTGCTGATGCTACAAGGGGTCCTGGTGACTTCTGAGCACTCACCCAGGTGCAGTGGTGTATTCCCCAGCCCGTCGCGCTGGTTGGGGTCGGCCCCATGGTCCAGGAGCAGCTGCACTGCAAACAGGGAAGCCCAGGAGGCATCATCAGATGCTGTCTTCTCGAGGACCCACACCCTCGCCTAGCTGCAGGCTTGCTCAGTGAGGATGTGACCACCATGATGTTGTTTGTGTTGTTCCACTCACTCACTCACCACTCAACAGGGCTCATGTGCAGGGCCCTGAGGCAGGAGCTGAGGGTTTCAGGAGGCTCTCTTGGCCCATCCAGGTGCCATGCAACTGAGGTTGTTTTCCTTCTTTCTTTTCTTTCTTTTTCTTTTCGTAGTACTGGGGATTGAACCCAAGGGCACTCTATCACTGAGCTACATCCCCAGCCCTCTTAAAAATGTATTATTTCAAGATAATGTTTCACTAAATTATCTAGGCTGGCCTCAAACTTGAGATCCTCCTGCCTCAGCCTCCCAAGTAGTTGGCATTATGGATGTGCACCACCAGGCCCTGCATGAGTGAGGTTTTAAGGGTTAAGGAAAGTGCTAGTGAAGGCTTCCAAAGGCTCTTCCTGCTCTTCCCATAGCCAAGTGCCACAGTGAGAATGAGGCCAGCAGATGACGCCAAGCTCCAGGAAAAACCTTCTCCTCCCTGACCATCTCTGGGCCACTCGAGGATGGGCTGTGGTACTGCTGTGGCTTGCCAATTACCCAGCTGGGTGGGCACACAGGTGAGCCAACCTGGGTCCAGGACACTGTATGGGGAAGCTGAACCTCACATCACCCACAGCAGTTAATTCTGGAAGGATCATAGACCTAACTGTGAAAGCTGAAACAGGCTTCTAGAAAACAAACAGGAGAATATCTTCATGACTATGGAATAGGCAGAGATTTCATATGTAGTCATAGAAACAGTAACCACGCAAAAGAAAAAATTGATAAACTAAATTCATTAAAATTAGGAAGTTATGTTCATTGTAAGGTACCACTCAAAGACTGCAAAGGAAAGCTCAAAAAGACAAGTCAGGGCCAGGGATTTAGCTCAGTGGTGCTGCCACCTGCCTCGCAAGCGCAGGGTCCTGAGTTCGATCCCTGGTACCAAACAAACAAACAAACAAAAGACAAGTCAGGTATTATCAGTAAATGATTTATATCCAGAATGATAAAAAATTCCTATGGCTAGGAATGGGGGCATACACCTGTAATTCCAGCAGTAGGGACAGGAGGATTTCGAGTTCAAGGCCAGCCTGAGCTATATAATGAGTTCAGGGCCAGCCTGACTACATGGCAAAAGCCTGTCTCAAAAAAAAAAGAAAGAAAGGAATTCCTACAACTCCATAAGACAGCATGTTCAGCAAAATGGACCAAAAAAACTTGAACAAATATTTTGCAAAAGAAGATGTAAAAATGGCCAGTAGACACATGAGGAAGTGCTCAATCTCACTGGCCAGCAGAGAAATGCAAGTTAAGCCACAACAGGACGCTACAGACCGGCTAAAATTGAAGACACCCTTCTCCACATGGGCAAGGGTGTGGGACAACATGGGACCCTTGTGCAATGCTAGGGGATGGGAGTGGACACTCAGAGAAAGTTTGGCCATACCCCACTGACCGACAGTCCCACTCCTGGGTTCACACACACAGAGGTGAGTGTTTATAGCCACCAAAGCACAAGCATGAGAACGCTTGCGGCAGCATTATTCGTTATTCACAATGGCCCAAGCCAGAGAGCAACATGAATGCTCCTCAACAGTAGGATGGGCAAAGGGGGCTATCACAGCGAGACACCAACCAACATACGAAAGGACAGACTATGGACTCATGCCACATTCATGGGAAGTCATGCTGTAATTTTGGTACCGGGAATTGAACTCACGTCCTTGCGCTTGCGCAGCAGGCAGCGAAACCACTGAGCTAAATCCCCGGCTCCCATTCTGTAATTTTGAATGGAAGAGTTGTACAGCTGTGTGCAGTGCCCCACACCTGTGATCCCAGCTACTCAGGAAGCTGAGGCAGGAGAATGGCAAGCTCATGTCCAGCCTGGGGAACTTAGTGAGACCTTGTCTCAAAATAAAAGGCTGGGGGTGTAGCTCAGAGGTAGAGTGCTTGCCTCCTATGCACAAGACCTTGGGTCCAATCCCCAGGACTGAACAACAAAAAAGAACTTAAGAGTATGCATAAAGCAGCACAGATTATGCACTTTCATTGATGTGAAATTCAAAAGCAAGAACCCTGGTCCATGGTGAATAAGGTCCAGATGGTGAGATGGCCTGGGGGGGTAGGAGAGGCTGCTGGGATCAGGGAAAGAGTGTCTATGCTGGCCCGGGGGTGCCTCAGCAATGAAGACACACAGTTCACTGTTGGAAGTTACATCACAATTTTTTGTTTTTTTTGAGACAGGTTCTGTAGTTCAGGCTGGCCTTGAACTCTCAGCAATCCTCCTGTCTCAGCCTCCCAAGTGCTGGGATCACAGGCATGCGCCACCACATGCAGCTAGTTAGACCATAATATAACACAACAGGGTGCTGCCCTGTGCTGTGCTTGGCACTGCCTGAGTGTCTAGAAATCTCCACCACCCATCCCTGTGCTGGGTCCTCACAGCAGGCTCCCTTCCCACTTGGACTCTCTCACATTCTCTCCCCAGGCTTAGTCCTTCCCCACCTGGCAATGTTGGCTTCTCAGGCCAAGGGACAGGGTATTCGGTGCCAAGTCTCCCTGAGATGCAGCCCCTTGGGCATCCCGAGGCTGTGCTGCCTGACCGCTCACCATGGACAGATGCCACTTGCCCCACCCCACCCCAGCCCCTCCCAGAACTTACCGATCTGGTCATTGCCATTGCAGGAGGCAAAGTGGAGAGCAGTTCGGCCCTTGTCATCTGCTGCACTGGGGTCCACACCATCGTCCAGCAGCTGCTGCACTGACAGCACCAAGGAGGAGGGAGGGAGGTGAGGAAGCGGAAGTGTCAGCCCTGTGCAGGCCCTATGGGGATGGGCAGTAGCTCTGGGCCCCAGAGAAGGTAGCCACAAGGCAGGAGAAAGCTGGTCCCCAGATGCTGTCCCCACAGACCCTGCCATGACAAGGGACTTGTTGTCCTGAGGGTACAACTGAGGCTGAGGCAGGAGAATTGTGAGTTTGAGGCCATTCTGGGCTACATAGTTGGGCTACATAGCAAGACTCTATCTCAGAAAAAATCAAAAAGAAAAAGAAAAAAGACCTCCCCTACATAGCCTTTGACCCTGTCCCTCTATCTCAGCTTGCATCCACATCTATTCCGGCTACACACAGCTGCTCTGCTACAGGCTGATGCTTATTTGGAGGGGCAGCTCCCCAGGAGGCAGCCTTTTGGACTGGAAAGAACACTGGTTCTAGGGAAGCACAGACTAAACTCCAGGCTAAACTACATAAAAAATAAAGGAGTCCACTGCCAAGAGTGTGAGAAGTAGGGAGCTAGGCTGAGGGCATCCAGCAGGGCCTGGATCTGGGCCCCAGGGCACTGCAAATGGGCAGAATCTCCTGCTCCTGATTGCCAGGGCTGCTGTGATGAGAGTAATGGATGTGAAATTCCTTCTTTGGAGTCTGCAGGCACTGTAAATGGGAGGCGTCACACACTAATGTCTGCAGTTAGCTGAAAGGGGGGAAATTGCTGCCGAGCTTCAATCTAGAATCAGCATTTCAGTCTCGTCCAGCAAACCTCTCAAGGACTTTTGTCCTCCCAGCCCAAGTCCAAATTTCATCCCCTCACAAGCCGCTGGGCGAAGTCAGCCCTCTCCTGCGCTTCCCAAGCGTCCTGCTTGTCCTGCTCCTTCCCAGCCACAGCCCTAAAACAATCCCATCCCTTTACACACTGAGCACAGCCAGGTGCCAGCACCCAACAGACAGCTCACTACTCAAGCTAGGTAAGGTGTCATGTCCCCTTCACAGAGCTGGAGTCTTGGGCCTGGATGGACACTTTAACCCAAGCAATAGGAACAAAGCTGGAAGGCAAATCTGGGTTTTTCCTAGACTTTTTTTTATAGCCCAGGCTGGCCTTGAATTGCAGTGATCCTCCTACCTCAGTCTTCTGAGGGCTGGGATTACAGATGTGCACCACCATGCCTGACTTAAACCTGGGTTTTTCTGCTCCAGAAATCACAGCTCTTCAACCAAACACATCACTTTTTTGTGTCTTAGTTTTTGCTTTGGAAATGGGATCACTGCACTGTCGTCTCCTCCAGCTATGTTGTAGGTTTTTTTCTTTGGTATCAAGCACAGTGTCCGGTTAGTAAGGTTGGCTAAGTCAGTGCTGCTGATGGGGTGAAGAAGTGGATGGGGGTGGGGACACTGGGACAGCAAAGTGGAAGTAAGAGCTCTGGGTAACCATGGAGTCCAAGAGCACATTTACTGAAAGGGAACAGAGCAAAACAGCCCACTCTGGTACTGTGATTTGTGCAATTAGAGCCTTTGGAAAAAGTACTTTCGCTGCCTTTCGAGCCATCAAAATATGCATGCCTTTTGTTTTGATGTGACAAATTGTATACCTGGAAGGTCATCTTGAAAATGAAAATAGATGACACTAAATAACTCTGTGCCTTTCCAGGGCTCCTGTGCTCCCATTAAAAGCCGTGGTTGAAGGGGCCAGGGATTTAGCTCAGTGGCACCATGCCTGCCTTGCAAGCGCAAGGTCCTGAGTTTGATTCTTGGTACCAAAAAAACAGTTGTGGTTGGGCTGGAGATTTAGCTCCGTGGTTTTGTCGCCTGCTGTGCAAGTGCAAGGACCTGAGTTTGATCCCCCGTATCAAAAAGTTCTGGTTAGGCTGGGGATTTAGCTCAGTGGTTTCGCCGCCTGCTGTGCAAGCGCAAGGATTGGAGTTCAATCCCCAGTACCAAAACAAAAACAACAACAAAAACAACAACAAAAAGTTGTGGTTATGGGACCAAGGTGATTGCTTAGCAGGAGATGGCTCACCTAGCACACATAAGGCCTTGGTTTCAATCTCCAGCACACACACCAAAAAAATCATGGTTTTAATTGGGGAATGGAATTACAAAGCAATTTGGGGCTCTTTCCTGAGATGGGGGTCTTATTATGTGCTCAGGCTAGCCTTGACTCCTGGACTCAGGCGATCCTTCTATCTCAGTTTCCCAAATAGCTGGGACTATAGATGTGCATCACTGGCCTCACTTTGATTTTTGATTTTGACCTTATAAATTTTAGAAGAGTAGGGCTGGGATTTAGCTCAGTGGTTCTGCTGCCTGCCTTGCAAGTGCAAGGTCCTGAGTTTGATCCCCAGTACCAAAAAAAAAGAACAGTTATACAGTTGTATATTCATTGTATAAATAGGGAAAAATGATGAATCTCTCTTGAAAAAATGGTTACACAGACTATACAAAATATTCATAATATACAAAATATTATGTGTGCTATAACACATATACAGCAGTTTGTAAGCCCATAAAAAATGCAAAAAAACCAAAAAAATAAGTAAATAAAACAGAGAGATAGCAAGGTGGGAAGGACATAGCCCACTGTTGCTGGACTGGATGTGGGTGGCCTCTCGGAAAGACAGGGAAATAGAGTCTACCGTAGAACCTCCCAAATGAAAGCTCGCCAGCCCTGAAACCCGGTCAGTAAGACCTGTGTGGGCTTCTGACCTAGGGAACAGTATGGTTGTACTCACATGGCTGAGGCTTCTAATTTGGGGTAATCTGTTAAAGCAGCCACAGAGCACTAACAACCACTTTTCCCTGAGTCACAGGAAGCACTAAGTCAGTGGATGAAATTACATATTGTTTTTGTCCTAAAAGCTGTCCTTGTCCCTCTGATACTGCTATTGCCCCATCAGGAGAGAAGCAGCAAAAAACCCCCAAAAAACAACCAACCAAGGTGTCCTGTGAAGAGCCCCAGACAACCTCTCCGAGGCTCTGTTAAGTAAACAAGTTCAAGAGCCACTTGACCTGGTGGCCAGTGTCACTGAGCAGCTGGACATGGCAAATGATCACCTGGCAGTAAGAGCAGTTGTTTACCCTGTTAGCCACCAGTTCTCTCTCTCTTTTTTTGTTCCAGGGATCGAACTCAGGACCTTGCGCTTGCAAGGCAGGCGCTGGAACCACTGAGCTAAATCCCCGGCCCAGCCACCAGTTCTCAAAGTAGTGCCTACTCTTTACCCAGAGGGATGCTGGTGCGAGGCAAGGGCAGAAGTGGTCCCTGGCATCACTGGGGAGCCCACTGGATGAGGAATGCTGTGACTTGAGGCTCAGGGGGACAGGGGAGCACAAGCACTGAGTAGCTAGGCCTTATTCACCTTCTGCAAGATGGCTGCAGAGCCAGAGCCATCACAGTGAGCTGCACAAAGCAGGAGCTGGCAGGCTATGTGGCGTTGGTCACCTGATCCCTACATCTGCCCAGCCTGCCATCCTGGAGCTGGACCCAGTAAGCACACTCACCTGTTTCTACATCGTTGGCATTGGCCGAGTCCCTCAGCCTCTTCAGAGCTGGGAAGAAAATAGGAGATGTTAGGCTTTTTAAAAACATCACACTGATGAAACAGAAAGTGCATGGCTTCCAAGTCTTCCTCAATCACCCACCCTTGAGGGACCTCAGTGCTAAAGGGAAATGAAGGTGCCAAGACACAAGACAAGGAGACACTTGAACCCGGCCACAGCTGGAACGAAGGCCACTTTCTGTAGCAAATCTGACTTCTGGAGCCAGATCTTATTTCTGCCACATGTAGTAGCTGCTGACCTTGAGACAGACAGTTTAACACCCTCAGGCCTTAGACTGTCAACTGCAAAACAAGGCTCGGTTATTCTACCTGCACTGGGTTGTTGCAAAGACAGAAGGAGATGATTTACCTGGAAGCTTTGTGAGCTGATCACACCAACAATCTTTTAACCTCCAAAGCAGGTCATTCCCGAAGGACTTTTACCTAAATTTGGTAACTCCTAAGCAGAAACTTTTTTCCCCCTCCCATGATACTACTTCTATATTATAGCTAATAGAAAGTAATGCCTTGAGCCAGGTAATGCCTACAGCCTGGTACATGGCTGTAATCCCAGCACTCTGGGAGGCTGAGGCAGGAGGATTGCAAATTCGAGCCCAGTTTGGGCAACTTAGTGAGAACCTGTTAAAAAAAAAAAAAAGAAAAAGAGGACCAGGGATTTAGCTCAGTGGTTCTGCCATCTGCCTCAAAAGCCCAAGGACCTGTGTTTGATCCCCAGTACCAAAAAAAACCCACCATGTAGTTCAGTGCAAAGCCCCTGGTTTCAATCCTAGGTACCACACACAAAAAAAGCAATGCCTTTGTCTTCCAACAAATTGTTACAAAATTCCAATTCAGATAACACAGATGTAATGGTTGCCTACATCCATATAGCACTTTATAGTTTACACAGCACTTTCACACTCTCCTTTCATCTTCACAATACTAAGACTTGGAGTGAATTATAGTTAGTCTGAGAAGGGACCCTAAAAGTCTCCATTTTTATCTTTCTGGGCCTCAGTTTCCATGGCATCCATAAAATGTAGAAGATAATATGGTAGACAGACCAGAGCAAGAGGCCAACCTGTGCTCTGATACTGGCACAGCAACTTTCTAGGTAGCCTCCGTGGCAAGGCAGTTTCTGAGTCTGTTTCTTCTTCAGTAAAATGGAAACAATTTCTATTTCTCTGGGGGTATTTGGGGGTTTTTGGTACCAGGGATTGAACTCAGGACCTTAACACTTGTGAGGCAGGCGCAGAGCCACTGGGCTAAATCCCCAGCCCTATCTCTGAGTTCTTGTGAGGATTACAAAGGATCCTGTATCAGAGATGGGAGATCTGATCTCTCTCTAAAACACAGGAAAGTCAAGAGCATCAAGCTGGGCATGGTGGCCCACACCTATAATCCCAGCACTCAGGAGGCTGAGGCCGGAAGATTGCCTGGAGTTTGAGGTCAGCATGGGTTATATATAGTGAATTCAAAGCCAGTTCTGAACTACATAAGGAGGAGATACCCTGTCTCAAAAAGCACAAAACAAAAACAAACAAACACAAAACAACTGCCTGCCTGCCTCAAAAGCACAAGGTCCTGAGTTGGATCCCCAGTACCAAAAACCCCCACAAAACAAAAACAAAAAAAGTGAAATGGTAATCACTAGACTAGGTGACAACAATGTAGGCAGGTGTTAGCACCAATTTGCTCTCAATAGTAAATTCTGTAAATTCTACAACACATTGACCACAAAGTATTTTTTCCCACAACAAAAGTCAAAGCAAATGGAAAAAAAAATCACAAAACATCCAACAGTGTTTTAGCACATAACAAACACACGTTAATAGCTATACATTCAGCTTTTGCAAATGGGAAGGGGACCAAGACACAGAGGGGGTAGGGGGCACAGAATTAAAATGTGTTATGTACAGGTAGCAACTCCCGACGAGGAAGGCAATCATTATGTACTGCAAACAAGTACAGTACTAAAAACATCTTTAAAAAATAGCTGTGCATCTAGTGCCTTAACTCTCACACCATTACCCTAAAGGAGGTACTGTACCCATTTTACAGATGGACAACTAAGCCTCAAAGGACTTATAGTTTGCCTAAGGGCTAAGTGCCTTAAAGAGTCCACTCCATGTGCTCGCTTCAGCAGCACATATACTAAAATTAGAAAAGTCCAGTCCAGGACTCTGCATTTAAACAAGTTGGTACAACTACTTGGTTACAGACTCTGGCCTCCTCGTCCTCACTACCCCACTTTATTATCTAGTAATAAACACCGCAGTCATGGAAAGTTTCTACTCAGGAATTACCAAGCGAGAGAAGCCTGAAATGAGTGGCCCTGAGCAGGAAGACCTTTTTAAAAAAAAAAAAAAAATCCATGGTCCTTAGCAGTTACAATAGTAATTATTATCACTGAAGGGAGACTCGAGGGTCACTCTGGAGGACCCGGGCCGCTCACCGTGCACCTCTTTGCCCGTGGGCCCGAGCCGGCGATGGGGTCTGGCCGCGCGCCTGAGCCGCCCGGCGGGGATCTTGCAGCGCAGCTCGTCGCGCGGCTCGGCGTCCTGCTGCCACAGGACGTGGAGGTAGCGCAGCGGGGACTGGGCCCCTCCGGACGCCCCGCCCGGCAGGGCCGCGGCGCCACTCAACGCGGACCCAAAATCGGAGAAGGAGAAGAGGCCCTCGGCTTCCGTCAGCGGCTCAGGCGCCACCGCGCACTCGCCATCCGAGCTTGAGCGGCCAGAGCATGGATCCTCGTCCGCGCCCCCCGCGGCGGCTGCCATGGCAACGTCTCCGCGTGGGCCGGGCCGCCTGAGCCTCGTTCCCGACAGACCAACGGACCCACTTCCCTCCGCTCTTAGTCTCGCTGTCAACCAGCAAGCGGGCGGGCCGGGCCTGCAACCACGGCAACCGGGCGGGGGGCGGACTCGTGGAGCGAGCTGGAGCGTTGCCACCAATAAGGATCATTCCAGTCTGCACATTATAGCCAATCTGAAAAGGAGACCATAGTACGAACAAAACAATTGGACAGAGTTTTCAGCAGCATGACCGACGCACCTGCCAACCAATCATAAATTGGACTTTCCAATGCTCCGCCCCGTGTCTCGCTACCGGAGCCAATAAAACAGATGAATTTTAAAACCCTCTTTTTTCTTTTTCCTCCCCCGTCGGATCATGGGAAAGACGACGGGTAGGTGCTTTAGCCAATCACATTAAGATGATCTACAGCCAATCACGAAGGAAAGTAAAAAAGCCACATTAAGTATGGCTATAGACGTATTTTAAATCAATGAATGGAAAAAAGTTAACTTCCCACAAGATACATAATGTAAATAGGAAAAAGAAAATAAATTAAAATGTAGAGATATTACTACGAACTATCGAGTAAAAGCTTTCAAGTACAATAGATTTTCTTTCGTTAGGGTTTTCCTGGTAACCCCGGCACTGATTACTGTTTTACAAGAAATTATAATTGATGTAATTACATCTGAGCAACACTTAAGTCCGAGAACTAGTGAGCTAGATAACTCAGGACACAGGATCAGACTGGGTGCCCCTGAAATGCTTACTAGTACTCCGCAGAAGTCAGACTCGGAAACCAGTTTTCCTACGGAGAAGTTAAGGGTAAGCTTAGCGTCTTCTCCCCAATGCACTTCTCTCAATCCCGGACTCCATAAACACTTGTATAAGGTAGACAAAGAGTATCATTCCTGTTTTATAGATGAGGAGCTGAAGCTAGAGAAGTAAGGGACCTGTTCATAGCTGTCTATCTCTCAGGGAAGCAGTCTTCCCTTCCTTGACAGAAACCTGTACTCCACGGTTCCTCCCAATACACGAACCCTCTCACTGAACACAGTTAAAATGTAATCTTTCTCTCTGTTGGAAGAGCACTTCCAGATTTTTTTTTTTTTTTTGTACCGGGGATCGAACTCGGGACCTTCTGCTTTTGAGGCAGGCAGTGGAACCACTGAGTTTAATCCCCGGCAGAACTGCATTGGGATGAAGTCTCCCTTTTTCTTTTTTGCTAAATCCCCACTCCCCAGATTTTGCAGTATTTACAGAACTCCATTGTGAGGATGATTATTGTCCATATGGGGAAAATGCTAATATTTATCTCAACCTTCTTCCTCTGCCCCATTATTGTAGACAGCTACATTAGTTAGAAAAATATTATAAGACAGACAGGTCTGGGCCCTCAGCACCCAAGACCAATTTACTAAAGACCAGGATTCAAGAAAAAGAGGAGCTACTACACCCACATATTTCCCCTAGGGATAAACAGGAGTGACTGATATTCTAAATAGGTATTAACCACCTTGGGTGGGGACCAAACCCTCCCTAGCCCATTCCTTCCCAGAAAATTCTTGTTCATTCCATGTACACTTGCTATGTGACTTGCTTCCCTATTTGATCTCCATTTCATCAATATTACCTAAGTGACTATACTTGTTGTAATCTTATTGGTTGACCATAGTTTTGTTCTACCTCACACCCACCTTGTGATTTCCCATTGGATCAATATTACCTAAGCGACTATACTTGTAATCTTATTAGTTTTTTTTGTGTTTTTTTTTTGGTACCAGGGATCAAACTCAGGTCCTTGTGCTTGCAAGGCAGGCGACAGAACCACTGAGCTAAATCCCCGGCCCTGTAATCTTATTAGTTGACTATAGTTTTGTCCAACCTTGAACCTGCCTTACCTCACTTTCTAGACCGACTCCCTTCTGTCTTTCTTAGACAGAAGCTATCTTTCTCTCAATAAATTCTTCCTACTCTTAACCTCCATTGTTCCTAGAATTCATTCTTCAGTTTTAGAGAACACAAACTCAGTGTGTTGGACATCTAGCAGGTTGGGAGTTATAATATTTCCCTTATATTATTTGGAGGTCTATAGATCATATGCCTTATATCACCATAACCTATCAGTACATATGCCAACTCCACTAGTAGCTAGAAAGAAACAGGGGAAAGAAACAGACATTGACTGTCAGGCCTTCCCTAAATCAACAGGAAAAAATAAATAGGGTGCTTTTAGAGAATACCAACTGCTTTCCTGTAAGTGAGGCTAATGGACTCAAAAATATGGTTTATAACCCCCTGACGCTAAAAAGTACAGTAATTGTGTGCTTAACTGAACAGACCGTCCTTGGGCAGTCAAGTCACCCCAGATTCCTTAGCCCCTTCGATACCTATATATGCCTAATTCCTTTCCCAGGTAATTGCTAATAATCTCTCTCTCCCGGTGTTAGCCCATCCTCTCAGGAATGAAATCTCTCCCAGCTAGCTGCCACTATCTCTCTCCCATTGTCAGCCCATCCACACATGGATGTGATAAACGCAGCTTTTCTCAGCTAGCTGCTAGAAACCTCCTGATTTCTAGTCCCTGTTAACTGGAATAAACTTTTCTTTTTCTTTTTCTCACAGCGAAGAGACTATTTTTTGTTGACAAGTGGATTCTTTTTATTTTTTTGGTTCAGGGGATCAAACTAGGGACCTTGGGCTTGCAAGGCAGGAGGCAGAACCACTGAGCTAAATCCCTGGCCCTAAGTGGATTCATTATAACATTGACCATGTGAGATTTATGAAGTGCTTGGTATATCTTACATCATGTAATTCTACCTCACAGAGCCTTAGCTGGTTAATTTTTTTTAATTTTATTTTTCAGTGCTGGGGCTCAATTCCAGAGCCTAATGCATACTACTGGAAAACCCTCTTAACACTGAGCTATATCCCCATCCCCTGGGTAGGTATTATTATGCCTACTTTGCAGATCAGGAAACAGAGGCTCTGAGATGTTATGCAATTTGTCCAAGGGTACAGATCTACAAAGTCAAAGAACTAGGCAGGAATCTACAATTCTAGCTACTTGATTTTTTTTCTTTTTTTGGTACCGGGGATTGAACTCGGGACCTTGCACTTGCGAGGCAGGCAGTGGAACCACTGAGCTAAATCCCTGGCCCCTAATTCTAGCTACTTGTGAGTCTGAGGCAGGAGCACTGCAAATTCAAGGACAGCTTGTGCAACTCTGCAAGACGCTATCTTAAAATAAAATGAAAAAAGGACTGAGAATGTAGCTCAGAGATACAGCACTTCCTAGCATGCATTGAGACCCTGGGTTCGGGCCAGGGGGCGTTGTAAAAAAAAGCTGGAGAGCTGAGATTTGAACAATATGACAAAGATGGAATCCAAGCAGAAAAAGCCACTTTAAAAACAACTGCCAATAAAAACATTACTTTGTGAATTTTACAAAATCATATGACTACGTGAGTACATTACTGGGGACCCTCCCTGGGCCAACAGAAGTCCTAGGGGAACCAAGAGGGGTAAAGCTTCAGATCCATTAGCTCCATGACAGCATCACTGGAGGTTGTACTGAAAGGGAGAAATACAGAACAGCAGGGAGCACAAGGCTTTGGAAAGCAGCCTTGGGATTCTAAATAGGATGCTCTAGCTGGATGGCATCAGAGCACATGAAGGAGGCAACAGGGAGCCCATCAGACATCTGGGGACAATGCATCCTCAAGTCTAGATGCAGGTACCAAAGCCCGGAGTTCCATGTGCTTTGATGGGAAAAGTATGGGTGTCAGGTGACAAGAAGATAAGGCAGCTTGTCCCAGAGAGTGACATGCTCCTGGACACACAGGAAATTAGTGGGAGAATAGGGATGGGAGCCCAGATTTTCATCAGATGTTGGAAATCATAAGCAGATAGCTAAAACAAGGTCCTTGATTCCTAGCATTTCTTCCCTCCCTCCCTTCCTTCTTTGTACCAAGAATTGAACTCAGGACTTTGCGCTTGTGAGGCAGGTGCTGGAACCACTGAGCTAAATCCCTGGCCCTGTAAGGTCCTTGATCCCAAAGAGCCCTATGAATCATGTACTGGTGTCTGCTAGTTTGGTATAAATCCCATTCTTAACTCGACGGCCTCCCTGGGATTGGAACTGCCCACTTCGGCTGGCCAGAGTTGGAGGTGGACCTGCAACCTGAGCTCTTGAATTCCGGAACCTAAGCCTTATCATTGCCTGCTTCAGCTTTGGCGTCCAAATTCGCCGCTTTTGCACTGTAAGGGACCAAATCTCAACTTTTACACCCAGTAAATATAGTGTTTTGAAGATATTTATTTATATATATATATGTTTGGGGGTTTTTTGGTACCGGGGATCGAACTCAAGTCCTTGCGCTTACGCAGCTGGAGGCGAAACCACTGAGCTAAATCCCCGGCCCTGAAGACATTTTTTTGAGCTAGGAGTGGTGGTGCACGCCTATAATCCCAATACTCGGGAGACTGAGGCAGGAGGATCGCCAAGAGTTCGAAGACAGCCTAGAATACAAATCGAGATCCCATTAAAAAAAAAAAAAAAAAGGGCTGGGGATTTAGCTCAGTGGTTCTCCCGCCTGCCTCGCAAGCGCAAGGGCCCGAGTTCGATCCCCCGTACCAAAAAAAAAAAAGTTAAAAAAAAAATTCTCGCCTCAGGCAAACAGTTTACATCTAAACTCCGGATTAGGTTCCCTCTAGCTCAATTTCCCTTCATGCAAGAGGCCGGCCGGAGGAAGCTGTCATCCATCTTTTGTGTGGGTTTCCTCCTGGTTCCTCTTTGCCTACTCTTTATTCCAAACTATTTCATGCCATTATTTCTGAGCTTACAACACTATTCTAAAGTCACATTACTTGGAAGACCTATCTTGGAAGGAGGAAGAGAAATCTAGGTGATTTATAGTCTTCGTCCTTCCTATCATGGCTACCTTAGCTTGCCTGCGGCCCCGGAAAAGCCTCCGGTTTCCCGACAGCCCACAGGGGGAGGGAACTTCCGGTCTCCAGAGTCAGGCTAGGACCGCTCCATTCGTTCTTTCCCGTGGTGTTTGCGAGCGCCGCTGCCATGTCTTATCCGGCTGATGACTATGAGTCTGAGGTAACGTGGCCGAAAGCGTGCTGTGGGCTCCGCGACCGGGGCAAGGGTCTGTGGATGCCCGGCCGGGGAGTGAGGCGGCGTCCGGGCCTTTCCCGGAGCCCCTGCGGGCCGCCATTGGCGATTTCCGGCCTTCCTGAGCGCCCCTCATGTTGCTACCCAGAACCCGGCCCCTCCGGATTCTCGCTTCGCGAGCTGCGTCCCTTGTCCTTCGTTTCTTAACACCGAAAGGAAGGCGGGTTATTATGTTTCTCATTGAGTTAGTACCGGAGATCGAACTCGGGTCCTTGCACTTGGGAGGCAGGCGGTGGAACCACTGAGCTAAATCCCCAGCCCTCTCATTGAGCTCTTCTGATCTGGGGTCCGTCCGGTTAAAACTTGTTGGTACCCACAGCTTCTTGGGCTGTACACTTCTTGCATCCTTAATGTTTTGTCATTACTTACTCTTCTTTTTCTCGCAGGCATATGAATTCCTCAAAGGTGGGGACAGTGTCTTTATCTGCCTTTGTGCCTTCAGCCTCTGGTTGACACATAGGCCCTGGGAGGAGGATTTCAGGTTACTGGTTGGGGACTGTTACTGACTGTGTCTTATTCCTTTTAGGCTGCTTATGACCCCTATGCTTACCCAGGCGACTATGATATGCACACAGGTGAGACCAAAGTTTGGCTAGCTCAGTCCTCCTAGGGACTGGCAGCTTTTGAGTGTCTCAGAACCAACTGTGACGGGTGCCTTGTAAACACTGCTGCTTGATGGTCGGGATTTGGAGTCAGTCATTAGCTCTTGGTGGAAGTGGTTGTGTAGAGCCTATAAACCAGGCCTTTTTGTGGTTCACTTCATAGTCTCAAGAAAAAAGGCTTACTGACTTGGTTTTGGTTTTTAAATTTTTTAAATTAATATTGTGTGTGAGGGGGTTGTACTGGGAATCATGCTGGTGCATGTTAAACAAGTATTGTACCACTGACCTGCACTCCCAGCCTCAAAGAGAAAAAATTGGTATGAAAAATGTAAGTCATTCAGACCAAGCCCAAATGAATTCGTATGGAGAGGCTTTTGAAGTTACTGGAGATGTTATAATGACTTGTATTAATTTAGTATGTAGTAAATGTCATGGCTCTTTTTTGTGAAATACTTTGTTTAGTGCTTCAAATGGGCCTATAAGGTATGTATGTTTGTTTTTTCTCCTAGAAATGACAAAACTAAGTAGAGAAAGGTTTTGTAGCTTGTTGTAAGACATTTAGTTAGAAAGTGCCAGATAGTCCTTCAAAACATGTTAAGTACCTCTTACCACTAAATTTGCCTCAGTTTTCTCCCTCTCCCCCAACACATAACTCTTCTAGGCCTTGAGTGTGTCTGGGTACAAGATAAACAAGGTTCTTGACCTTAGGGACCTTATAGGTTTTATGAGACAAAACAGATAATAGTAAGAAGTTACTTTTAAGTACAGTTGTTCTGAAGAAATGGGCAATGGGATTGGTAGCAACTTGAGAAAGTGTATCTTCTGAGTATCTGAAGGAGATTACACTGGTTTGTTTGCTTTTTTGGTACCAGGGATCGAACTCGGAACCACTGAGCTAAATCCCTGGCCCCTGTTACACTGGTTTTTGTAGACTTGAGTTTGGTTTGTGGGGTGATCTCTTGTGTTCTATCATATACTGTCTATCGGTTTGAAAGCCACTCTGTAAAGTATTGTATGCACCCTCTAGGAGATCCAAAGCAGGACCTTGCTTATGAACGTCAGTATGAACAACAGACCTATCAGGTGATACCTGAAGTGATCAAAAACTTCATCCAGTATTTCCACAAAACTGTCTCAGATTTAATTGACCAGAAGGTATATGAGGCTCAGGGCAGTCGTGTCTCCAGTGATGTCATTGACCAGAAGGTGTATGAGATCCAGGACATCTATGAGAACAGGTATGGGCCCTTGGCTAATGTGATCTTTTTCTGGGTGGGACTGGCTTAGAGATGGAGTTCCTACAAAAGGGATGAAAGGCAACGTTTTCTGGACAGAGGGTTCAGGAGATGTTTGTTATTCCTTGGGTCTGGGAATCTGTTACTTAGTTGTACTTTGTATTGCCAGAAAGTTTTGGCTTTTTTTTTTTTTTTTTTAAATTTTGGGAGACAGGGTCTTGCTATGTAGTTCATCCTGGCCTTGAACTCACTGTGGAGCCCAGGCTGGCCTTAAACTCAGGGCAATCCTCCTGGGATTACAGGCATGTGCCACCATGCCCTGCAAGTTTTGTTTTTTTGTTTTTTGGTACCGGGGATTGAACTCGGGACCTTTCACTTGCAAGGCAGGCGCTGGAACCACTGAGCTAAATACCCGGCCCAAGTTTTGTTTTTTTGAGACTGGCTCTCACCATGTAGTCTAGGCTGGCCTTGAACTCACTGTGTAGCCCAGGCTGGCCTCAAACTCAGTGATATTCCTGCTTCAACTCCCAAGAGCTGAATCACAGGCGCACGCCACCTTGCCTGGCTTATTCTGTGTTTTGAGTGGAGACTTGAGCAGGTTAATATGTGAAACTGAAAGAGCAGGAGAAGAGGGAAAGGTAGGACTTGAGAGTGAAGGGAAGTTGAAATAGCTGCAGAAGGTATCAGGAGAGGGGAATTGAACAGCAGCCTCTTGTAGGTATGAAGCAGCAGTGTTCAGATGTAGCATCAGACTGCAGCAGACAGAATGATCTGTTTCCCAGTTAGGAGAGGGACACAGTGCTCCAGGAGATGCAATCCTTGTCTTCATAGGGGTGGAGGCAAGGATGTTGAAAAAATGTTCTCATCCCAAGGAACAGTAAGCAGTTCACTGTGGCTGAAGCTCATGATACAGAACCAGGGGATGACCCTGCAATCTTGGTGGACACCTAACTAATTGATATAAAAGGAGTGTTTACTGCACAATTTGAACATCCTTTATCCAAAATACTCCACACTAGAAGTATTTTGGATTTCAGATTATGGAATATTTACATATACATAATGAATTGTCTTATCTAAACATGACGTTCATTTGTTTCCTATATACATAGACTCAATGTAATTTTTTACAATACTTTTAGGGTGCTTGCATTTTTGGTTTGTGTGTGTGCGTGTGTGTATGCGTGTGTGCACTGGGGACTAAACCCAGGGCCTTAAATGTGCTGAACATGGGCTCTACCAGTGAGCTACACCACAGCCCTGTGCCTGCTTGTGGTTTGACTGTGACCTGTCACATAAGGCAGATCTGGGAGTTTCTACTTGTGAAGGGGCCTGTTGGTTCTCAGAAGTTTTCAGATTTTGGATTTTCAGGTAGGACTCTTCACGCTGTACTGAAAAAGGGCTTGTGAAGGGTAGAGTAGTGTTGAGGGAAGAAGTTGTAGACTTGAGGGATCTGGCTGATTCATGATGGCCTTCCCTCTCAGAGCCTCAGTCCACATCTTTAAAGAATGAGGGCTGGCCAGCTCTCGTCCTTCCTGTTTGGAGATCTAGAATTTTTCTGCTTGGTTTTCAGCTGGACCAAGCTGACTGAAAGATTCTTCAAGAATACACCTTGGCCTGAGGCCGAAGCCATTGCTTCACAGGTTGGCAATGGTAGGTATGAACACTTCATGTTTTGAGGGCTGAATTGGCTGGGGTCATTAAGACAGGAAGTGCAAGAGATTTTATGCCTCTTTTGCTCAACATTTTGTTTCCCAAAGCTTGGTACACAGTAAGTTGTTAATAAAATTACTTGTTGAATGAAGGCTGTATAATTTTAAAAGGGACAAAGGACTTTCAGATGTGAAAGCTGAAATTCAGCTCTGTCCTGACTTGTTTCCATTTTAAGATGGAAAAAAAAGACAAAAAATAAAAACTACAAAACATCACTGAAAGAAATTGAAGGCCTAAATAAATGGAAAGACATCCCATACCCACAGCTAGAAGGTCTTTAATTTCTTTCAGTGATGTTTTGTAGTTTTCATTTTTTGTCTTTTTTTTTTTTTCTGACACAGGGTCGCTGTGTAGTTCAGACTGGCCCTGAACTCACTATGTAGCCCAAGCTAGCTGTGAATTCGTGAATTTGTGGAGATACTCCTGCCTCTGCCTCCCAAGTGCTGGGATCAAAGGTGTGCACCACCCCACCCGGCTTTTTGTCTTTTTTTGAGACAGGATCTCACTAGGTTGCCCAGGCTGGCCTTCAACTTGTGATCCTCCTGCCTTAGCCTCCCAGTGTACTGGGATTACAGGGATGTGTTATAATACCTGGTTTGTTTTGTAGTTTTTGTTTTTTGGTACCGGGGATCAAACTTGGGACCTTGCACTTGTGCAGCAGGCACTGGAACCACTGAGGTAAATCCCCAGCTGTTTTGTAGTTTTGAATGTACAAATACTTAACTTCTAATAATCTTTTTTTTTTTTAAACATAGACTGAACTCTTTTTCTTTTTTTTGAGACGGGGTCTTGCTATGTATTCTGGCTGGTCTGGAACTCACTTTGTAGCCCAGGCTGGCCCAGAACTCATGGCAATCCTCCTGCCTCAGCCTCCAGAGTGCTGGTATTACAGGTGTGCACTACCACACCTGGCCTTGAACTTTTTTTCTTTCCACCAGCCCCCTTAAGCATCTCCATACCTAAGATAATCCCCAGGCTTGATAATGTGCTAGGAAGATTCACAGGGTTCAGTATGTGGTTATAGCCACAGCTATGAGATTTAAAACAAACGGATACAAAGCAAAATTTGCAAAGGAAAGGTGATGTGAAGTCCAGAGGAAATCAGGCTCAAGCTTCCAAGAGTCTCTTCCCGGTGGAGTCACACGGGACTCACTTAATTCGTCCAACAACAAATTGTGACAATATGTGGTGTTGTTGGCCAGGAAGGCTCAGGAATTTTAATTGGGGTCTGGTCATATCTCTGCCTGAGGAACATTTAACAAGATTCCAGACTGCTTGAGAGAAAGCAGATGTTGAGCATAAAACTTAAGGTTTTCATAAACAGTTTGGGCACCACACAGCCACCCTTACTTGTTAGGCGACAGTGGTTACCCTCCTCACATCTAGGTTCGCAGAGGCCAGGGTCACAGCACACCTTTCTAGGGACAGCAGTCTCTGACCTCTGCTGTGTTCAGTACCTAAAAAACTTGTCTGGATTTTTTTTCTTTTTAATAGCTTCATCTTATCAAGAGGACAAATTCTTCTAAATAGGATTCCCAAATTAAAGATACAAATATTGTGTTTGTAGCCCTGTGTGGTGGTACATGCCTATAATCCAGTCACTCTGGGAGGCTGAGGAAGGGTTGCAAGTTTGGGTCCAGTTTTAAAATAAAAAATAAAAAAGGGGTGGGGACATGGGGACATAGCCCAGTGCTGCCCAAAAAAAGGGTTTGCTACTTTGATAGTATTGTTACCTAATGGGACTGTTCATGTTTATTTGCTGGCTTATTTAAGCACTTTGGGGTGATAGAAGTCTAAATGTTGCAAGGACATTGTTATGAAAGAGATTAAGAAAAAATGTTTAAAATATTAAGGTGAGGTTGACAGTGAGAAATGAATTTTCTTGTATGTATCCTGGGAATAAGCATAAGAGTTTAGATGTTACTTACTCTTTAAAATCAACTGTATTTCTCTACCTTAAAGACTAAGAAGACCAGAAGACCCCAGTCATTTTGTGGATTACTAAAGCACCCATCTGCTGTCTCTTTCAGATGGTGTCTTCCTGATTTTGTATAAAGAATTATACTATAGACATATATATGCCAAAGTCAGCGTGAGTATTTTATGTGTTGCTAGCAGGTTTGCTTTTAACTATGCTATTTTCATCCCTAGAACATGGTCACTAGTTAATATTGGTTTTATGTCTTAGAGCAGTTGACATGTTCCCCTTCTGTCTGTCTGTCTGTCTGTTTCTGTCTCCCCCTCTCTCCTCCTCTATCACCCTCTCTCCCCCTCTCTCCACAGCCCCTACTCCTTTCTATTTTTTAAAAATTTGAGACAAGGTCTTGCTAAGTTGCCCAGGCTGGGATGGAACTTGGAATCCTCCTCCCTGTGTGCTGGGATCTACCACACCCTGTAGCATGTAACCCAGAACACCCTGGGTGTCTGTTTCAGACAAATTAACGGCACATAGCCTGTCTGCCCTTTGTGATCTCTCCATCCCTTAGTTTTCCTTGATAGGGTGTTTATCACCATGTATTGCATTCCAAGCTGCCATCCTAATAGGTGTTCCCCGACACTTCTTTTCCTTCCTCTACTGGTGATTGAACCCAGGGCCTTTGCGCTGAGCTACATCTCCAGGCCTTTTTATTTTGAGATAGAGTTTCACCAAATTGCCCAGGTGGGATTCCAACTTGTGATCCTCCTACCTCCTCAGCCTCCCAAAGTGCTGGGAATATAGCTATGCGCCACCATGCCTGGCTCCCTGGCCCTTTCTGCTGCCTCTGCTTCGGATGCTCTTCCCCCCTCGCCCCTTGAGTGTGTTGCTGCTGAGCCTCCCTTCCTCTAAAATATCTTAACGGTAACGACCTGGCACACTGTGCTAGGCACACCGTTAGGTCCTTGGCACAAATCTGCATATCTCTAATCCTCGCAGTCCTGCGGAGTTGGTGACAGAGTGCAAAGAAGTCAGGTGTAGAGTGGCAAACACCTGGAATCCCAGTACTCAAGAGGCTGAGGCAGGAGGATTGCTGTGAGTTCAAGGCTAACCTGTGCTACATAATGAGTTCAAAGCCAGCCTGATCTACATAGCAAGACCCTTACTCAGAAAAACAAACAAAAAGAAATGCAAAGAGGTTCCTGGTCCTCAAATTTATTTAATTAGTAAGTAGCAAAACTGGTTGAACCTAGGCTTGCCTTTAACACCAGTGCTTACACACAACCCTAGGTTTGGACACTTGCTGGGTTCAATTCTTCTTGATTTCTAAATTTTAGAGTGCCCCAATTCTCTTAAAATACCATCTGGATTATTTACATGCAGTGATGACTGAAAGCGTCTGCCCTTTTCCCCAGTCTCCACTGCAGCTCAGACTTGAGTGTCCAGCTGACTGCTCACCATCTGCACATGACTGCTGAATAGTCATCCCACTCCCTTTAAACCCAGCCTTCCCAAGTTCACCACTGATTGAACTGAGAACCATGGCGTCATTCATGACAGTTCTCCACCTTGACATGCAGCCTTATATCATGTCCTGTTCAGCTGTCCTCCATGTTCTAGAACCAGCCGCTTCTCTTGGCCACCTCTGCTGCTGCTCTGACTAGGCTCAGTTGCTGCAGTGGCCACTGTCCTGGTGTCAGCTCCCACTCTTACTTCAGTTCATCCTCAGCATAGCCGGCACAGTCCTTTGAAGTCTCATGAGGTCACCCTCCTCCTTACCGTTCTGTCACAACTTTCCATCCTTTCTTAGAACGAAACCCAGGTTTGGGCTGTGGGTCTGCTGCATCTGGCCCCTGCCTCCTGTGCCAGTTACATTTCCTGCACCTCTCCTCTCCCTTTCTGCCCTCCTTGCTGTACTCTTTGACACTTCAGAGCTCTCATCACTAGCATGTTGTGTTATTTTATTTAGGGGCCTTTTGCTTCTCTCTTAGACTTTGACTTACTGCTATAACCCAGTGCCTAAGTCTGGTGAGATGTTCATTGTTTGAGCGTGTGTATGCTTGAGCACCTGAGTAAGTAAAAGAAATTGGCACCAAGAGCGTTCTCTTGAGTGCTAAAGTGCAGGTGCTTTGTGGGACAGGCTGAGAATATAGCCAGGGGTGTGTATTGCTTCTTGGAGAAAACCATAGAATAGCTGGTTTTCCTGTCTCTAATCTTCTCTCTGGTTTGTAGATGAAGATTTAGCAGCAATTTATTGACAGTGTAATCTCTTTGCTAGTTACCAGTCTGATACTTTGACATGCAAGATTGGTTTTTAATCCCTGGCAGGGGGTGGGGTGGGGGGGTGGTTCATTGAATTTATTATGCTTAATGTGTTATCTTATTTAACTGTGACCAGTCACAATATTTGATTCACGTTATGCCTTGCCAGAACCCCAGTTAGAAAGAGTGGGGCTAAGATTCCGAGGCCATTCTTTCTACTCCACAAATACATTGTCCCCTTCTCAGAAATGGTCAGTGGTTCTCACTTGCCAGCAACAGAAAGTCTAAATCGGAAGAGCCTCAGATGGCTTTGCAGCCCTCAGTGGCTCTTGTTTGATCTGTTCAGCTGTGTCTTTCTAGCAGCGTGAACAATATGTAATGAGTGGGCATGGCTGCACTCCTGTAAAACTTTATTTATAGAGGAGGAGATGGAATGGATTTGCTGCCCCCCTGGCCTGGCTGCTTGTGTTTGGCACTGAACAGCCTCCCCTTTCCTGGCCCATTGTAGTCCAGTGTAGCCCAGTGCAGTATTCTTCTAACTCCCTGACCTTCAAGTCTCACAATTTTACTTCTTTGCCTTTGTTGCTGTTGTTTTCCTGAAACACCTTACCCCTCTGCTTCATCTGATCTGCATGGCTGTCTTCCAGAGCATCAGTTAAGATCTGTGGCCATAAAACCTGGCCCAGTGTTCAGTGCCCCTTCCTCTGTAGCCCTTGCTGTCTTCCTTCTCCCAAGAAAGAGAGGGGAGACATTAGTTCTCGTGTATGCATCCTCACCTGTCATGGTAGACCATGGGTAAAACACGTTTAAATTAATCATCTGTGTCTCAGTGTCTGTTTCTCTTTCCAGGGAGGACCCTCCTTAGAGCAGAGGTTTGAATCCTATTACAACTACTGCAACCTCTTCAACTACATTCTCAGTAAGTTTGAGATTTGGCCAAGGGGATCAAGTTACGATGAGCAACACCTGCTTTCTGGCAGATTTTAATGTGCAGGTGGGATGAGGGGGAGTCTTGTGATTCATAGTCCTTTGAAGAGAGAAACTACTAAGATTTCTACAGCCCTGCTAAAGGGGGAAAGCCATTACACTGAATATGACTTGTCTGTAATCTATGCAGATGCAGATGGGCCTGTTCCTCTTGAACTACCCAACCAGTGGCTCTGGGATATCATCGATGAATTCATCTACCAGGTATCTGGTCAGCCTCAGCCTCATTTTGAAAAAAGTGGTATGGGCAAGGAGCAGTGACCAGTGTTTGTGTTGTTGAAAAGATTCATGGTGTAAAATACTCCTCATCGTGGAGTAAAATACCCTGCACCAATGGACTCCCATGTCATACAGTTTTCTGAAGAAAACAGCCTGAGCACTCCAGATAATGAACTTAGAAGCAAGAGAGTAAAGAAGACTGAGGCAGGAGTGTTGCAAGTTGGAGCTCAGCCTGGGGACCCTAGTGACTTATGGAGACTTTAAAAAAAACTCTGGGGAAGGGAGGGCTAGGAATGGGGAAAAAATAAGAACCAAGATGCATTATATAAAGGTACAATTCCCAATGAGAAATGTAATTGTGTTGTATACCTACAATGTACCAATAAAAGAATTTAATACAAAAACAAAACAAAACTCTGGGGCCCCAGGGATTTAGCTCAGTGGTTCCGGTGCCTGCCTCGCAAGCGCAAGGCCCTGAGTTCAATCCCTGGTACCAATAAATAAATAAATAAAACTCTGGGAATGTAGCTCATTGTGAAGGCCCTGGGTTTGATCTACAATACTGTAAAAAAAAAAAAAAAGGTACTTACGTGACCTTGACAGGTGGTCTGGGGGCTGCCTGGTGGCATCTTTGTAATGCTGACTTGTTATTTAACCTTTCTGAAGTCTCACTTTCCTCATCTACAAATTAGAAACTATATCTGGTTGAGGTGGTGTTTACCCAGGTATATGCTAGATCAGAATGCACCAGCACATTTTTATCCAAGGGAAAATGTCACTTGCCTTAGGTGCTATTGTTGAGCTTCTGCTAAGAACCACACCAGGTGTAAAGTATAGCAGCTGCTAGCTGGGAGAGTCGAAGCTCACTGTTGCTATTTATTGGCTCTGGATATCGGGCATGTTACCCAGTCTGCGTGCATTTCCTTAACTCTGAAACACAGATTGATGGGGCTGGGAATTTAACTCAGTGGCACTGCACCTGAGTTCAATCCCGGGTACCAAGAAAAAAAACCCACACAGATTGATAGAAGATTTCTGGGACACTGCAGAACATTCTGAGTTACAGAATGATTAGTATACTTAGTCTGTTAGGATGATGGTTAACACCATTTTTTTTTTCACAGTGCTAAAGGTTGAACCCAAGGATCAGGCATGCTAGGGCAAGTGCTCTACCACTGAGCTACATTTTTAGCCTTTTTAATTTTATTTTGAGGCAGGGTCCTGGTAAGTTGCCCACATTGACTTCAATTTCTTTTTCTTTTTTCTTTGTTTTTGGTACTGGAGATCGAACTTTTGAGGCAGGCAGTAGGACCACTGAGCTAAATCCCTGGCCCTGGCTTTGATTTCTTTTTGAGACAGGGTCTTGTTGTGTAGTTCAGGCTGGCCTTGAACTTACTATATAGCCCAGGCTGGCCTCGAACTCACCGTGAAACTCCTACCCCAGTCTCCCAAGTGCTGCAGTGATGAGTACAGCAACATGCTTGGCTATGAATGGCTTTGAACTTTTGATACTCCTGCCTCAGCCTCCTGAGTAGGTGGGATCCTGGGAACCATTTTTCATCTTTTTTCATTCTTAAAATACAGCATTTGGGAAAAAAAACAAATCCTTTCCCGTTTTATGCAGACTGTACCTCTCACATGGTAATTTAAGGGAAATCAGCATTTTATTTTATTTATTTTTTACTTAAATTCTTTTATTGGTACATTTTAGGTATAGAATAGGTTTACATTTTTCATTGGGATCTTGTACCTGTCCATGATGTATCTTGGTTCTTATTTTTTCCCCATTCTCTGCTCCCTTCACCCCCTCCACCCTTCTCTATTTACATAGACTTTGTTTCCATTTTTTTCTTTTCTCATAATTTTTCCTTTCCCTTCTTTCCTTTCCCCTTCCCCTCCCCTCTTCCCTACCCCTTTGGACCTTTTCTTCCTATTTCAAATTGTCAGTTATTCGTTTTAATCCTTATTTATACTTTCAGTTTCTCATACTAGAGAAACTATTCAGTATTTACATGTGTGTCCTATTTATTTCACTTAAGAGAATGGCCTCAGTATGCATCCATTTAGCTATAAATGTCTAGTTTCTCGGGTTTTGTTTTTTGGTACTGGGGATCAAACTCAGGTCCTTGCGCTTGCGTAGTAGATGGTGAAACCACTGAGCTAAATCCCCGGCCCTAGTTTCTCATTCTTTATGGCTGAGTAGTACTCCATTTTATAAAAAAACCACATCTTTTTTTATCCAGTTTCCAGTTGATGGGCACTTGGGCTGTTTCCTAGCTACTACAGCTGTGCTGCTATAAACATGGGTGGACATATATCTCTGTGGTATGATTTTTTAATTCCTTTGGGAAGATCCCAGCAGGGGAATAGCTGGGTTGAATGGGACCTCTAGCCCTAGTTCTTTGAGGTATCTCCACACTGGGAAATCAGCACTTTAATACAATGTTTGACCACCACAGCCCAGAGAGTCCTTGATGGTGACCAGTGCTGAGAAGTTGTGATTCTTGAGCTGAGCAAACCTTTACAGGGCTTTTTGTTGTTGTTGTTTTGTTTTAAACAGGGCTTTTTGAGAAAGAGGCTTCCTGCTCAAAATGAGGCTCCAGTCAGGCCTGGTGGGGCACACCTGTAATCCCAGCACTCTAGAGGCTGAGACAGGATGATCATTGCCAGTTCAAGGCCATAGCAAACCTTATCTCAAAAAACTAAAAAAAATGAGCCTTCAGTGCTTTTGATAGTGAAGGCCACAAACTGCCCTGGCCTTTCTGGCTCATTGGCTGAGTTGGCCTCTTCTTTGGCATGGTTATAGGTGGGGGGGGCCATCCTGTCCCTTCGAAGCATAGCAAGGGGAGGAGGACCTGCAGTACTGAGGTGTTCTTTGTTTTTTGTTCTAGTACTAGAGATTGAACTCAGGAGCACTCTACTGAACTATATCTCTCCAACCTCTCATTTATTTATTTATTTATTTATTTAATTTTGGAGGGGGGTACCAGGGATCGAACTTGGGTCCTTGTGCTTGTGCAGCAGTCATTTATTTATTTTTAAATTTTACTTTATTGGTACATTTTAGGTATACAATATAGTGACATTCATCATAGGAAATTTGCACCTTTACATAATCTCTCTTGGTTCTTATTTTTCCCCCTTCTCCTGCCCTCCCTTCAACCCCTCCCTATTTACAAAGACGGTTTCCATTTTTTAATTTTCTCATATTAATTCCAACCTCTCTTATTTTTTGAGACAAGGTCTCACTAAGTTGCCTGGGTAGGTCTTGAATTTGTGAGCCTCCTGCCCCCCCCCCCCCAGTTCTGGCCTTTCAGGGGTGTTTGCTGAGATTTTGATCCTTCTTAAGCATAATATCCCGGGTTTAGCTGGTGTTCTCTTGTCAAGAGGATTAAGGGCTTGTTTCCACAAAGACTGAGGGTCAGTAGCACCTGTGTGATTCCCCCTGGCCAGGCAGATGCCCACAGGGTGAGTGACTCTTCCTCACCACTCCTTTATTTTTGTTGGCTCAACGACTGTGTGAGTGTGTTGTTACTATTAAGAAGTTTCTTTCTTTTTTTTTTCCCCAAACTGCAAGTGTGATGAAAGTGCCGCCTTCATTGCCATTGCAGAGGCACCAGTTATTGTTTGAAAGGAAAGCACCACATTATTGGTTCTCTAAACCTGTATTTAGACATTAGTTAGAAAACTGGTGTCGATAGGGCTGGGGATTTAGCTCAGTGGTTTTGCCACCTGCTGCGCAAGCACTAGGACCCAAGTTCGATCCCTGGTACCAAAAAAAAAAAAAGAAAACTGGTGTCAGGCTCTATTGTGCCATTTGCTGTTTTGCTGTGACTCGGAAAACTTAAACCTTGACTTTATTGAGACTTTTTTTTTTTTCTGCTATGTTAAATACTGAACCTAGGGCCTTGAGCATATTAGGCAAGTGCTCTGCCACTGAGCTATGTCCCCAGTTCCTGCCTTGTTGTTTTGTTTTGTTTTTGAGACAGGGTCTCACTATGTATTTCAGCCTTGAACTCTTAGCAGTCCTCCACCCTCAGCCTGCTGAGCGCCCTGGGATCACAGGCATACATCACCACACCCAGCAGCAATTTCTTTGAGTTTAATAGACACATATTTGTGTCAAAATGCACTACAACTAGCAGTATATGAGAGCAACTGTTGTCTATACTGAGTGTTAGCAGTCTGTCTGATTTTTATCAGTTTAATGGGAAGGAAATAGTAATCTCAATGTACATTTTGTTTGGTTTTTTTTTTGGTACCGGGGATCGAACTCAGGTCCTTGCATTTGTGCAGCAGGCAACGAAACCACTGAGCTAAATCTCAGCCCTCAATGTACATTTTTCTGATAATAAAGTATTTGAGCATTTTCTCTGTTAACTGACAATTCTTTTATGTGATCATCAATTTTCTTGATTTTTTTTTTTTGGTACCAGGGATCAAACTCAGGTCCTTGTGCTTGCACAGCAGGCGGTGAAACCACTGAGCTAAATCCCCAGCCCCTTCTTGATTTTTTTGTTGGATTATATTTTTCTTAAAGATTCATGAGAATTCTTTATATATTCTGGATCTTTTGGTTTATTATAACTTTGGAAATTTTTTGATGGAGATAGTATTTTTGGAGTTCATGAACAGTCACAGATAAACTAAACCCCCCACCCCCACCCCGCTTCAGTACTGGGATTGAACCCCAGGGACTTCACAGTGAGCTACATCTCTAACCCATTTTGTTTAATTGTGGAACTGGGTCTCATTAGATTGTCTAGGCTAACTTGAATTTGTGACCCTTCTGCCTCAGCCTCCTAGAGTGCTGGGATTACAGGCACATGCCACCATGCCTGCTCAATCAGGAAGCTTCAAAGTTCTGAATGGGTAGGTAGTTGTGCTGTGCTGGTCTCTGTAACAAATGCAGCCAGCCCGGCACTGGCTCTAGGTAGAACAGCTGTCCCCGAAACTCCTCGTGCGTGCTCTCAGTTGGTGCCTAACACTTGGCCAGCCTCTGTGGTTGTTGGTTGTGGGACACAGACACCTACCTCATCTGTGCCACATGTCGCTCGTGACCCTGATCCGGGCACAGCCAGGCCACATTGGAATGGATCACTACCAGAGCCCTGTGTTGTTTCTGGTGGCCAGGCTGGCTGCACGGGAGGCCCAGAGACAGTAAATGACTTTAGGTTGTATTTGATTCCAAGTTGAGTTTTTCCCATAAGCTCCCTCAAATCATAGAGATATTTACTTTTTTTTTTTAGCAAAATATTTATTGGTACATTTTAGATATACATAATGATAACATTCACCGTAGGGAATTTCTATCTGTGCATAATGCATCTTGCTTCTTTTTGTTCCCCCATTTCCCCCGCTCCCTTTGACTCCTCTTTCCCTCCCTATATACAAAAGCTTTGTTTCCATTTTTTTCTTTCATTTTCACTTTTTTTCTTGTCCCTTCCTTCCTTTCCCCTTCTTCCCTCCCTTGTTCCCCTTCCTATTTGAACATTTTCTTCCCATTTTGGAATATCTTTTACATTTTAGTATTTATTCCTAGTTTGTTTCTTTCCCCAGAGAAACAATGAGGTATTTAAACATGTGTGTCTAATTTATTTCACTTAAGTGTATGATCTCAAGGTCCATCCATTTAGCTATAAATGTTTGAAGCTCATCTTTCTTTATGGCAGAGTAGTACTCCATTGTATAAAAAAAACCCCACATCTTTATCCATTCACCAGTTGATGGGCATTTGGGTTGTTTCCAAGATTTAGCTATTATAAACTGTGCCCCTGTAAACATGGGTGTACATATATTGCTGTGGTATAATGCTTTTAATTTTTTTTTTTTTTTTTGGTACCAGGGATCAAACTCAGGATCTTGTTCTTTTGAGGCAGGCAGTGGAACCACTGAGCTAAATCCCTGGCCTTGCTTTTAATTCTTTTGGGAAGATACCAAGAAAGGGAATAACTGGGCCAAATGAACCTCTAGTTTTAGATTTTTGAGAAATTTCCACACTGATTTCCATAGTGATTGTGCCAGTCTACACTTCTACCAATAGTGGAGGAGGGTTCCTTTTTCCCCACAGCCCCCCCAGGATTTGTTATTGGTTGATTTCTTTTGCAGCAGGTGGCGAAACCACTGAGCTAAATCCCCCTGCCCTTGTTGATCTCTTGATAACAGCCATTCTTTCCGGAGTGAGATGGAATTGCAGTGTTATTTTAATTTGCATCTCTCGAATGACCAGTCATGTCCAACATTTTCGCATATATTTATTTGCTGTTTCTACTTCATCTGAGAAGTGTCTATTCATTCCAGATGCCTATTTTTGTATTGGATTTTAAATTGGGGGAGGGGCCTGAATTTTTGAGTTCTTTATATATTCTAGATAGTATTTTGTCTGTGGAACAGCTGGCAAAAATTTTTTTGTGCACTGCAGGCTGTCTCTTCACTCTATTGGTGGTTTCTCTTGCAGTGTAAAAGCTTTTTTAAAAGATGAGATCCCACTTGTTGATTCTTTGTGATAGTTCCTGTGCACCCAAGGTTTTGTTCATAGTCTTTGCCTACACCAATGTCTTTAGGAGTTCTACCTATTCTATCTTCCAGCAGATTAAGTGTTTCTGTTTTATTTTTTTTTTCCGTTAAGTTTTTTGGTACATTTTAGGTATACGGTAGTTACATTCATCACTGAGATCTTGTATCTTTACATGCTGTATCTTGGTTCTTATTTTTTCCCCATTTCCCTGCCCTCCCTCCACCCCCTCCACTCTTTCCTATTTATAAAGACTTTGTTTCCATTTTTTTCCTTTTCTCATACTTTTTCTTTTTCCCTTCCTTCCTTTCCCCTACCCCTCCCAGTTCCCCTACCCCTTTAAACCTTTTCTTCCTATTTCACAGCATCAATTATACATTTTGATCCTTATTTACACTTTTAGTTTTTCACACCAGAGAAACTATTTGGTATTTACACATGTGTGTCCTATTTATTTCACTTAAGAGTATGGCCTCAATGTGCATCCACTTAGCTATAAATGTCTCTAGTTTCTCATTCTTTATGGCTGAGTAGTACTCCACTTTATTAAAAAACCCACATCTTTATCCAGTATCCAGTTGATGGGCACTTGGGCTGTTTCCAAGTTTTAGCTATTACAAACTGTGCTGCTATAAACATGGGTGTGCATATATCGCTGTGGTATGATTCTTTTATTTCTTTTGGGAAGATACCCAGCAGAGGAATAGCTGGGTCAAATGGGACTTTTAATCCTAGTTTTTTGAGGTATCTCCATATTGATTTCCACAGTGGTTGCACCAGTCTGCATTCTCACCAATAATGAAGAAGTGTTCCTTTCTCCCCACAACCCCGCCAGCATTTCTTATTGGTTGATTTCTTCTTTTTTTTTTGGTACCAGGGATCGAACTCAGGTCCTTGCGCTTATGCAGCAGGTGGGGAAACCACTGAGCTAAATCCCTGGCCTTGATTGATTTCTTGATAGCAGCCATTCTTTCTGGAGTGAGGTAGAATCTCAGAGAACCCTCTGCATCTCTCAAATGACCAGTGTTGCTGAGCATTGTTTCATATGTTTATTTGCTGCTCTTCTTTGTCTGAGAAATGTCTGTTCATTTCAGATGCCCATTTTTGAATTGGGTCTTTATATTTGGGGAGAGGTCTGATTTTTGTTTTTAGTTCTTTATATATTCTAGATAGTAGACCTTTGTCTGAGGAATAGCTGGGAAAAAAATTTTTTTTTTCCCACATTGTAGATTGTCTCTTAGCTTTGTTAGTGGTTTCTCTTGAAGTCCAGAAGCTTTTTTTTTTTGGTACAGGGGATCGAACTCAGGACCTTGCACTTGCGAGGCAGGTGGTGGCACCACTGAGCTAAATCCCCAGCCCCCAGAAGCTTTTTTAATAAGATGAGTTCCCAGTTGTTGATTCTTTGTGCTAGTTCCTGTGCTAAGGATTTGTTCATGAAGTCTTTTCCTATGCTAATGTCTTCGAGAGTTCTACCTATCTTCCAGCAAATTTAATGTTTCCGTTTTACTATTTAGATCTTTAATCTACTTCTACTTTAGTTTGGTTCATGGTGAAAGATGCGGGTCTAGTTTTAATCTTTGGAAAAATATGGAACACTTCACGAATTTTCATGTCATCCTTGCACAGGGGCCATGCTGATCTTCTCTGTATCATTCCAATTTTAGTATATGTGCTGCTGAAGCAAGCACATGTTTCTGTTTAATTATTTAGATCTTTGATCCATTTCAATTTTAGGTTAGGGCATGGTGAAAGATATGGGTCTAGTTTTAATCTTTGGCAAGAAGAAAGCCAGTTTTTCCAGCACCATTTATTGGGGTTTTTTTGTTTTTCGTTTTTTGTTTTTTTTTTTTTTTTGAGGCAGGGTCTCTCCCTTTGTAGTTCAGGCTGGCCCTGAACTCACTATGTAGGGCCGGCTGGCCTCGAACTCACAGTGATCCTCCTGCCTCAGTCTCCCAAGTGCTGGGATTACAGGCATGCGCCACCACACCTGGCCCCTCCAGCACTGTTTATTAAAGAGACTCCTCCAGTGAAAGTGTTTGGATCCTTTGTCGAAGATAAGGTGGCTGGGGCCGGGGCCGGGGATTTAGCTCAGTAATTCTGCCACCTGCCTCACAAGTGCAAGGTCCCGAGTTTGATCCCTGGTACCAAAAAAAAAAATGGTGGCTGAATATGTCTGGAGTTTCTGCATCTTCTAATCTACTCTTTTGATCCTTGGGGGTTCCCCCCCCCAGTACCATGCTGTTTTTATCACAGTAGCTTTGTAGTATAGTTTCAAGTCAGGGATTGTGATGCCCCTTGCCTTGCCTTTGTTGCTCAAAATTGCTTTTACTATTCTAGGTCTCTTCTGCTTCCAAGTGAATTTTAGGATTGTTTTCTCTAATTCTGTGAGATATGCTGTTGGAATTTTTATTGGGATTGCATTAAATCTGTATAACAGTTTTGGAAGTATGGCCATTTTCACTATATTGATTTTTCCTACTCAAGAACAAGTGGTAATCTACTTTCTGATATCCTCTTCCATCTCCCTTTTTCAGAATACTATAGTTTTCCATGTAGAGGTCTTTTACTTCCTTTATTAGATTGATTCCTAGGTATTTCATTTTTTTGGATGCTATTGTGAAAGATTTTGTTTCCCTAATTTCTCTCTGAGTGACTTTGTTATTTGTGTACAGGAAGGCTATTGATTTTTTTAAAAATAAATTTTATTGGGGCCAGGGATTTAGCTCAGTAGTTCCATCGTCTCCCTCCCAAGCGCAGGGACCCAAGTTCGATCCCTGGTACAGAAAAAAAAATTTTTTTTTTATCATGAATGGGTGTTGGATTTTGTCAAATATTTTCTCTGCATCTATTGAGATGATCATATGGTTTTTGTCCTTGGTTCTGTTAATATAGTGTATTACACTTATTGAATTGCATATGTTGAACCATCCCTGGATCCTTGGGATGAATCCAACTTGGTCATGGTGTATAACTTTCTTGATGATTTGCTGCATTATGTTTGCCAGTATCTTATTGAGAATTTTTGTTTCTATGTTCATTAGGGAGATTGGCCTGTAGTCCTCTTTTTTGGTTGGATTTTTCTCTAGCTTTAATATCAGGGTAATGCTTGCTTCCAGGAATGAATTTGGAAGTATTGCTTCCCCTTCTACAAGAAATTTAGAGAAGACCTAATGCCATTACTTCTCAAACTCTTTAATGAAATAGAGATCTTTACTTAACTATGGAATAATATTCTCAGTAATCAAATGGATTTACAGCTTAATCAGAAATGGCTTTTTTTTTCTTTTTTGGTACCAGGGATCGAACTTGGGTCCTTGCGCTTGCGCAGCAGGTGGCGAAACCACTGAGCTAAATCCCCGGCCCCAGAAATGGCTTTAAAAAAAGTAAACAGTGAGCTGAGTACAATGGCATGCACATATAGTCCCAACTACTCAGGAGACTGAGGCAGGAGGATCGTGTAGGCCTAGGAGTTTGAGACCAGCATGGACAAAACTGAGACCCTGTCTGAAAAAAAGTGGGGGAATGGAGCAGTGTAGAGAATGACTTAGTGGTGACAGCTCGACCCTTGCATTCTCCCAGTCAGTCAGCGTTGCACCCAAGACCGTCACTTAGGCCTGTGCCCCTGCTACATCTGCCCCTTTCTCCTCAGTTCCAGTCGTTCAGTCAGTACCGCTGTAAGACGGCCAAGAAGTTAGAGGAGGAGATCGACTTCCTTCGAACCAACCCCAAAATCTGGAACGTCCACAGTGTCCTCAACGTCCTTCATTCCCTGGTGGACAAATCCAACATCAACCGGCAGCTGGAGGTGTACACGAGCGGAGGTGAGTGCGGGTGCCTTAGAGATGCGCTGGGAGCAACAGGCACTAGCTGCCCTTGGTGTTTGGCAGAGACAAGGCCTCATTTTATAACCCAGGCTGTCCTTGAATGCAGAGTGCCCCTCCTACCTCAGCTTCCTGAGTGATGGGGTTATAGGCATGTGTCACTGTACGTGTCTTTAGTTTTTTTTTTTTGAGACCAAGTCTTGCTAAATTGTTCAAATTGGGCTTGAATTTTTGATCCTCCTGCCTCAGCCTCCCAGAGTGCTGAGATTACAGATGTGCACCACTACTCCCGACTTGGACTCTTAAAACACTGAGAATCACAAAGTTTACTTATGTTTACAAATGTTTTTCAGTGAAAAGAGTGACATTTTTGCATATCTTCTCAGTCTCTGGCTTCCTAGATGGTAGCAGGGGTTTGGTTTCTGCTGCATTTAATCTTTTGTTTTGTTTTGCATTTAATCCCCCCCCCCCCCCCCCCCCCGCCCTGTACTGGGGATTGAACTCAGGACCTTGTGCTTTCCAGGCAGGTGCAGTGCCACTGAGTTAAATCCTCAGGCTTGCATTTAATCTTTTACTATAGGTTTTGGTTGAAGCATATCTGGAAAATCTGGCCTTACACTCATACTTGAGAAAGAGAGGACTATTTTAAAAGCATTTTTGGGTAGTATAGATGGTTTTACTACCACACCATGTAGAGTTAAGTAGTTCTGTGAAACTTGGCAAGGGATGTGCTGTAAGCTATTTGCAGTAAGGAATCTGAAACCATGTTAGTGAACTTTTACTTTGTCACATCAGTGTTTTTTGTATATCTTGCAATTTAAGTGGGTCTTTTACTCGGGTGATTTTTTTTTTTTTTTTTTTCTTTTGGTACAGGGCATCGAACTCGGGTCCTTCCACTTGTGCAGCAGGCAGCGAAACCACTGAGCTAAATCCCTGGCCCACCCCTGTGTGATTTTATAAAATGCTGATAATGGTGATTTAGAAGGATCTTCTGTATCTTGACACATTTTATTACACAGTCTTTAAAATACTATATGGAAGTCCGGGGATTTAGCTCAGTGGTTCCACCGCCTGCATTGCAAGCGCAAGGTCCCGAGTTCAATCCTCGGTACCAAAAAAACCCCCCAAAAAACCACATAGTGGTGATGGTAGGGTATGTGGTTGGTACGTGCAAGGCCCCAGATTTGTCCCCAGTACTAGGGGGAAAAGCCCTTTGGGTTTGTACCTTTGCCACTGGTCTCATCAGTAAGTCTTTATTTGGAAGCTGTTGCACGCATAGTGGCAGATTTTAGTTTTGCTCAATAAAACTCAGATTTTTCATTGGGAGCAAACACTGCCATTGAAGTGTGGAAGGCTTCACTTCATTTTTTGAGAAAACAGCTGCCAAATGCCCAAATCTGAATGACTTCGGTTCATGGATCAGACGTTCTTTCAAGTAAAATGGTGAATGTAGAATGAACTGCCACCTTCCAAGTAGCGGTTAGTTTAAGATTAGCTTGAAGCTGGCTGTGCTGTTTCTTTTCCTTCAAAGGCAAAGTTGTTTCCTGTTATGGAAGCTTTCGAGGCTGGCAGTGGGTGACAAGTTTCCTGAGTGACATTCAAAGGTCTGGCTGCCCCTGCTGAAGCAGTCACTGTTCTGTCCCTCTCAGGTGACCCCGAGAGTGTGGCTGGGGAGTACGGACGGCACTCCCTCTACAAGATGCTCGGCTACTTCAGCCTGGTAGGGCTGCTGCGCCTGCACTCCCTGCTGGGGGATTACTATCAGGCCATCAAGGTGCTGGAGAACATCGAGCTGAACAAGAAGGTAATCGCCCAGCACCTCTGCCCATCTATGTGGAGCCAGAACAGCTGTCTATTTTGAGAAAAACTCTGATCTCTTAAGACAAATTTCTGGGGTCAAAATGGAGACTAAAGCTGTGCCAGCCACTGCAGTGAAAAAAATGGACCAAGGGCCAGGGATTTAGCTCAGTGGTTTCTCCGCCTACTGCGCAAGCGCAAGGACCCGAGTTTGATCCCCAGTACCAAAAACAAACAAACAAACAAAAACACACACAAAAAAGACAATAATGGACCAGAACAGTTGGGGTGGTTAATGACATTTACCTGGAATTTAACAGTCTTTTGATTCTATTTTTAGAGTAGAACAATACTGGTAGCTTTTTACTCTTGAAGTTTTACTGGTCTAAAGAATTCACAAAAGTTCTAAGGTGGCATACCTACTGGTTGGTGATCAGCTGTGGTGGTTTTCCTGGCCTCAGAAAATGGAAACATTTTGTTTGGTGTTAGTTTGTGAGAGTGTGTGTGTGTATCCATCTGTACATTCCTCTTACTTGAAAAAATGAGGTAAAGTACAAAACTGGGGTAATAGAAGACTTGAGAGCTGAAAGAGGTTTTAGAGGTCATCTGGTCCCATCCCTTCAGTTAATATCTGGAAAAACGGAGGCCTCAAGTCATGTAACCTTGCCATGCCCCTCTAGCTGGAGAGCCAGAGGCCTCTGGGCATTTCAGGGCCTCTTCAAGGGAAGAGGCCCTGTTTCCAGCTCTGCTCCTGCTGGGCCCCACTGATTGTCAGTTCCTGTGTAGGATCAGTCGGGGCTCATGAATGCTTCTGCTTCCACAGAGCATGTATTCTCGTGTGCCGGAGTGCCAGGTCACCACCTACTATTATGTGGGGTTTGCATATTTGATGATGCGTCGCTACCAGGATGCCATCCGGGTCTTTGCCAACATCCTCCTCTACATCCAGAGGACCAAGAGCATGTTCCAGAGGACTACGTACAAGTATGAGATGGTAAGGGGGTGCCGCTGTGCGGTCTCCTCAGCTGACTCCTTGGCTCCTGTTTGAATAGTTTTTGGTAAACACCACCCACAATTCTGCTATTGTATATGGTTTTTTTATTTTCTTTTTTTGTTTGTTTTTTTTCTTTTTTTTGGTACAGGGGATTGAACTTGGGACCTTGTGCTTGTGGGGCAGGCGGCAGATCCATTGAGCTAAATCCCCAGACCCTATGCTTTTTTTTTTTTTGGTACCAGGGATGGAACTCGGCTCCTTTTACTTGCTCAGCAGGAGGCGAAACCACTGAGCCAAATCTCTGGCCCTTCTATATGCTTTTTTTAAAACACTTTTTTTGCTTTTGTTTGACAAGGTCTTGTTATTAGTTCAGGCTAGTCTTGAACTCATAGCAGTCCTTCCTCATCCTCCCAAGTGCTAGGATTACAGGTGTGCGCCACCACACTTGGTTTTTATTTTTAAATTTAAATGTTTATATTAGTACATTTGTAGTACATAATGATTACATTTATCATGAAGAGTTGGTACATGTACATGACACATCTTAATTCTTTTTTTTTGGAGACAGTGTCTCACTATATAGTTCGGGTTGGCCTCAAACTCAGGCGATCCTCCTGTCTCAGCCTCTGAAGCGCTAGGATTACAGGTGTGCACCGCCAGGCCTGGCTAATTCTTATTTTTTGGTATCAGGGATCCAACTTGGGACCTTGTGCTTTTGAGGCAGGTGGAGGAACTACTGAGCTAAATCCCCAGCCCATGGCTAATTCTTTTTTAATCTCCATCTCTTGAACTTACATAATGTATATATTTTGTGTACACGTTTATAGTAATAAACGATTACATAATGATTGAGTCCCTCTTACGGACTTACCACAGTTCCTTTTTTCCTTTTTTAATCTTACTTTCCTCCCCCTCTTCCATCTCTTGGTTCCTTTCCCTTATGCTAAAGATCTCACTATTTCCTATTGTCTAACTTTTTTGTTTTGGTACCAGGGATGGAACTTGGGACCTTGGGCTAGCAAGGCAGGCTCGGTACCACTGAGCTAAATCCCCAGCCCACCTATTGTCTGACTTTTATTTTGTGCTTTTTGGTTTGGTTTGATTTGTTTGGGTTTTTTTAATTTTTGGTACTGGGGATCAATCTCAGCACCTCGCAGTGGCCTGACAGGTGCTGTGCCACTGAGCTACATCCCCGTCCCCTTGGTTTGGTTTTTTGAGATAGGGTTTTGGTGTGTGGTACAGGCTGGCCTTGAACTCAGTATACTATGTAACCCTGGGTAACCTTGAACTAATGGTGATCTTCCTGGTTTGTTTGGGTTTTTTTTGTTTTTTTTTTGGTACCGGGGATCAAACTCGGGACCTTGTGCTTGCAAGGCAGGTGCCAGAACCACTGAGCTAAATCCCCAGCCCTCTTAATTGATCTTCCTGTTTTAGCCTTAGCCTCCCAAGCGCTGAAATTACAGGCGTGCACCACCACTCCTGGCTATTTTAGCCTTTATTTATATTTTGGGTTTCTCATATAAGAAAAACCATGTGAGCTGGGGATTTAGCTCAGTGGTTCTGCCACCTGCCTCTCAAGCGGAAGGTCCTGAGTTCGATCCCTGGTACCAAAAAAAAAAAAAGAAAGAAAAATCATGCGATATTTAAGCTTGATTTATTTCACTTAGCACTGTAGTCTCGCAGTGCATCCATTTTCCTACAAATGACTTCAATACAGTTTTTTTAAAATGTACTTATTTATGGGGTACAGCATGACAATTTGATGAATGCATATAATGTGTAGTAATCAAATTAGGATATTTAGCATTCATATGGCCTTAGACATGTATTATGTTTCTTGGGTCTTTTTTTTTAGTTTTTTTAGTTTTTTGAGATAGGGTCTCACTTTGTTTAGTGCAGGCTGGCTTTGGACTCACTATATAGCCCAGCCTGGCCTCAAACTCAGGGCAATCCTCCTGCCTCACCCTCCCAAGTGCTGGGATTTGAGGCGTGTGCCACCATGCCTGGCTTCATTTCTCTAAGTTATAAGCCTTCAGACTCCTCTCTTCTGGTTCTTTCTTTTTTTGTGGTACCGGGGATCAAACTTAGGGCCTTGAGCTTTCAAGCCAGGTGGCGGAACCACTGAGCTAAATCCCCGGCCCTCTTCTAGTTCTTTATAAGCTATTACAAACCATCATTCTACTGTGCTATAGAACACTTAATTCCTTTTCCTTCTATGTATCTATTTTGATACTTACTGTCTCAACTTCTTCTCTTATTAGTTTCTAGTAGCTGCTATTCTACTTGCTACTTCTATAAAATAAGCTTTTAAAGCTTCTGCTTGTGAGACCATGTATATTTTCTTTCTGTTCCACATGATATTTTCTTTTGCAGTAGTGCATGCTAGGCAAGTGCTCTACCACAGAGCTATATCCCCAGCCCCTCTAAAGAATTATTTTTATAGCTGGCCCTTCTTTATTATGCCTTTTTTTGGTTTGGTTTGGTTTTGAGACAGTGTCTTTCTCTGAAGTTCAGGCTGGCTTTGAACTCACTGTATAGCCCAGGCTGCCCTCAGACATGCAGCAATCCTCCTGCCTCAGCTTCTGGAGTGCTGGGATTCCGGGCATGTACCACCACACCCTGCTATTATGCCTGTTAACCTCAGATTATGTAACATTTCCCCCCTCTTTGACAGTGGTGGGGATTGAATCTAGGGAGCACTAAAGTATACTCCCTCCCCCAATTTTATTTTGCCATAAACTCTTGCCAAGTTGTCCAGTCTTAGTCTTGAACTTATGACCTTTCAACCTCAGAATTATAGGAATTACAGGTATGTGTCATCGTGACATGCTGATCATTAATATCTTGATAATAAGGACATTTTGTTTTATGCCTACATTTATTCATTCAGCGACAGTGTGCTGAATGTTCCCTGGCTGTAGGTGTTTTAAATGACTTAGAAGGGGTGGATGTTTAGCTCACTGGCAGGATGCTTGCCTAGCATATGCAAGGCCCTAGGTTCAATCCCAAGCACTGCAAAATTAAATAAATACATAGCCAGGTATGGCACACGCCTGTAGTCTCAGCACTAGAGAGACTGAGGCAGGAGGATTGCCACAAGTTTGAGGCCAGCCTTGATTACATAGAGAAACTATCTCCAAAAACTAATATATATATATATATATATATATGAGAGAGAGATATGTTATATATACATATACACACAGAGATATATGTTGTATATACATATATATGTCATATACATATATCTCTCATATATATGGTGAAGTGTCCCTAGCATGTGTAAGGCCCTGGGTTCGATCTCCAGCACTGCAGAAGAATAAAAGAATGACTTAGATGTGGCTGCTGCTCTCAGGCACTGAGCTGAGGAGGAGGATGGGCTCAGGATGGGTGGCCTGGGGTTGCCATCTATGCAGAGAGGACAGCTAGAGCAGGGGGTCTGGACCTGAGGTGGTCGTGCAGCTCCTGCAGCCAGCCAGGCCGGAGGGCAAGCCCAGAGGGATTTGGGGTGGAGATTTACAGCAACCTTCACGCCCAGGTAGAGTAGTCTTCTGGAAGCACTGAGGTGGCATCATGGGTTTTGGGTAACTGGATCCTGTTTGACCCACCAGCAAGGTGTGAGGCAGAAGCTCAGTCCTGAGACAGCTCCTGGTGAGGAGCCTAGGGGACAACTGAGAAGGATGTGGCTCGGGCAGGAGCTCAGCAGAGCTGGAGGGAAGCTTGGAAGAGGTGCTGTGGTAGTTGAGTGGTGTCATATATGTGCATAAGAAGAGGAAGTCTCTGCAACTTGTAGCTGGGAGGATGGCTGGGCCATAATGGCATCTGGGCTCAGAGTCCATCTCATTTGACCCCGGTCCTAGATCAACAAGCAAAATGAGCAGATGCACGCACTGTTGGCCATCGCCCTCACCATGTACCCCATGCGGATTGACGAGAGCATCCACCTCCAGCTGCGGGAGAAGTATGGTGACAAGATGCTGCGCATGCAGAAAGGTGACCCACAGGTCTACGAGGAGCTCTTCAGCTATTCCTGCCCCAAGTTCCTGTCACCAGTGGTGCCCAACTATGACAACGTGCACCCCAACTACCACAAAGAGCCCTTCTTGCAGCAGCTCAAGGTGTTCTCTGATGAGGTGCAGCAGCAGGCCCAGCTGTCCACCATCCGCAGCTTCCTCAAGCTCTACACCACCATGCCCGTGGCCAAGCTGGCTGGCTTCCTGGACCTCACTGAGCAGGAGTTCCGCATCCAGCTCCTCGTCTTCAAGCACAAGATGAAGAACCTGGTGTGGACCAGTGGCATCTCTGCCCTGGATGGCGAGTTCCAGTCTGCCTCTGAGGTCGACTTCTATATTGATAAGGTACGGCTGTCCCCTGCACCAGCATCTCGCATCACAGTCTGACCTTCCTCTCAAACTGATACACAGTGGGTGAGCCAGCTGTGTAGGTTAGAGGTTGCCCAGTCCTAGAGCAAGGTTTGAGCTTGTGGGAGGCAAGGCTGTGGCATTAAATATGGTGCTCAGGAAGGCTGTATTGAGCAAGTGACCTGGAAGGCAAGACTGAAGGGGACGAGCATCCCAGGCAGAGAGAGCAGAGAGAGTTAAGGGCCAGGGCAGAAGAGCCCTGTGTGCTTGAGAAAGGCTGCAGAATGGCAGTGGGTAGAGAGGCGCTGTGGTCGAGGTGAGGGTGGAGCACCGGGAGGAGTGCTTGGTGCATAGGTGGAAGCACTTTGTTGTCCTGACTTCTGACACGGTGGATCAGTGCTGTCTGCCTGTGAGCTGTGTGTAATGTTTCTACAGTGTGCTGTTTCTGTGTCGCTTCTCTTGCTCAGTGTTAGTGTAGAGAGAATGAGCTGCTGCTGTTACTATGAGTAGCCATGGTTTGATTACACATACTGCCCTGTCATAGGGCACTAATCCTTCTGCGGTTCCTCCATCCCCTGGTGATGGGCATTTGTGTGGTCTTGGTGTTATATGTAATGTACAAAAGGTTTTCTTTTGTTTCTTTCTTTTTTTTTGTACTGAGTCTTGGACTCCAGGCTTTTGACCATGCTAGGCAAATGCTCTTGCACTGAGCTACGTTCCCAGAACTTTTTGTGGTTTTTTGTTTGTTGGTATATATGGATGGATGGATGGATGGATGGATGGATGGATGGATGGATTGAGAGAGACAGGGTCTCACTATGTAGTGCAGGCTGGCCTTGAACTAACTATGTAGTCCAGGCTGATCTCAGCTGGTAGCAATTCTGCCTCAGCCTCCCAAGCACTGAAATTATAGGTGTGTGCCACCATGCCTGGCCCCGGGCTGGTCTTGAACCTGTAATGCTCCTGTCTCAGTCTCCCCAGTGACAGAGATTATAGGCGTGCACCATCCTACTCAGCGACCAAAGACCTGTTTTTTGTGTTTTGGGGTTTTTTTTGGTGGCATTGAACTCAAGACCTTGTGCTTCCAAGGCAAGTGTGGTGCCACTGAGCTAAATCCCTGGCCCCTAAATCCCTGTTTTTTGTCATGTCTGTCTGTCTTTCTGTTCATCCATCTATCTAGCTAGCTAGCTAGCTGTCATCTGTCTATCTTCTTTTTGTAAGGACACCCAAACAATGTAGCAGTGGTTTCCTCAGAAGGAGAGGCGGTTGAAGGACAGTGTGTTTTCACTGTTGTGACTTTTAAGTTCAAGCTGGGCATTTTAATGTCCTAATGAGGTTTTTAAGAGAACTCTTATTTTGTTTTCTTAAGTGAGATGTTCCAGAATTAAAAGATTCCAGACCCCTAGCATGGCTTTCTGTGCACTGCTGCCTCCCGGTTTGTGAGGGAAGCCATCTGTTCTGTCCCGGCAGGCTCACACCCCTGATGGGAGATTGCAGGAGTGTGGAGTCTGGCGATGAGTGTCTTCTGTCTCTTCTGGAATATTCTTAGCCAGTGTCTCTCAAATATTATTTGATCCCTTCTCCTCTGCAAGTCTTATTTAATATATGTTAGAACTCATTCTGTCCTCTATGTCTGTTTTTTTGTTTTTGTGGTACTTAGGATTAATCCCATGGCTCCCCACCGATCTACTTTCTAACCATTTTATTTTATTTTATTTTATTTTTTGGTACCGGGGATCGAACTCGGGCCCTTGCGCCTGTGAAGCAGGCGGCAGAACCACTGACCTAAATCTCCGGCCCCAACCATTTTATTTTTATTTTGAGGATAGGGTCTTGCTAAGTTGCCCAGGCTGGCCTTGAACTCGCAATCCTCCTGCCTAAGCCTCCTAAGAAGCTGAGACTATAGGTTCATGCTTCCATAGCTGGCTTTTTTTGTTTTTCGGTAAATTTAATTGACACATAGTGATTGCATACAGTGTGCTATTATATACAATGCGTGATAGTCAGATCAGGGTAATTGGCATATCTGTGGCCTTGCACATTTATTTCCACATCTTTTAAATCCTCTTCTGTATGCTCCTTTTTGTCTCCTGTATGCTGGATAATTTCTTTTGATTAACCATCCTATCCATAATGAATTCTCTTTAACTCTACCTAGTTCTTCCTTTCTCTTCTATTTTTTATTTTTTCAACTCAGGGTCTCCTTAAGTACTTAGTTATTTTTTACTGGATGTGATTCATTTTTTTTTTTTTTCCATTTTCTGAAAAGAAATTCTTCATTAGTGGTCCCTCCCAGTTCCTCCTTTTCCCCATCCCTAATAAAGTTAACCTACTTGTCTGTCTCTGTGGATTTGCCTGTGCTTGACATTTTCTATAAATGGAATCCTGTAACATGTGGCCTTTTATGCTTGGCTTCTTTCACTGAGTATGTTTTCAGGGTTCATCCACCTTAGAACATTTTCAGCATTTATTTATTCCCTCTTATGGCTGAATAATATTCCCTTGTGTGAATACGCCATCTTATATTTATCCATTCCTTAATGGACATTTGAGTTATTTTGACTTATTGGTTATTAAGGCTAATGAACCCAAGCATAGTGGCACACGCCTGTAATTTTTTTTTTGGTACTGGGAATCGAACTCGGGACCTTGTGCTTGTGCAGCAGGCACCAGAACCACTGAGCTAAATCCCCAGCCCTACACGCCTATAATTGAAGCACTCAGGAGGCTGATGCAAGAGGATTGCTTTGAGTTTGAGGCCAGCCTGGGGTACATAGTGAGTTCAAGATTAGCCTGAGCCGCATAGTGAGACTTTGTCTCAAAAAAAACCAAAACAAGGGCTGGGGATTTAGCTCAGTGGTTTCGCCGCCTGCTGCGCAAGCGCAAGGACCCGAGTTGGATCTCTGGTACCAAAAAAAACCCAACTAATGCAGCTGGGCACAGAGCCACACACCTGTAAGCTACTTAGGAAGCTGAGACAGGAAGGTCACAAGTTTGAGGACAGCCTGGGCAACTTAGCAAGACTGTCTCAAAATTAAAAAGGCCAGAGATCTAATTCAGTGATAGAATGCTGCTGAATTTGATCCTCTATATAACAAAAACTGAAAAAAAAGAGTAATGCTACAGAGTCATGGACAGTGGCACATGCCTATAGCCAAAGCTATGGCTGAGGCAGGAGGATCTCTTAAGCCCAGAAGTTAGAGGTCAGCTTGGACAGCATAGTGAGACCTCATGTCCAAAAAAAAGAATGCTGCTATGAATGCTCGTGAAGTTTTTGGGTGAATGTATGTTTCTAATTTTCTTGGGTGGTTTTTAAAAATTTTTTTTTGAAACAGGGTTTCACTTATGTAGTGCCAGCTATCCTTGAATTCACTGTGTAGGCCATGCTGGCCTCGAACTCATGGCAATCCTCCTACCTCTGCCTCCTGAGAGCTGGGATTACAGCCACCACGCCTGGCTGCTTGGGTGTATATTTAATTATGGAATTGTTGGCACAGTTTAGAAGTTTGGTTTTAACAGTTCGTCTTGCTCTAAATTCTGACTCAGAAGTGTATGGCTTTTGGAAGACTGTATTTGGTAGAGCTGAGCTAACCCTGACAGGAGCGGTCTCACCAAAAGTAAAAAGACGTCAGGAGTGGGAGTTTTCCAGTGTTTTAACTGTCAGGCCACTCTGTCCCTCCCCTGCTATTATGTCACCTCCCTGCTGTCCTTTGGATTTGCTCTCAGTGCCTGAGGTACCCTCCTCCTGTAGTGTCACTAACCTGCTCCATCCTCTCTTAGTCTCCCTGCCTGACTAGCACAGCTGTTGCCAAGAGCCAGCAGTTTGGTTACAAGTACAGTTTCGCTGTGAGACTCTTCGGGTGGAATTAACTGCACCCCTTGTGAAAGCCTTACATCCGCAGTTGTAAATCGTGTCTTCTCACTGCTCTTCGATACACAGGTGGTAGAGCTCTTCCGGGTAGCTCCCCATGCACCCCTTTGTGAGCTTCTCTGACTGTGCTTCCCCACAGGACATGATCCACATCGCAGACACCAAGGTTGCCAGGCGCTATGGGGATTTCTTCATTCGTCAGATCCACAAGTTTGAAGAGGTGAGAGGTTTGAGAGGGTGGCCTGTTGGCTGAGGGCAGAGATGAGGAAGTGGGTGAGGAGCTTGTAAAGGTTTTGTGGTGTGCAGGTGTCTATTTTCAAGAAAGCCCGAGGCCAGCCCTTGTAGTGCTGAGGTAGCCTGGCTGGCTGTGGGGCTGGGAGTGGAGGTGGGGCTTGAAGAGTTGCTGTGTCAGCCCTCTCTGGGCATCTTTCTCCACACACTCCCTCTGCCTCGGGCCGCTCCCTCCTTCCCTGCCCTTTCCTAATATGGGTGGATGATGCCTGCTCTTACCGTCCCTATCCTGGCCCCTTGGCAGGGCTTTCAGCCTAGACAGGTCTGGCCAGTTCCTGCAGGATGGACGACAGCAGGTTCTGTTTTGACGGAGTTGGTACATTCCATCTCTGGCCTGATGAAAGGTTTTTTGGGTCTGAATATGGGGTGTCCCTTTGTGGCCATTGCTGGAGCCACTGTGTCCCAGTGCATAGAGTTGTCCAGCAGAGGCCAGGCTCCTCCTGCAGAATGGCAAGAGTCCGGTGCCCTTTCTGCCTTGTAGCCACCCAGGTCCTGTTGGGCCATAGGCTAGCGCTGGCTTCCAGCTAGGATCCTGACCCTTGGGAAAGGAGGAAGCTGAAGCTTAACAGGACTCGACACTCCGAAGCAGTGAACAGTACAGGGCCAGTGAATGTCAGGGCTTCCCACACACAGGGACGCCCACACCAGAGGCACCCTCCTTGGCTTCAGTGGAGTCCCTGGAAGTAACTGCACACTGTCTGTATCTAATTTTGCTTTAGTTTGTTTTTGCAGTTGTGGGGATTGAAGCAAGACCTTTACACTGAGCTACATCCTCAACCCTTTTTTAAAATTTTGAGACAGGGTCTCTAAGTTGCCCAGGCCGGGCTTGAACTTTCAGGCCTCCTGACTCAGCATCGCGGGGCACTGGGATTCCAGGTGTGTGCCACCATGCCCAGCTCTCACTCTGCTTCTGTTCCCTTCTAGCTTAACCGAACCCTGAAGAAGATGGGGCAGAGACCCTGAGGACATTCACACTGATCAGTCTGGGACCTCTTTTGACCTTGTAGGTGGGAAGTGTTCTTGTCACCGTGAAGCCTTTACCAGATCAGCCATCAGTTGAGTTGAAATTTATTCAAATTAAGGAGTGAAATATAAGCCAATTTCAGTAAAGGATCTTTGGAGCTAGATTTGTCATCTCATTATTGGGGGGAGGGGTACTGGGATTGAGCCGCAGCCCACCCCTTCCTTCCTGTCCTTCCTGCTTTCCTGGCTCGTCACTTAGAGCCTGCAGACTGAAGTCTCTGATCCTGTGTTGTACGTCACTGTTTTGCAGTTCATATCTTACTCGTGCCTCAGAGGAATTCTGTGAGATTCAAGTGATCTGCTGGAGTATGTGTACCATCTCAGTGGCAGTACTGGGCCTGGAGAGAAACATGGACGCCTCTACTGCCAGGAGATGTCCCCAGAGGTCCCCATAAGTATGCATAGCCCTTGCAGTTCAGGAGGAGCAGTTCCCCATTTCATTGACAAGGAGGTGGATCTGGGGTAATTAAGTGACCTGACCAAGGTCACACAGCTGTCCAGAAACCAAGCATTGGCTCCGAACTGCTGTTCTCACTGTCCGCTGCCCAGGCAGAGCTGAGTCTCTGTGTGTCTGTCGTGGGCCCTCTGAAGGGTGGACCTGTTACCCTGGATGTCGGTGGCAGTGTTAGTGTTACTGGCTCTCAGCCTGTCCTTAGCCATCACTGTCTCTTGGCCTCATTCCAGTTGTAGAAAACCAGGGTGGGAACCGCAGGTGTGAGGAATGAGATGCTGTGCGGTGCCCGCCGCTGCCTGGCCAAAGTGTGGCTCGGTTGTTTATGCTCCCACACACACTTGGAGTCCATCAGCCCCTCTGTGCCCTTTGCTGTTGATTATGATGGTCACTGTTGAATGCTGCTGCAGTGGGTTCCCAGTGACATTTGCCAAAATGGGTCCGCATCCAATCCCACACACTTTGTCGATGTGACCTTTTGTGGAAAAGGTCTTTGAGGATCTAAGTTAAGGACTGAGCTACATCCACAGCCCTTTTTCATTTTGTTATTTTGGAATAGGGTTTCCCTAAGTTGTTCATGCTGGCCTGGACCTTGAGATCCTTCTGCCTCAGCCTCCCAGATTGCTGGGGTTACAGCCATGTGCCTAGCCTGAACTATGGTCTTGAAGTGAGATCATCTGGGATTATCTAAGTGAGCCCTGAGTCCAGTGACAAGTACCCTTACAGGAAACACACTGAGGTGAGACTCAGACCAGGAGGAGAAGGGGGAGGAGTCGAAGCCCGGCAGCAACAAGCTGAGGAATGGGGGTGGGGGGCATCAGAGGTTGGGAGAAGCAGGGCAAGGTTCTCCCAGGCACAGGTAGCTCAATTTGGACTAGGGCAGATGGGTTTCTGTTTCAAGGCAGTTGATTTGTTCACAGCAGCCCAAGGAGCCGAGTGTGCACTGAGACATTGTGGGGTTTTATGAGCAGAAGACTAGATGGCTGCCAGCCAGGTACTGCAAGGCTGGGGGGTTAGAGCCAGATCCCTGTGTTTGTGGGGTTTGGCTCAATGGGCGGAGACATCGGTGCTAAACTGTTGTGTGTGCTGGATGGCGACAATAGCTTACGGAGACATCAAGGGTGGAGGTCTCTGACCGGCATCATGGCTCAGACCAGGAGGGCAAGGAGGCAGATGCCACAGCCCCCTGCGGGACAGCTTTCCAGGTAGAGGAAAGCAGGTGCAAAGCTCCTGAAGCCGGAGCACACTCTACCCAGGAAATGTAGCAAGGCCAGTCCGAGCAGATGGGCCGGAGGAGAAGCTGGGCCTGGTGGAGCACACTACTGGGGAGGCTGAGGCAGGGGGATTGTGAGTTTGAGGCCAGCCTGTGGAGTTTAGCTGGAGCCTGTCTCAAAAGCGTCTGGAGAGGTAGCTCAGCAGTGGAGTGCCACTGGGTTCCATCCCTAGTATCCCCAAAAAATGAGGCTTGGAGAGAGGAAAAGGCCCATGACTAAGTCTGAGTGAGGTGGAAAGCCATTCTTCCCTGGAGGCTTCAGGATTGTCCATGGTCCCAGAGCCAAAGGACAGGGTCAGGATTTCGACCCAGGTCAGCCCAGTTTTAAAGAAAGCCTGTGATGTCTGAAACACAGCCTCACTGCCCAAAGGAGGAAAAAACAAAAGCATTCTGTCAGTATGTAATCAGTTTAAACATTGGTGAAAACTTGGCTCCTCTCCAAGCCCTTCGTCTGTGAGCTTGCTGGATCCTCGTGGTGGCTGTGGGGACCTGCCAAGCATTGTGACAGCCAGGCCAGGCCACCAGGGCTTCCACCCCACTCCCTGCCTGTCCACCACCTGCTTCTCTGGCTGGGGGAGGGGCCACGCTTGGCCTCTCCTGAGGAGTGTCACCTGCTGTCCCCACCACTGGTCTTGACACTGGCAAGGGTGGCTGTGGGAATCCAGACACCTGAGTGGCTCTCTAGGTGAACTTGTTTGGAACTCAACACCCAGAGTTTCTCAGTTCATTTCAAGCCCTCTCTCTATCATGAGCGTTTTTCCTGGTCAAAGTGAACTGTGTCTGAGCCAGCCTCACAGTGTTCTTACACTGCCCCGCTGCCTGAGCCCAGGGTCACACAGACCCAGTGTGTGAGAGCGCTGGCTCCAGGCCATCTCTGGCCCGGCGGGGTGCCGGGCAGCACAGCCTTGGGAGGGGGCAGGCACAGCTGAACTGCGCCTGGCACCAAGCAGGGAGCAAGTGGGCGCAGTCAGCAGCTGCTGCCAACTCGAGGGAGTTTGATTCCGTTTGCCCAGAGTGTGGAGCAGGTGGCTTCAGAATCCTCCTGTCCATAAGGGGAGCAGGGCTTTGTTACAAGCCGGAGCTCTGGGTCATGCTGGTTACCAGAGATTTCTGTGCTGATAGGGCAGGTGGCATAGAGGTGTGTGAGGCTTGGTCAGGATCAGGTTTGAGTCCTGACAGCCACGTATTAGCTGAGTTACTGTGGCCTGAGGTATGTCAGTGTGCATTTCTCTCACCTCAGGATCGCTCTGTTGCTTAAATTATGTAAAATTCTTAGCCCAGTACCTTGTGTGTGATTAGGGAATGAAGGCCATTATTATTAGCTATCTGTGACCTTGGCAATCATAGATCATACAGGCAGAAAGGTCATATGTGAAGTAGCCTAGCTACTTTGTTTTGTTTTGTGGTACTGGAGATTGAATCCAGGGCCTTTACACTGAGCTAGTCCCAGCCCCTTTACTCCCTTTAAATTTTGAGGCAAGATCTAAGTCTCTAAATTGCCCAGGCTGGACTAGAACTTGCAGTCCTCCTGCCTCAGCCTCACAGAGCACTAGGATTACAAAAGCATGTAACACTATAATTTATTTTTTTGCACTGCTGGGGAATTGAACCCAGGACCTCATATGTGCTAGGTGAGTGCTCTGCCTTGGAGCTATAGCCCCAGCCCTGACCACAAACTATTTAGCCTGGCAACTTTGTGGTGGGTCTGGGACCTGCAGCCTCCAGACACCACGTAGGAGCTTTCTCCACTGCCTGTCCCTCCACAGACCAGAGGGAGTCCTAGGGCTGGGGTACAGCACAGAGTAGAGTGCGCGCTCAGCCTGTGCAGGCTCTGAGTTCTGTCCCTAGCACCCCAGGGAAGGCCAACGGGGAGAGGTGGAGAAGTTCCCAGAGAGGCTGAGGCACTTGTGCGGGACAGCCCAGCAAGCCTGGAGAGGGGCGGGAGGCTCACAGGAGGTGGGAAGGTTACAGAGAACTGAACTTGGACCTGAGGCTGCAGGGGGCAGAGCCCAGCTCTGGCTTGGGCAGCTGGGTGATGGCAGAGCCACTCCTAGCTGGTGCTGGAGCAGGTCGGGAACAGGAGGCACATGCAGGGGTACAGAACTGTGGTCCTACAGGAGTTTGGGGAGCCGGTGGGACATAGAGTGGAGGAACCCAAGGCATAAGAGTTGGGAGAGGCAGTGAAGAGCTGGGGCTGAAACCAAATAGAGAGATCTTGTTGAATGAATGACAGATGCCTGAGGAATAAGTGAATGAGGATTGAAAGAAAGCTATCAGTCCTTTGTGGAGCCGAGAGGCACAGATGTATGGATGGGGGCACTGTCCAGTTCAGCCCCCAGCGCACAGAAACTGGCCACATCTGCCAGGCTCTTCCCGCCCATCCTTTCCCTTCTGCGCATCCAGCCCCAGCTCGCCCTGCAGAGTGGACACCGCAGCCAGTGTGTGGCAGGGCCGGGTGCAGGACTGGCCTCCAGGGTGGGGAAGGGGTTCAGGAAGAGGTGGAGAGGGAGGTGGGGGATGGGCCTTCAAAGCTGCCCAGTGGTTTCCTGAGGTTTTCCGGAAGAACAGGGTATGGGAAGCAGCCGCTCATCCTGGTTCCTGTGGCTCCACATTCCTGCTAAGCCAGCTGTAAAAACTGGCTTTTCCCTATTTCTGCCCCACCCTGCCTGGTCCAGCCACACCTTCCAGCCAATTAGAATTCCTCCTGAGCCCCATCTTCCTCTGGGCCAGCAGCCTAGGAGGGGGCCTGTCCTCCCTCCAGTCATGGCTGGGGGCAGGAGGGATGCTCCTTCCACTTCACGTCCCTCTTCAAACCAGGCAATTTCAGGCTCGTGGCTCCAACCTCTGCATCCTTGTCAGTCAGTGGCGACTGTCATCTTCCCGGTCCTGGGCCTTTCTAGATCTCCAAATCTGACACTAGAAGGTTGACCCAGGTGTGTAGCAGGCAGCGAAACCACTGAGCTAAATCCCCGGCCCCAGGTGTGTGGTGTTGTGTCATATCATGTCACCTAGGGGCGAGGCATGCCCTGTCTAACCTCTATTCTCTTTAGAGAAGAAAGCAACTCCCAGAGCTTCAACAGAAAATTCACTTTCTGTTTCTGGCAGGAAGAGCTGCCTGGCTCACTGGATGGCCTAGAGTCAGGTAACTGGGAAGCAAGCAGGCCATTTCCTGTATGTGACAGCCCCTTCCTGTATGTGACAGCCCCTTCCTTGTCACTAAGTCCTCAGAGAAGTGGCCTTCCTGTCAGGAAAACTCAGGAGCCGTTTCTGCTCTCCTGCCTTCAACTTGCAGAGAGGCCAGGTTGATACTGGGAAGATGACCGCTCTAATGGCCCAGAACCCCTGGGCTCCCCTAAAACTACAGCCAGAGCACAGGCAGGGGCCTTGCCATGGAGACCAACCCTAAGCAACAGGAGCCCAAGTCTTAGGGCCCTGAGCACCACTCTAGCGCCCAAAGGTCAGCCTCTGGCCTCCTGGGGAAACCCAGGACTGATTATACGAAAGGGAGATGGGAAGTTCCCCCAAGACCAAGGCTGGAGGCCGGGGCTGCCCCAGAGCCAGCTTTTTTGGTTTTGTTTCTTTTTTTTGGTACTGAGGATCGAACTCGGGACCTTATGCTTATGAAGCAGGTGGCAGAACCACTGAGCTAAATCCCCAGCCCCCCAGAGCCAGCTTTGGGCACCATGGGTCATGGCCTTAGTGCATCCCAGCCCTCTGGACCGTGGAGCTGGGGCTGCTGGGAGGACTTTTCCCCACTACCACCCAGGAAGCCCACAGTGAATGAGACAGTGTCAAACTGGACACAGGGCCTGCCTCCACTCACAGGAATACTCCTGAGGGCGAAGGAGGTTCCTTTTGAGGTCAGGAAGAGTGAGGCTGAGTCCCAGCTGCACCTTTCAGCCATGATGCTCCCAATAGGCTGTGTCCGCTCAGCTGCACTCTCACCAGTGCAGAGCACTAGCTCAGGCTGGGCAGTCTCGAGGTGATGCATTTCACACAACAGCATACCCACTGTGGGCTGGGGTGGGGCTCTGCTGGGGCACTTGCTTAGCATGTGTGAGACCCTGGTTCAAACCTCAGCGCACCAAAAACGGAGCCACAGTGCCTGGAGCACAGTTGGTGCCCAGAACAGTTAGCTGTGTCTTTTATTCTGTATCTCATACCTATGTACAAATACTTACCAAACCCTGGCGTGGTGGTGCAGACCTGTAATCTCAGCACTGTGCAGGCTGAGGCAGGAGGATCACTGCAAGTTCAAAGCCAGCCTGGGTTACATAGTCAGTTTAAGGCCAGCCTGAACTACATAGCTAGACCTTGTCTCTGAGTAAGTAAGTAAATAAATACACACTGCTTCCTAAGCCAGACATGGTGGCACATGCCCATAATCTTGGAGCCTGAGGCAGCAGGAGTGAAAATTCAAGCCCAGCCTGGACAACTTAGTGATGTAGTGAGACCTCATTTCAAAAAATAAAAAAACTGGGGATGTAGCTCAGTGTGAAGTCCCTGGTTTCGATTTCCAGTACCAAAAAAGAAAAAAGCCACTTCCTCCATGCAGCCTTTGAGGATTGCCCCTGGCCAGAGGGAGAGGCCCTGTGGGTACTCCGTAGCACTTTCCCCAGATCTCCGCCCTATCCAGCATGGCATCTTTGACTGCTGGTTGTGATGGTTACCAGTTCTGTTTTACAGCCCTCTGAGTTCCTCTCTGCCCTCAGCATGGATGCCCTCTTGAGATCCATGCCCTTTCACCTGGGACCTGTCAAGGAAGGCTTCAGGAAGTGGGGTTTGGTTTGGAAGAGCAGCAATTAGAAGTCCAGGGGCAGCTGAGAGGGGGGTGAGATGGCTGAGACCTCCCCTTCTGAAGGCCTCTGCGACCCTGAGCAACAGCCTCTTCCCTGGGCTCCATCTCTCCTCTCAGCACGTGGAGGGGCGGTGCTAGATTTGGAACTTTCCAGGCTGGACATTTCAGTAGCTTCTTTGACCTGCCTGTCTCCTGGACGTCCCAGAGACAAAGTCCAAGCTTCCCAGCTCAGCGAGCACCGCCCTCCCAGCTCCAGGCAGGTCCTGTTCCTGTTCCGGAGTGCCTAGTTAAGGGCCGTCTGGTGTGGAGGTTGGTTGGGCGGCAGCCCTGCCAAACGTTTGTGGATGCATGAGGGAGGGTGGTCTGGACAGAGAGGCTGGGAACAGCGCTGACCTCAGACATAGCTTTAATTCCAGGGACCCGGGCCACATGCAGGCGGCAGTGAGGGCTCAGGGTGCTGTCCTGGCATGCTCAGAGCTGCCAGTGGCCCAGGACGACGGTGGAGACTGTGGTGCAGCTGCTGAGCCTGCCCCAAGCCTCCCATTCGCCTCCACTGTCCAAGCCTGCTCCTGGGGCCCACAGTGCTCCTATTGTCCCCTGCTCTGCCAGGCTGCCCCCTGGGGACCAGCTTGGAGCCAAGGGCCCGGGCCACAGCCTGGGCGGAAGAGTAGTCAGACCTGCAGAAGCAGCCATGGAACTCAGAGAATCCAAGGACAAGAATCCTAGAATCTGATGTTAAAGATGCTTAGAAATGTGCTGTCCTGCATTAGAAGTCACAGATGCGGCTGCTGCTCTCTCATTTCATTTACTGTTTTTCATTGTAAAAGTTATGTTTGCGCCTCCCTGAGTTACCCAGATTTCTCAGCTTTCCAGTGATCTGCCTGTAGCCTTGGTGCTGAGTGGGCACATTTTTTCTTGCTTGCTTGGGGCTGGTTTTAAAATTAGAGCCTAGGGCTGGAGTGGGAGCTCCATGATAGAGCGTTTGGCTGGGACAAGACCTCAAGTTCCATGCCCAGCACCACAAAAAGTAAATAAAATAAAATAATAAAAGCAAAAGCAGAGCCTAATTTCCACCCAATGGCATTAAACTGCAAGCAATGCTGTATTGGCATAAAAAAGTTAAAATGCAATGCTTTTTTTTAAGTGAGTGCTTAATACTATAACCAGAGCAGAAGTTAAAAAAATCAAACCAGTGGTAAATATGGTATGGTTTCACTTATATAAAGTCCCTAGAGGAGTCAAATTCAAATAGAAAGAAAACAGAATGGCGTAATCCCAGCACTTGAGGGGCCAAGGCAAGAGGATTGCTGCAAGTTCAAGACCAGCCTAAGCTACTTAGTGAGAGCCTGTCTCAAACAAAAAAACAAGCCAAAACCCAAAAAGCAACAGCATAGAATATAGAATGGTGGGGCCAGAGATTTAGCTCAGTGGTTCCACCGCTTGCCTCGAAAGCACAAGGACCTGAGTTCGATCCCTGGTGCAAAAAAAAAAAAATTCATATAGAATGGTGCTCTCCAGGGGCCGAGGAGAAGGATGCGTGCACAGTTTCAATTGGGAGAGATGGAAAATTTCTGGAGATGAGGGTGGTGGTGGCTTCACAACTATGTGAACGCTCCCACTGCATAGAACTGTACACTTAAACCTGGCTGGCATGGAAAATTGTACATTATGTATATTTTACCATAATTTAAAAATACTGCTAAAACAGTTATACTGGCTAATTATGCTAAGTGAAGAAGGCAGACACAAAGATCACAAGTGTATGCCGGGTTCCATTTATATGAAACATTCAGGACAGGCAAATCCAGCGACCCAGGCAGATCTGGACGCCAGCGGCCGGGGGAGTGGCAGGGCAGGAGGGAACCTGGAAGTGCTGGCTGGTGGCGACACAGTGTTTGGGGCGATGAAAGAGCCCTAACATTAAACGGTGGCAGTGGTCACACAACTCTGGGAATACATGAAAAACAGTGGAACCGTACTATTTTCATAAAGAAAATATTTTATTAGGTGGAGGGGGTGAAGGGAGGGCAGGGGAATGGGGAAAAAATAAGAACCAAGATACATCATGTGAAGGTACAAGATCCCAATGATGAATGTAACTGTACTGTAAACCTAAAATGTACCAATGAACTGAATTGAAAAATAAATAAATACAAAAAAAAAAGAAAATATTTTATTAACAACAAAGTCTATGTGTTTTAGGCAGTGGGCTGAAAAGAATGACCTTTGTGAGTCTTGCAACCAGGAACCATACATTTTAAAAGGCTGAATATTATGGTATGTGAACTATATCTCAATTCAGCTGTTATCTGAAAAAGTTACATGTACTAGTCGTTATAAATTCGAACCATAATTACTTGTAAAAATAGAATGTGCTGTAGCCCCCAGTCTTACTGCCAGGATTGCCCTCTGAGACCATTTGGACCCATACCCTTTTCTCCTGATGTTTAAAATGCTATGTGTATGGGCTGGGGATTTAGCTCAGTGGTTTCGCTGCCCGCCTTGCAAGCGCAAGGGCCTGAGTTTGATCCTCAGTACCAAAATAAATAAATAAATAAATAAATGCTATGTGTAGCTGGGCATGGTGGCACATGCCTGTAATCCCAGCACTCTGGAGGCTGAGGCAGGAGGATTGCCACAAATTCGAGGCCAGCCTGGGCTCACAGTTCAAGGCCAACCTGAACTATATAACAAGACCCTGTCTCAAAAAACAAAACAAAATTCTATGCTTATATATGTGTTTAGATACACAATTATCTGTACATATATGTGTAAGTTTTACAAAAATGGGATCCTATATACCACAGCTTGCTGTTTTGGGCAGTACTGGGGATTGAACCCAGGGCCTTCACACTGAGCTACAACCCCAGCCCTTTTAATTTTTTATTGTGAGACAGGGTCTTGCTAAGTTGCTCAGGATGGGCTCAAACTTGTGATCCTCCTTCCTCTGCCTCTCAGAATATTTGGATTACAGCTTTTTTTCACTTCTTTTTGGGACGCATTTCTGCTATTTCTTTTAAGAGCTGTAGTCTTCCTGCATTGCCCAGAATGACGTTGGCTGAGCCTGAGCCTGAGCCTCTTGCCTGAGCCTGCCAAGTAAGTAGGACTATAGGCATGTGCTACTGCACCTGGCTTCCCAGGACATGCTTTCTCACAGCTGTGTGGGTTTGCTGTTGTCCAGCTGTGCTGAAACTTGACTGCCCGGCCCCTTACTAAGGAACACTTGGGTGGTTTCCCATGCTCTGTAGCTCATGAACCATAAACATATCTGTGTGTGTATCTCAGGGGCCCTGGGACAGCACTCCCAAAGGACAGAGTCCTGGAAATGGGGCCTGCACATCACACGGGTGGATCTTCAGCTTCTATTGATGGTGATGTTGATGGGCCGGGGATTTAGCTCAGTGGCACCTAGCCTGCCTTGCAAGCACAGGGTCCTGAGTTCAATACCCAGTACCTGAAAAAAAAAAAAAAAGATGGTGATGATGAATTTTGGGCAGGTGACACCTTTGTTCAGGGCCTTTCAGCAAATCAGTGGCAAAGAGGCAGTCTGGGTGAATGTGTTGGCTGGGCAGCTACTCCCACCCCAGGAACACACAGGTCCACCTTGGGCTCTGAGATGGAAGAAGACATGGACCTCTGAACAGGTACACAATCAGGGAGCCAGGACCAATGGCCAGAGGTTCCCAGGTGGCCACGATGATATTCATTGTCCCCAAACCCCGTGTCCCATCCACAGGGGTTCCTGTCCCTCTCAAACTTACCTTGAGATCTCTATATGATGTATGCCCCAGGTCCAAGTCAGTTCCTCATTCATTCTCACCAGGAGGGGTGTAGCTGAGTGGGAGAGCACTTGCCTAGCATGTACTTGGTCCTAGGTTTGATCCCCAGCACCATGTCCCCCCAAAAAGATTCAAACTCTGCTCTGTCATGATGTCTCACTGGCTTGCTTTCAACCTTTTTTCTTTCTTTTTGGTACCGGGGATCGAACTCAGGACCTTGTGCTTGCGAGGCAGGTGGGGCACCACTGAGCTAAAATCCTCAGCTTAACCTGACTTCTTGGCAGATAGGCATCATTCAATTCAAATGTCATTATCTTGGTGGCTGCCCTGTATGTCCCCATTAGTCACTCTCTTACAACACCTTTTTTTTCCTTGCAGTTCTGGGAAACAAACCCATAGCTTCACATATGCTAGGCAAAAGCTCTGCCAGTGAGCTACACCTCCAGCCCTACTGAATTAATAAAAAATAAAACAGAAGTCAGGTGTGGTGGTGAACACCTGTAATCCCAGCTGAGGCAGGAGGACTGCCATGAGTTACAAGGCCAGCCTGGGTTACACAGTGAGTTTAAGGCCAGCCTACAAAGCAAGACCCTGTCTCCAGGGCCGGGGATTTAGCTCAGTGGCAATGTGCCTGCCTTGTAAGCACAAGGTCCTGAGTTTGATCCCGGATAACAGGGAAAAAAGAAAAGACACTGTCTCCAAAAAACCAAAATAAATAAATAAAAATAAAACAGAAAACACTGAAAATTAAGGGCTCAAGTCACTCAGTCCTAATCCTGAAATTGTGGCAGGATTCTGAGCAAGTATCTGCCTTATGATCCGCCTGTGGCTTCTGACTTCATCTGATAATACAGATGCACCCTCACCTGAACCCTGGATTCAGAGTCTACACAGCATTTTCCCCATCCATGACCTCACCTGAGTGCCCACAGCCTGGGCCATGGCCCAGCCAAGGTTATTATCCCCCTCACAGGGCAGCAGGGGAGCCAGGGTTCAAAGGGTGAGTCGTCTGGCCTGTGGTCACACAGCTGTGGTTGTGCAGGTCCTTGCCTCCTACCATGGTGAGCTGTGTTTATAAAGCACACAAATCAGGCCACACACACTGCTGATGGAAGCCAGAGGGCTCTGCTGTGTAAGCTGCTATGACAATCAGAGGGACAAGGCCAGATCTGGAGCAGTCTTTGGTGACCTAAAGGGAATCCCCTAGGACACAATTCTTCTTGGGATGTATAATATTTTGGGGACATAAAGTATATGGTATTTTGGGGGAATGGCACTGGGGATTGATCCCAGGGGCTTGCAGTGAACCAAATCTCCAGCATGCATAATCAAAGGGGTCTTTCATTTTTCATTCATGCCTTAATCATCATTTCTACTACCCACCTGGTTGGTGTAATTACAAGCTGTTGCTACAGAACTGAAGCTGGTTTCCCAGGGGACACGGAGCTCTCATCCCTGTTCTCCCATGGGCTCTGACACCAAGAATGCTTTTATCTGAAGGCAGTCACCTGGATGCTTTCCATCCCTTGGAGATGGACATGTGGGAGACCAAGACACAGAGACCTCTGTACCAGCTTCCCTGTCCTGGGCATGGCAGGGAAGCAATCCTGACAGTAGAGCCTGGAGCTGGAGTGTGGACCACGGAGATGAGGTTGAGGCAGGTTCTAGGCCTTCTATTTTTTCTAGCCTTTATATATTTTTTTGTTGCCCAGGCTGGCCTCAAATTTACTATTCTCCTATCTCAGTCTCCCTAGTAGCTGAGATTACTGGCCTGCACTACTGGACCCGGCTCCCTCCTGGGTTTTAATGAGTCCTGGGTGATCTTTAAGGCCAAGTTGCATACTGGTATCAGGATCCTGAGTCCATGGCCATGATTTAATGGGAGCACTTGGACCCTGATTTTCTGGAGTTGCTTCCTGTAGGACACAGGGTAGGAGATGGCGGCCTGAGGCTGGTGAGGAAAGGCTGGCTGGGTTGCTGGAACCTGACAGCCCCTTCCTAGTGAACTGAGAGTCCACAATCTGGCTCAAGATGGTTGCCTTCCAGCTTTGCACACGCCCAGGGGCATGAGGCTGACCCTGATTGGACAGCTGGGGTCCCCAGGCCTCAGATCATAACTGTATTCTGGATTGGAACTCTCTGGTCTTTGAGGAGGTAGACTTTTCCCAAAGCCACCTCTTTTCTTGATAATTTAATCCCAAGGCCCAAGTGACAAGTTGGGTACAAAAGATTTCAACCTATCTCATCCCATTTACCACTACCATGCATCAGTGGTTAGACGGTAGGAGGGCCACGTACTTTGCATCTTCATCCTCTCAGCCACTTTGTAAAGCAGGAATATCCTCATTTTCAAGAAATGGAGACCCTGAGACTTAGGGAGGCACAAGATCACACAGCCAGGGAATGGGAGAGGCCAGATTGGAGCCTTGGTTGATCTGACTCCAAAACCCCTGTTCCAGATGACTAAGACCCTGTCTGTTCCTTTTCTTGGGAGGCAGTGACAGACCCATTCCAACCAGCTACTGCACGGGTCAGGGTGATCTCACCACCCCGGAGCTCAGCAAGGCTGATTCATCAGCCTAGAGTCAGGAGAGGCCCTGGGGAGGGGTCAGTGGCAGGGTCTGGAAGGGGCTAGATAGTGTGTGTGTGTGTGTGTGTGTGTGTTTGTGTTCCAGAGCCAGATGTGAATGGCCTGCTAGGGGACAAAGCCCTGCTTCTTTAATCAGGGCTGAAGGGACCTGCGTCCCACATGGGTGTGGGAAGGGAACCCTGAGTTTACACAGCCCAAGAGGGGAACTGTGCAGGACCAGCTCTGGCTGCGGGGCTCAGTCCTGTGACTGTTACTACAGGGTCACCTGGACTGATGGTGCTGGAGGGCCCGAGCCCCAGCCAGACTGTGGGGGTGGGCATGGTGAAATAGCTGTCTGTTGGCCGGGTGTTTTATTAGCTTGGAGGGCCAGGTGAAGAAAGCTGGTGGACCCGGGTGGCGGGGGTGCTGGGGTCTGCAGGGTTTCAGGCGGGGTGCGGGGTGGCCTTAGAGAAGTCAGCGAGGGGGACTTACAGGGAGGGAGGAGGCAGGCTCCGGGAACAAGACGGAGGTGCCGCGCTTGGAGGAGGAGGGTTCGCTAGGAGCCGCGGGGTGCGATGGGGAGGGGTTCGCGTGCGGGTCGCGGGTTGTCGCAGAGTTCTCCGAGGGGTTGGCCCTGGGGAAGGGGTGGCCCGGGGACGACCTAGACAGGGGCCATGGGGTGCAGGCCCTTGTGGGGCAGGGGGTGGGCGTGGGTCGGCTGCGGGGGCGGGGCCACCGCTGGGTGGGGCACAAGCCGCCCCCTCCCCGCTCCCCCGCGGCGCTGGCGGGCCCCGGGCGGCGGCCACAATGCGAGCAGCGGGCAGCGGTGAGTAGGCGGCGGCCGGGCCGGGCGGGCCACGCGGGGCGGCGCTGCTGCTCGGGCAGGTCCGGGCGGGCGGGGAGAGGGGGCCAGGCCCGGACCCGCCCGCGACGAGCCGGGACACCGCGCCCGCCCCGCCCCGCCGGAGGGCGCCCCGAGCTCGGAGCCGCGCCGCTCTGGGCCGCAGCCGGAAACCGGCCCCGAGTGGAGACCCGGACCCGAACCCCGAGCCGCAGCCGGAAACCCGCCATGGCCGGGCCGCGGGGCGCGCTGCTGGCCTGGTGCCGCCGCCAGTGCGAGGGCTACGGCGGCGTGGAGATCCGCGACCTGAGCAGCTCCTTCCGGGACGGCCTGGCCTTCTGCGCCATCCTGCACCGGCACCGGCCCGACCTGCTGTGAGTTACGGGCGCGCAGGGCGCGCGGGGCGGGCGAGGCTGGGCACCGCCGCCCCCCTCAGTGACGTGGTGGCAGGCACCGCCCCCCTGGGGACACGACCCAGCCGACGTCCCCGAACGCCGATCGGATGCCTGAGACCCCTGATAGGTTCCCTGAGACCCCCGAAGGGCAGTCCCCCTCCCCCACCGAGCCTTCCTGGCCCCGCCCTCTGGGACAGGAACCTAGCCTGCCGGCGAAGGGGCTCAGATTTCCGCGAGGGACGCTGAGCCCCCGACTCCCTGACCTCTGAAGGGGCACTGAACCCTCCTTGGGGACCCCGGCTTCTCCCATTTAAACTCCTCTCCAGCAGGCACGCTGAGTCCTCCTTAATATTGGGACTCGGGACACACCGTCCCAAAATGTGACTGTAGGAGGTCAGAATGTGCCACCCCAAAGTAGAATTCTTCGGCAGATTTGAACAGATCTGAGAAACTCCAGTCCCTCAGGTAACTGCCCTTTTGTAAAAGAAATCGACTTGAGTAGTCTCTCTCCCCAATACCAGAGACCTCTGCACGACCCGCCAGCCTACATTGGCCTCCCCTTGTCCAAAGCCCAAGCCCCTGTCCTTCTTGTAGCTCAGGATACTATATAAGCTTCCATCATCTGACTTTCCTTCAAGTCCTAGATTTTTTGAGATGCTCATGCTGATGTATGTCATTAAATACAGTTTTTCTTCTGTTCAGCACTTTTATGTCAACCTGGTTTATAGCCCAGCCAGAACCTAGTAGAGTGGAGGGAAGGCCCTCCTCTCCATTCCCATAAACCACTGAGGGCTGATCCCTCTGCGACCCCTTGCTGTGGGGACAATGAACCCCACTTCAGGCACTAGCACTGTTCCTGGCACAGAGGAGCTCCTAGATTAACGATTGCTACATGGCTAGAGGTACATCGAGCTCTTGAACACCTCCTGATTAGGAATGGAACCTCCCTCCCCTTTGGGGACAGAGGAGGAGGGAGGAAGAGTCAGGGTCGATGCATTGGGAGGACTCGGGGTCCAATTGACAGCCACCACCTGGCCTCCAAGCTTGAAGTGGCCCCTTCCTGCCCGGAGCTGCCCAGTGAGGTTCTCATGGGGGAATATATTCTGTTCCCTAGAGCGGTCTCTGCTCTGAGACCCGGAACACCCACCTACCTACCTACCTTCCTTCCTTCCTTCCATTCATTCATAAAACAATGACTGAAAGTGTATCCAGTGCCCATCATTTCTTGGGCTTCAGCGCTCATCTGCAAATCTGGAATGGAAGTCCTGGTCCTCCCTCTCTGGTTCTCCCAGCCTGGCAGGGCCCGGAGTCCTGTGTGTTTCACCTCTAGACCTGCTCCCCATCCAGGGCAGTACCTGGCAGGGCTTGGAGAGGATGGCCAAGGACCTGATGGTGCGCTGGTACACATGCCTGGTTTACTCTGGGCCCCGTGGCACATGGCTGCAGTGGTGGGCTGGGCTCTGGGCAAGGAGAGGATTTGAGGGTGGTGATGTAGGTGGCATGTGACAACTCTACTAATGGAGGGTGGGGATTCAGGAGCAGGTGCTTATGATAGAGGAGGACTGTACTGGAGTTGGACCCTGTATTGAAGCAGAGGCTGCAGGGCAGGAGGCAGGGGGCAGGGGACAGGCATGGAATGAGAAGCGACTTGGGTGCCAAGCTAGCCTGTTTGGTGGATCCAAGCCTCTTGACCTTGAAATGGAGGTGTGAGACCTCCGTTGAATCATTGGGTCCCTGCGGGCTTCTGTAAGGTGGGGCTGATTATGAGACCTACTTCACAGGATTGTGAGAGTTGAATGAGGTAATAAACATGCAATTAACCTTAGTTCTTCTAAGTACAGTGGTGTTATTAGGCTGGAGGGGGAGGATGCCAGTGTCTTGGTGCCTTAATTTATTCAATAAATATTTGTAGTTACTGCTCTGCGTTGGGCATCATACCTGGTGTTGGAGATAACCAACCACCAAAACCTGAGACCCCTCACACTCTCCTGCACTGGGGAGAAACAGGTGAATAAACAGTGACAATTCCAACTGCTCTCATCAGTGTCCCCACAAGACCTCCCGGGGGAGAGCACAGCTCCGAGGAGACAGAGAAGCCAGGTGACATGCCAAGCATGAAGCCAGCTGTGGGCCCCACCTGAGCAGAGGTCCAAGGCCTGGATATGTGCAGAGCCACCACCCTGGGCTGGTGACACAGGGCAGCAGGAGTCAGGAGATGGGCTCAGGACAGGCTACTGAGGGCCTTGGGCTGGCTACAGAAGGTGGGCGGGGGCTCCGGGCCATGTGGGTTTTGGCTGGGGAGCGATGTGCCCAGAGAAGTGAGAGGGGGAGGGTAGGGCCCCTCCCAAGATGGGATCCAGAATCAAGTCCAGATAGTCATTTCCCATGGAGGCCAGTCACTGGGTGGGTGGGAAGCTGAGGCCCAGGTTCCACAAAAGACATAAGGAAGGCCTCAGCTATGGGTAGGAGTGGATTTCCATGAGAGTTAGGGGTAGGTTCGGGGGTGAAGTGATTCAAGGCCATGGTGGATCTCAGCCTGTGCCAGGGAGAGGGTCCTGGCCTGGTCTGTCCTCTTCCCCTGGCAAAAACATTTCTAAACTCCTTTGAGTCCAGGGATCATGTAGATTTCATTTTTATTCCTTTTTCTCCCCTAGAGAGAGATGGAACTTTCCAGGCCTCTGGAAAGTTCTTAGAAAAGATCTTAGAAAAGATCTGTTACCAAAACCCGAATGCTAATGAGGGACAAAGATGGGGTGGAAGAAGTTGGAGGAAAAACTGTAGTGTCCTGTGGGCTTTTAGAGTTTTCACCATTTATTCATTTAACAAACATTCATGTTGTTGAAATCAGAAACTGGGTAGGTGTCACACAGGATGGATAGATGTGACCCCAGCCTTCCAGGAACTCTGCTGGGGAGGCTGAAACAAATGACAGGCAAATCTCGGACCTAGTCTGTGTCGAGGGCTGGGCTGGTATACCCTTGGCCTGTCCTGTTTCACACCGGGAGACTGAGCTTGCTGAATGCCACATTCTTGAGCAGTAGTGATACCAGGGGAGTCAGTGAGACAGCCAAGTGTCCTGGCCAGAGTTGGCAGAAGGGTGCTGGGGCTCATACCAGGCCCCTTCTCCAGCCCTTGAGGCCTTGTAGGGGAGCTTCACTGTGCTTTCCCTGCCTTGCCTGGGAAAGGGGTGGGGGCATGGGGAGGCCTCCCCTTTACCAAGCCCAGGCTCTGCCAGCCTGGCATGTGTGGCTGGTGCTTGCCCCGGCTCACAGATGAGAAAATGGGGCCAGAAGGTCCACTGACCTGTGCAGGTCACAGAGCCCTGCCTGGAAGAGATGCAGGCCCTGCAGGCTGCAATTTGCAGCCATAGAAGGAAGGGGAGGTTGCAGGCAGGCAGGCGCAGGAGGGCTGAGCTGCCTCCGAGGGGCCTACAGTGGGAGGGGTGGTGGGGGATAAATACAGCCAGCAGGCCGGCCAGCTGTCCCATGCCTTAGCCTGGGCCAGGTCCTGCCGCCTCTCACCTGTCCCAGTTTAGGAACCGGGAAGCTGTCCCGAAGTGGTCCCCTGGGGTGGCCTAGTGAGGCGGAGCAGCCATTCAGTGCAAGTAGCTCCATACCATTTCCACTCCGGTTCAGACTTGCTCTTCTATTCCTGGCCCCGTTAAGAAAAACATTCATCCTGTGCCTGCTGAGTTCACATTGAGCAAGCGCGTGTAGCCTGTGTGAGTCTGTGACACGCGGTGGAAGGGACACCAGTACAGATTCCGGGGACTGGGTGGCTCCCTCCTCCCTAGCCTCAGTGTCGTCATCTGTAGAATGAGATAAATACCCAAGTACAGCTGCCCTGAAAGTCTTTCACTGAGGCGAGGAGCTGGACACAGTGCGGCACGTGGGGAGCCAGTATCCCTGATGCCTCTTAGTGCCAGCGTCCACCTGGGGTTGGTCATGTCTTCACCTCTGACGCAGGAGATGGCTTCCTGGGGAAGAATCTAGACTCGGGAAAGGAAGGGATCAGACACTTGGAAGCTTGGGCTTGAGTCCACTCCTTTCCAGTGACTTCCAAAGCCTGTGGGGACCCTGAGCTCACCTCTGCTTCCTCCCGGCAGCACTAGCTGTATGAGCAAGGGCTTGCTGCATCAGTTTCCCTCAGAAATCCACAGCCCTCCTCCGCCCACCCTGCCTAGCTGCTTCTTTCTGACTTCAGTCCTGCCCCGTTGCCTCCTCTCTTGACCAACCTTCCTCTCTTTGCCTCTCGCAGAGATTTTGATTCCCTTTCCAAGGACAATGTCTTTGAGAATAACCGTCTGGTGAGTCTGGATGTAGACTGTGGGTGTGTGTTTTGAGGGAGGGCAGGGTCTTATGCAGGTCCTAAGAAGGCCTTCACTGTCCCTCCTCATCCCTGCTCCCTGGGCTCCTTGGCTGAACATCTGGGCCATCGTGTGGGGTTTGGGGTGGTGGTGAAGCCACGGGGACCCACAGTCACCCTGCAGAAGTGCCCATTCTACCCACTAACACTCTGTCTTCTGTGTTCTCCTCTCCCTGCCTGGCCACCCCTACTCCTGCCCTCGTACCTCCCCCTGCCAGGCCTTTGAAGTGGCTGAAAAGGAGCTGGGGATCCCTGCCCTCCTGGACCCCAATGACATGGTCTCCATGAGTGTCCCCGACTGCCTCAGCATCATGACCTATGTGTCCCAGTACTACCACCACTTCACCAGCCCCAGCCAAGGTGAGAGGTGGCCCAGCCCTGCAGGGGAGCTGGCCCTGGGGTGGCCCAAGGGTGTTTGTCACTTGTTCTCTGTGCTTTGAACAGGCAGTGGGGGAGGGGAGGACAGCCCGTCCCTCGTTCACTTAATCATCATTCAAGTCACTCATTCAAGTTTTTACTGAGTAAAACAGCGCAGGGCTGGGCCCTGGGTTTCACAGCTGGGAATGGGATCGCTGCTTGGTCCTGTGAGGGAGTTGGACGACAAACGCAGAGACCAGAACGTGAGCACAGTAATAATGGGACAGAAGCAGGTGCACTCACCCGCACTGTGAATTCACTTCCACCCA